>NW_026622763.1:75619759-75929374 GCF_023065955.2 Ursus arctos
TTTCTTCTATGGCAGAGAACCATCCATCACCATTTCAAGGCCAGGCACGGGGCCTCATCCTCAAATGCACCCACTTAGACTCCCTGCTGTGTCGAAGTGCCCTGCCCTCTGGCGAAGTGCCCCAAACTGCGGTTCTGTGACCCCCTTGCGTCAAAACCATCAGAGTCGCTTGCTGTAAATTCAGATTCCCGGGCCACAGCAGAGTCCGTTTCAGAAAGTCTGAGATGGGCTCGGGAGTCCGCCCGCGGACCCCACTTTGAGAAACGCTGCTCAAGGGACTCGCACTCCTCCCACGATGCGGGAAGAAAGGGGGAGGGGCTGGCACACCAGAAAGCCCAGCCAGGGTCTCCCCGCTGCCCGGGGGCCCCAATCGGCCCGAAGCCCGAGCCTGCAGCCCGGGGCGCCCGTGATATCGGCGCGATCCGGGCCCTTCCTCGGGGCGCCCCGCCGCCACCCGGGCCCGCGGCCCACCCGGCGCCCGGGTCCTTTGCACAGGCGGGGCCGGGTAGGCGGCCTCCCCGACTGACCTGCGGCCCGCCCGGCCTTCGGCGCGGCCGCCGGACGCCGCGGGGCCCGACGCGGAAGTGAGGGCCTCCTCGGCTGCTCGGCAACTCGTGGAACAGCGCGGCCCCAGCGGCGCCCCCGTGCGGCGCGGCCCCGCGGCGACTACAGACGGAAAGAGGAAGGCCCCGCCCCAGGCGCGCCCCGCCCCGCCCCCGGACTGGTCCCGCCCCTCAGGCCGCCGCAGCCAGCGGGCCCTGAGGGCGAGAGTGGGAGGGCTGCATACCGCCAGGAAAAGGCAAGACCTGGCAGAGAGACGCCGGCTGGACCCCAGAGGAATGTCGTGTCCGCGCAGAGGCTGCTTTTACACATGAAGAAGAGAAACAACACCGAAGTTGCGATTGTTCGTGTTAGTTACGTGGTAAGAGTTAGGAAGAGTTATGTCTTCTCACTCCCGGGTGAGGGTCCTTCTCTCCAAACTGGGCTGCTCAATGCCAAGATTTAATAACATTGGGCATGCGCTTTGATAAGTCCATTCGGATAGTGTTTGTAGTTTACAAAGCTATTTCACGCAGAACATTCTTGTTTAATTTAGTCTGTTGTACTATCCCATATTTTTATGCCCATCACAGCAAGGAAAATTGAGGCAGAAGCGAACATTTAGCGAACACTTCTGTACATCTGACATTATGCTGAGCCCTTTCCATGACTATTTAATTTTATCTCAACAACAACCCCGAAAGAGTTCTTTCCAGCTTCCAGCAGCACCCTACCTTGTGCTAAAGACTTTGCTAGGTATTTCAAGAGGAATAAAACTCGGTCATGTTTTCAAGGTACTTCTCCAGTGCCAATAATAATTGGTTCCCAGTTCCTCTGCCTGGGTCTTAGAGCGGAAGAAGCCAATGAGACCTACACCCACCCCACCCCCAGATAGTAGTAGTCCCTGGAGAGTAGGAAGATTGATTCATCCTATAAATTGAGCATTAGCTGTGGACCAGGCAGTAGGAGTGAAGGGCTGAACAAGACAAGCAATGACCCTAACCCATGGCACTCACATTCTAATGCAGTGGTCAGAAAACCTTTTCTGGGTGTGCCTGAAGGGCTCTGTCACTAGAGTATGCGACTCTTCATCTTGGGGTTGTGAGCTCGAGCCCATGTTGGGGTAGAGGTAACTTAACAAATAAATGTTTAGAAAAGAAAACTTTTCCTGTAAATGTTTTAGGCTTTGTGGGCCATGTGCAGCTACTCGACTTTGCGGTTATGGTGGTAAAGCAGCCACAGATAATACCTAAATGAGAGTGGTTGTGTCCCAACTCTATTCATGGACACTGGAATTTGAATTTCACATAATTTTCATGTGTTGTGAAATATTCTTAAAAATTTTTTTTCAAACACTTAAATATGTAAAAACAATTCTTTTTTTTTTGTGTGTGTGTGTAAAAACAATTCTTAGGTCATGGGCCATACAAAAATAATTGGCTGCCTATGGGTTATAATTTGCTTACTCCTGTTCAAGTGAGAGAAACAGACACTAAGCCAAGTGGTTACAGATAGTGGTAACTACTTGAGAGGAAATAGGGTAATGTTGGGTGGAGATGATGGCTGGGGTGGAGGAGGCCCCGCTGATGAGGGGACATTTAAGGTGAGTGCTAAGGATGAAAATGAGCCAACCCTCTGACGAGATGGGGGAAGAGTAATTTATGGAGAAGAGAGAGCAAGTGGAAAGGCCCTGAGGCAGGAAAGGATTTGACAATTTGTAGGAAGAGAAAGGACACTCCTATGGCTGGAGCTTGGTGAGTGTTAGGCTAAGGGGGAAAGTGATGAGATGAAGCTAAAAAGATAGGCAGGAGCCAGGTTTTAAAGTATCTTGTGGTGGTCGTGGGAGTTTAAATTTTACCCTAGGCATAATGGAAAACCATCCAAAGGTTTTAAGCTGGGAAGTGGCATGATTGATTTACTATATATATATATAAAAAAAATCACTCTGGCTACTGTGTTGAGAATGGATTGAAGAGTAGGCAGCCGTTGCAGTAATCCAGGGGAGAAATGGCACAGCTTCTTCTCAGTGATGATGGCAATAGAGAGAAGTGGATGGCTGCAAGAGTTATATTTAGGAAACAGAAATAATATGAAATTGCTGACAGTTCAGCTGTGGTGTGTTAGTTCAGGTTCTTTGAGAAACAGACCGTAAGTTTAGATTAAACATGCAAAAGACTTACTGGGGAAAACACCTGTGAAGGAAAATCAGGGAGGGCTCTGAAGGGGATTGGGAAAAACTTTAGCCTGGATGATGATTCAACTCTCATGGAGGACAGGAAAAAAATGGGTAGGAAAAATGTAGATATGATGCAATTCTAAGATGCTTTCAAGAAAGCCAATGGGGAGTCCTCAACCCAATGTCCCGGATCGGAGGAGTCCTATGTCTCCCAGGAATGGGCCTGCCTTGTGACCCTGCCTCATGCAGTCTCTGGCTGGGAGCCATCTACGGGAAGGGCAGCCTGGATGATGGTGATAGATTTCAGAGCACAGCAACTGGGGACATCAGCCAGTAATGCTCCCTGTGATCAGAGATCTGAGAGGTGTGTTTGCATGGCTGCCGCATATGGGAAATAAGGGAAAGGGAAATTGCAGGATCACTTCTAAATTGTTGGCTTGAAAACTGGATGATGGTGCCATTTACTGCAATGGTGACTTATGGAAGAGATCAGAAGTTGTATCTAGGACTATAGCTATTGAGATGTTTAATAGACATCCAACTAGAGATTGAATAGCCATTGAATGAATCTGGAACTCAGGAGTGAAGTTCTGTGCTAAAGGTGTGAGTTTAGAAGGCATCAGTATTTAAAGCCATGGGACTGGATAAAATCACCTGTGCAAAGAACAGGTAAATAAGAAGTAGCATGGAGCACTGTCTCCAATACTTAGAGTTCAGGCTTCAAAGGAAAAGCCAGAGGGGAGAAGAGTATGGAGCTACAGAGAGGAAATGTCATTTCTGTCAAATGCTACTCAGAGATCAAGAGTCCATTAGATTGGATGATATGGGCATTCTTGGTGACCTTGACAAAAGCAGTTTCAATACTGTGATGAAGATGCAAGTCCAGATAAAACTGGGCTGAAGGGTGAATGTGAGATGGGAAACTAGTTATAAAGCTATAGAGAAGACCTATGGTAAAGAGAACAAGAGAGAAGTGGGGCTGTAGTTAAGGTGGGATACAGGATTGGGGAAAGAAGCTCTGGGATGAGAGTTACTGGAACAGGTTATGCTGATGGGAATGATTCAGTGGAAAGGTAGGGACTGGTGATACAGGAGAGAGAGTGGGGACCACTGAAGGAATAAGATACTTGAGAAGGCAAAAGGGTACTGGATCCAGAGCACAAGTGGAGGAATTTCCTTTTTTAAGTTTTTATTTTAATTCCAATTAGTTAACATACAATGTATATTAGTTTCAGGGGTACAATATAGTGATTCAACACTTCCATACAATATCTGGTGTTCATCACAAGTGCCCTCCGTAATCCCCATTATTTATTTCACACATCCCCCACCCACCTCCCCTCTGGTGACCATCAGTTCTCTGTAGTTAAGAGTTTATTGGTTTATTGGTTTGTCTCTCTCTCTCTCTCTCTCTCTCTCTCTCCTTCTCTCTCTTTCTCTCTGATCATTTGTTTTGTTTCTTAAATTCCACACATGAGTGAAATCGTGTGGTATTTATCTTTCTCTGACTGACTTATTTCCCTTAGCATAATCCTTTCTAGCTCCATCCATGTCATTGCAAATGGTAAGATTTCATTCTTTTTTATGGCTGAGTAATATTCCACAAGTGGAGGAATTTCTGTTGGACAAGAGATAAAACAGAGAAGATAGATTAAGTTCTGATAAATTGGTAAGTTTCACAATGAGTAAATGAGGAAATTCTGATTGAATGGCTTCTACTTTCTCTATTAAATCTAAAGGAAGGTCAGAGGCTGAGAGTATAGAAGATGAGGTATGAACAAGGTTGAAGAAGGAGGATAAAATACAAACTATTTATCTTGAGAAACTGAAAAATCAAACTTTATATAGAAACATTCTAGGATTGCCAAGAAGGAATGAGAGCCTATTTGAAGATTATAATCATTATAACATGAATGACAAGTCAGTCATCCCGGTTATATGACTTTTATCCAGGAACATTCAACAGCTTCATTGCAGGAGCTGATAATGGGACTCAGCTAGAGTTGAAATATAATACAAGGAGAGAGGGGCAAGAGAGATGAGGACGTTTATAAGTGATTGATTCCCCTGATGAACCAGGGACTCTAAGCTGGGAAAGAGAGAAGTAACTATATAGAGGTGGTGATGGATAGTGAAAAAAGTAGTGAGGTTAATGGATTGGAGATCTCAGTGAAGTTGAGAAATTATTTAAATAGGAGTATTAGAGTAAGTAAATTATTTAAATAAGAGTATTAGAGTAAGTGAGCTGGAAGGTTTGGAGGCAGTGGTTTGAGAATATCTTACTGTATGTGTGTGTGTGTGTGTGTGTGTGTGTGTGTGTGTGTGTGTGTGTGAAAGGGAGAGAGAAAAAGAGCATGGAGGGACAAAGGGAATCTTAAGCAGGGCTCCACACCCAGGGCAGAGCTTGACACAGGGCTCGATCTCATGACCCTGAGGTCATGGCCTGAGCTGAAATCAAGAGTCAAAACGTCTAATTGACTGAGCCACCCAGATGCCCCGAGAATATTGTACTTTTTAAACTTTATTTTATTTTATTGAAGTATAATTGAGGTACAGTGTTACAATTCAGCTGTACAACGTACAGATTAGACAATTCTATACATTACTCGGTGCTCACCAAGATAAGTGTAGTCACCATCTGTCACCACACAATGTTATTACAATATTATTGACTGTATTTCCTATGCTATACTTTTCATCTCCATGACTTATTTATCTTATAGTGTAAGTTTGTACTTCTTAATGCCCTTCCTCTATTTTGCCCGTCCCTCCACCCACTTTCCCTCTGGCAACCACCAGTTTGTTCTCTGTGTTTAAGAGTGTTTGTTTGTTCATTTGATTTTGTTTATTTTTTAGATTCCACATGTAAGTGAAATCAGATGGTATTTTTCTTTCTCTGTCTGACTTGTTTCACCTACCATAATAACTTCTAGATCCATCCATGTTGTCACAACTGTCAAGATTTCATTCATTTTTATGGCTGAGTAATGTTTCATTGTGTATATGTGTATGTGGGTACATATCTGTATGTGTGTGTATATGTATACACACACACATACACACACACAAATACAAAGATGTTGACCATCTTTTCATGTATCTATTGGCCATCTATATGTCTTCTTTGGAAAAATGTCTATTTTTCCTTTGTCCGTTTTTTAATTGGATTGGTTTTTTGTTTTGTTTTGTTTTTTGGTGTTGAGTAGTATAAGTTCTTTATATATCAACCCCTTATCAGATATATCATTTGCAAATATCTTCTAGGTTGCCTTTTTGTTTTGTTAATGGTTCCTTTTGTGCACAAAAGCTTTGTCTTTGGTATAGTCCCAGTAGTTTATTTTTACCTTTGTTTCTCTTGCCTGAGGAGACACATCCATAAACATATTTTTAAGGCAGATGTTCAAGAGATTACTGCCTATGTTTTCTTTTCGGAGTTTTATGGCTTCAGATCTTGCATTTAGGTTTTTAATCCACTTTGAGTTTATTTTTGTATATGGTGTAAAAAAGTGGTTCAGTTTCATTCTTTTGCATGTTGCTGTCCACTATTCCCAATACCATTTGTTGAAGAGGCTGTCTTTCCCCCCATTGTGTATTCTTGTCTCCTTTGTCATAGATTAATTGACCATATAGGTATGGGTTTATTTTTAGGCTCTCTATTCTTCCTATTGATCTATATGTCTATTTTTGTCCCAGTACCATGCTGTAGTATATCTTGAAATCTGGAATTGTGATACTTCCAGCTTTGTTCTTCTTTCTCAAGAAGGTTGAGAAATAGCTTTGGCTATTCAAGGCCCTTTGTGGTTCCATCACAAATTTTAGGATTATTTGTTTTAGTTCTGTGAAAAATGCTATTGCTATTCTGATAGAGCTTGCATTGCATCTGTAGGTTGCTTTGGGCAGTATGGACACTCTAACAATTTTACTTCTTTGAATCCATGAACATGGCATATGTTTCTGTTTATTTGTGTCGTCTTTAATTTATTTCTTCAATGTCTTATAGTTTTCAGAATATAGGTCTTTTACCTCCTTGGTTAAATTTATTTTTTGGTATTTTGTTCTTGTTGATGCAATTATAAATGGTATTGTTTTCTTAATTTCTCTTTCTACCACTTCATTATTAGTGTAGAGAAACACAACAGATATTAATTTTGTATCCTGTGACTTTACTGACCTCATTTATTAGTTCTAATAATTCTTTGGTGAAATCTTTAGGGTTTATATATATATATATATGTACATATATGTATATATATATAGTATCATGTCATCTGTGAATAGTGATGGTTTTACTTCTTCCTTACCAATTTGGATGCCTTTTGGATGTCTGATTGCTGCAGCTAGGACTTCGCCTTGTGTGTTGAGTAAAAGTTGTGAGAGTGGACACCCTTGTCTTGTCAGAAAGTATACTCGATTTCAAGATTTCAGAGGTATTATCATTGCAAGAGTGTAATGCCAAGGTTCTAGGCTGAGATGGGGGGAAGAAAAGATAATGGAGGTAAGGAGTTTAGGAATGATTATTTTTAGATAAGTTATCCCCATAAGTAGTAAAATCAACAAGAGTGGAAAGAAAGAAGATGAAACAGAAGCTAATGTCATCAACAGTGGATGATTAGAAGAACCTTAGAAAATAACATTGAGGATATAAGGAGAGATACTATATCCAGATGTCACACAGGTCAGATTAGCTAGAACTTAGAGAAAGGAAGGAGGAAAAAACTGTCAACAGTAATGGGAGAAAAGAAGACACCAACCCCACCTCCTGACCCTGATGTATGCAGAGAGTGGAAGAAAAAGCAGTCATACTTGAGAGGGCTGCAGAGGAAGCAGGCCCTCTAGGCACAGACAAGTTTCAATGAAAAAAAAAAAGAATAAAAGGGGCACCTGGGTGGTTCAGTTAGTGAAGTGTCTGCCTAAGTGTCAGTGATACCAAGGTCCTGGGATTAAGCCCCATGTCAGGCTCCCTGTTCAGCAGGGAGTCTGCTTCTCCCTTTCCCTCTGCCTCTCTCTCACCCACCACTCATGTTCTCTCTTGCACACACTCTCTCAAATGGATAAAATCTTTAAAAAAGAAAAAAGATGAGAGAAATGATGGGAACATTTAAAAAGGAAATGCTAAGAGGCTCAATGGAAATGTTTAAGAGGAATGAGAAGAGTCAGGGATGGGTTCAGATTAGTGAACATAGTAGCTATCTAGGAGTGGGAACCTGTTTGGCAGTGGACAGCTAGAGGGGTTGAGACTGCAGGGTGATTAAGGTAAACAAGGATCTAAGCCAGGATGAGAACAGTCCTAATGGTCTTTTAGAGCAAGGTTCAAGCCAAAGCTCAGATATTTAGCTCAACAGCATTGGGGGGACCCCACCCTCTGGCTGTTCCCCCATTGTATGATAGATTGAATAGAGAGGAAGTTCTTAAACCATAAACAAATTCTCTCCCTCCAACCCAGGATAAGGTATAGAAAGGGGAATGAGGAGGGCTGATTGCTCCTTTATTTACTTAATCTGGATGGATTGCAGTGTTTCTCTTTTTAAAATGCCTGATGTAAGTGTGCACTTCCATCAAAATAATTCTAGTGTGGAATTTTTGTGTAACCAAGATACTAGCAGCCATAGCTGTGTAAATCTGAATTCTACAATTCCTTCTCCAAAAAACATAATACAGAACAATAAAAAAAAAACCAAAACTACACAAACCTCATGCCATATGTAAAACTAAAAGAGAACACCCATAATTCAAATTATCCATATATAGAAAAATAAACCAAACCTCAGCAAACTGTGTCCCTTGGTCCTACCACAAACTTGCACAGAGAAAAAGGGCAGTCTGGAAAGAATACATGGGAGAAAAGGAGAGCTGTTGATGGGCCTAAAATTGGTCTAAAATAACCGTGAAAAGAGAAGTCTACTCTTGTGCTAAAATAGTGGTAAAGAATTCTGGTAGATCAGAATACTTACTATATATTAAAAAATTTTTTTAAATGCACATGATTCAAGGTCATAGTGTGTGGAAACCATTGCTTCTAGAGGTACAAAAAGTAAGAAGGGAATGGAGACACATCCATTGGAGTTTGGTGAAGAGAAAAAGAAGTAAAAGGAAAGTTTAAGGTCAAGTAAGGAAAAAGATAAAGCTGTGAAAATATGCAATCGTTAGTCCATATCTCTCTCACACACACACACGCGCACACACACACCCCATTCATTAAGAAACTGTATTTCACTTCAGAACAAGGCACCCTTGAACTTAAAATCTTACAAAATGAATAGGTGAAAACAGAGTAAATATAAACAAAGCTATTATAAGAAGAAAACAGAAAAGAAGACCACTTCAGCTCTGATAAAAAGTACCCCTCAAAAAAAAAAAAAAAAAAATAGGGAAGCCTGGGTGGCTTAGTCGGTTAAGTGTCTGCCTTCAGCTCAGGTCATGATCCCAGGGTCCTGGGATCAAGTCCTACATCGGGCTCCTTGCTCAGTGGGGAGCCTGCTTCTCCCTCTGCTTGCCTCTCTCCCAGCTTGTGCACTCTCTTTCTCCGACAAATAAATAAATAAAATCTTTAAAATAAATAAGTGAATAAATTAAATAACATAAGTAAAAACAACCCCAAAGCAGAAGAAAACGGCAACACAAACTCCAAAGTGAATTAAATATCCACAAAGAAGCTTTTAGGGATGTGAAAAACCACTTTGAACCCAAAATTCAATAAATAAAAAATAGAAATGGATATAAAGGAAGAAATAAAAAGATTGAATTCAAGAAGAAAAGACCAAAATTATCACAGAAATGAAATATAAATTGCAAAGCTTTTGGAGAAAATAAAGTCCAATGAAAATGTAATAAGGGGCATTGAAAAAAGTCAGGAAAATAACCAAAATAATGAAAACAAGATACAAAATTAAAAGTACTTAGGGTCCAAAAGAAATGAAAGATGAAGAAGCAACATACAAATAATGGTATTCCCTGAAGAAAGCAAACAAAATGACCCTGGAATGAACTATAAAAGAAGATAGAAACCTATATACCAAAAGGACCCATCAGTTACATGGGAAAATCAAATCAGAATTATCAATTTCAAGAAATAGACGAATGAAACTACTGGGCTTCAAAGATAAAAATACCCAAGCCTTCAGCAAAATAAGATCAAGAAATTACAAGAATGAGAGCATTAAACTGGCACCAGGCAGCTCAAAAACAACACCCAGGAAAGGCAACAACAGAATAGCACTTTTTAAAACCTCAAGAAAAAGAAGTGTGAGTCAAGAATATTCAGTCAACTTATTTTTCAAGTATCAAAAGAAGAAATGAACTTTAAACAGGAAAAATTCATGAAATTTTGTGTACATGAGCCCTTCTTGAAGAATCTGTGAAAAGATGTTTTACATTCAACCAAGTGGCAAAACTTGATCAAAACAACTGATGTCAACAGATGAATGGATAAACAAGATGGAGCGCATATATGTATGTGTACACACACACACACACACAATAGAATATTACTCAGCCATCAAAAACAATGAAATCTTGCCATTTGCAACAACATGGATGGAACTGGAGGGTATTATGCTAATGACTGAAATAAGTCAGTCAGAGGAAGACAAATACTATATGATTTCACTCCTATGTGGAATTTAAGAAACAAAACAGATGAACATAGGGGAAAGGAAGAAAGAATAAAATAAAATGAAAATTGAAAGTGAGGAAAACCATAAGAGATGCTAAACTCTAAGAAACAAACTGAGGCTGGTGATGGGTATTAAGGAGGGCACGTATTGCATGGTGCACTGGGTGTTACACGCAAGTAATGAATCATGGAACTTTACATAAAAAAAAAAAAAGTGAGCTAAGGATAGACTATTGACCAAAAGAATCTCAAAGATTGTGTTTACTTTGGTAAACACTAAGAAAAAAGTAGTAAATTCACTTTGTTCTCCCTAGTTCCCTGACAAATGTTATAAAAGAAAAAATTTTACGTAGGTGCAAATGACTTACTGAGGTCATGAGGATAGTGTTTTGCCCTTAGTGATCTATTGTCAGGTATTAGCTTTTTGGACAAACTACAGTGGGTTTTAAATTCTAGACTTTACTTATCCTTGTTAATTCATTTCAGCTTGTGTGCAGTTTATGGGAATGTGAGCTCATTTAATTTTGTTTTCAATTAAGATCTTTTTCATTACTGAAGAAATGCATAAACATCGTGGAAAGTTGTAGAATTCATTGACATCAAACACCATCATTGTTAATTTTTTTTATTGTGCCCACTCCATATTTTATTGTATTTCATTCTACTGTTTTTTTAGGCATTTATTATATAATTAAATAGTGTCATTCATGTAAAAAAAAAAAAGAAACAAACAGGGTTGCTGGACGGGAGGCAGGTGGGCGGAAGAGATAATTGGGTGATGGGCGTTAAGGAGGACACTTGATGTAATGAGCACTGGGTGTTATATACAACCAACGAATCTCTAAATTCTACCTCTGAAAGAAAAGAAAAAAGACTGACAGTGATCATTTACTATATTTAATTATAGATTAAAATTACACAAAGATGAGAATAAAACTCAAAGAATAATGTGTTATAGGTTCAAACAAAGTAGAAATAATGTAAGTAAAATGGGAGACACCAGAGAGAAAAAAGAAAGTAGAATAAGTTCAATGATTGGTTCATTGATTGTGATATAGGCAATAAAGGGGGTTAATGGATAATACTAAAATTGGCATATCAGGTAAGAAGAGATTAAACAAGAAAGAACTGAAAGAATGAAGGGCTTTATAAAAGGTATAAATCAAAAGATAATCACTAGAATAACACTACAAAGTTTTCTAAGTACAAAAAGAAATTTTAAAAATTAAAAGAGCAAAGAAAATGCATCATACACAGAAAGAAACTCAACAATTACACCAATGTTAATATTCTTTATATAAAATAATTTTAACAAAATGACAGTAGGACTAGGCATATGTCATATCAATCAATATGAACAGGTTTAATTTATTAAATGAAAAATATTTTTCAATTTGGTTCACAAAGAAAGCAGCTGAAAGTAAGAAACATGTCTAAATCAAAATGATTCAGAAAGTCTAAAACCAAAGGAATGGACAAAAGTTTAGTAGGTAAGTGGAAACAACAAGAAAGCAGATGTTGTGATCCTGATATCAAAGTAGAATTTTAAGTCAAAATGCATTAAATGAGACAAAGAAGGACATGTTTTAATGTTACAATTCACAATGATATATAACAGTTATGATTTCTATTCACCAAACAACTCAGCAACACATGTATAATGCAAAAATCTCAGGACATGCAAAGAAACATTGTAGAAAAACACTAATAGTAGGAAACTTAAATATACTACTTTCAATATAGATGAAGTAAATAAAAAATAAGAAAGGAAAATAGATATGTAAAAAGCAAAATCAATAAGGTAGATCTTAGAGATATATTTACTATACACCCTATAAACAGAGAATACAATAGTAACAAAGAAGATAAAATATTTCAGACCAAAGTTATCAGGAAATGTGCAAACCTTAAAAAAGAAAAACTTTAAAGTACCCCTGAAAGATAGAAAAATGGACTTGGACAAATGGAAAGACATTCCATAATGTTATAAAGATACTGGTTTTCTCTAAGTTAATTTATAAATTTGATAAGTACCAACAGAAATACCGACAAGATTTTTATGGAGCTAGACAAGTTGATATTAAAATTCACTTGGAAAATAAACATGCAAAACTAGCCAGGAGAATGCTGAAAAAGAAAAGTTTATGAGAGGAGACTGGCCCTACCACTCATTAAAATGTACTGTAAGTCTGGCTTTTATCATTCATGGTGCTGGTGCATAAACTGACAGATAGACAAGTGGAATAAAATAGAAATTTACAGAAATAGATCCAAATACATATGGCAATTTAGTATGTGATAACCATAGTATCTCAAATTATTTGGGAAAAGGTGGCCATTTTAACAAATATTTTAACAAATATAAAAGGCAGACGTTTTAACCAGTGGGAGAAAGGTTTGCTGGTTTGCTATTTGGAGAAAGATAAAATTAAAACCGAGCGTCTCACTGTAATGGAGAATAAATTCCAACAGGACCAGGGATATAAATGTCAAGGATGAAATCATATAAGTACTAGAAGAAACCATGTATGATTTTCTCTATAACCTGGATGTAAGAAAAGACTTTCTAACTATGACTCAAAATTCAGACATAGTAAAAAATAAAATTGATAAATTTGACTATGCTTAAACATTTTTTGAACAAAAAACAAAGAGAAATTCCTGTGAGAGAATTTACACACACACACCTTTTTCACTTATTTCTCAAAAATATGAAAATACATTCAAACTCACTCATACATGAAATGCATATTCGATCTACCCTAATATGAATGTTCTATACACAAAGTTAGTGATTGTAGTACTGTAACTGCAAAATATCAGAAAAAACTAAATTCTCATACACAGGAGAGTGTATGGATAAACTATGGTACATCCATATAATGGAGTACTATGAAGGTATGGAAAAGAATGAGGTCATTTTCTATGAACTAATATAGAGTGATTTACAGGGTATTTTGTTAAGTGAAAAAAGACAAAAATGCAAGAATTTTTACAGTATGTCACTTTTTGCATAAGAAAGAATGGGGAATGAGAAAACCTACACATATCTAATCAGTTGTACAAATAGAAGCATACAAATCACAACAAAAAAAACTATCAAGATTAGTTACCTGGAGTTGGCTTAATAATGGCCACCACAGTTACCCAGGTGCTAATCCCAAGAACCTGTGAATGTTACTTCATATGGAAAAACTCTTTGTAGATGTCATTAAATTAAATATCTTGGGGCGCCTGGGTGGCTCAGTCGGTGAAGTGTCTGCCTTCATCTCAGGTCATGATCCCAGGGTCCTGGGATCGAGTGCTGCATCTGGCTCCCTGCTTTGCGGGGAGCCTGCTTCTCCCTCTCCCTTTGCCTGCTGCTCCCCCTGCTTGCGTTCTCTCTCTCTCTGTCAAATAAATAAATAAATAAATAAAATCTTTAAAAAAAATAAATAAATATCTTGAGATGGAGAGATTATCTGGGATTTTCAGGGTGGGTCCTAAAACGTAATCACAAGTATCCTTGTAAGAGGCCTGCAGAGGGAGATTTGACTATAAGCGGGAGAGAAGGCTGTGTGATGGAAACATGGAAAACAGACTCACATGATGTGGTGGTACTGGTTTTGAAAAAGGGGGAAGGTACCCGGGATCGAAGAATGTGAAGAATGCTGCTCTGGACGCTGGAAAAGGCAAGGGAACAGATTTTCCCCATGAGCTTCCAGAGGGAGCACGCCCTTGCTGACATACTCATTTTAGCCCCAGAAGATTTTGTCTCAGACTTCTGGCCTCCAGAGCCACCAGAAGGCAGATTTCTGTTGTTTTAAACTGTTAAATGTGTGGTGATTCGTTACAGCAGCTGTAGGAAACTATTGCAGGCAGTAAGGAAGTAGGAGTGAGAAAGGAATAGAAGAAAGGAAGAGTGCTACTTCTGAATACATATATTCATAAAGTGCTGACTTCTGGAACTAGTTAATGTTCCACATACTAAAATTCATAAATGAGTATAAACATACATGCATATAAAGATAGGGAACAAACTAAAACCATATACAAATGGACATAAGTAAACTTAACCATAATTCAAATGAATAATGTAGTCAGTCACCCTGAATAGACGGGAGAAAATTAATGAATCCGAGTAACTTTAGATCACAATATTTGACCACATTGCCTTAAGCAAAAGATTAAAACAATAACAGTAAACAAATATTCAACTCTAGTGAGTCAAGTTTTCACAGTGATGGGTTAGCAATTCTGAAATTTCTCCCTCCTTCTACCCGGGCCCTTAATATTTACATCTGAACTGAACTATTCACTAGAAAATTAACTCATTTTTTGATGTTTTATTGCCTTTGTCCTGCCTTTCTCTTAATATAAAAGGCCCCTTTCCATACAATGCAGCTCTCATCTGGAAAACCCCTAAAGGTCCTTTACAGCCCCTGTACTGGTTTTTCTGAGGCTACTGCAACAGATTCCCACAAAGTGGGTGGCTTAGAACCACAGTATGCTCTGAAAATTCTGGTGGCTGGAAACCTGAAATCAAGGTATCAGCATGGCTGCACTCCCCTGAAGGCTCCTGGGGGAATCTGATCCTTGCCTCTTCCAGCTCCTGGTGACCGGTTGACGTTCCTGCGTGTATGACTGCATCTGTCTCCGCTCCATCCTTCTCTTGTGCATCAAATTTCTCTCTGCCTCTCTCTTAAGAACACTTGTGATGTCCTATAGAGCCCACTTGGATAATCTAGGATAATTTCCTCAGCTTAAGATCCTTAGCATAATTAAATCTTCAAAGACTTTTTCAGGGGCGCCTGGGTGGCTCAGTCGTTAAGCATCTGCCTTCGGTTCAGGGCGTGATCCCCGAGTCCTGGGATCGAGCCCTGCATCGGGCTCCCTGCTCCGCTGGGAGCCTGCTTCTTCCTCTCCCACTCCCCCTGCTTGTGTTCCCTCTCTCGCTGGCTGTCTCTCTCTCTGTCAAATAAATAAGTAAAATAAAATAAAATAAAAGACTTTTTCAAAATAAGGTAATATCCATGGTTTTGCCCTATAAAGTAATTTTCACAAGTTCCAGGGATTACGAAGTCAATCTCTCTTTTCAGCCTCCCGCAACCCCCTGGGTCACATGAACTGTCCTCTGTTGGCCCCTGGATCTACAACTAAACAGGAATCACTCTCCCCTCTGCTACTATTGTGGCAATGAATGGGAACCACCTCGTATTGCTACAATGATGTGTCAGATGTACTGGTCTCTGAAATTCTTTGACAGCACCAACTTTCCATCAGTATAACCTCATAGGTCCTGTTAGCTGTTTATCCTTTTTTCTAAATAATTTCTATCACTCTCTATATAGTTCATTACTTACAAAAAATGGCAAATATGATTTTAAGAAAACCACCTATGTCATCTATCTTAATAAAATTAAGATGATGGAGAAGATACATGATATTTTATGAGTTTAAAAAATTACTAGTTATCCCCTTACTGAGAGAAGTACTTCATGTTTGCTTTAAGGGTGAACATAGCAAAGTTTTCTACAACCAGCTCTTATGATAAGGATTTAGCTACGTACTGGTACCACCTTGGCTGAATAAAATTTGATTTGGTGAACATATTTGTTTGGGCTTATTTATATTCACTGTCGAGATTTTTACATTGGGAGGAATCTGCAATTGTATTTCTCTTTTCCCTCTTAAATTCTGTGGTGTTCTAGTCAGTTTGAAACCCGTGCGTTTTATTTTTCTTTCTATGACTAACTGTATCCTAAGAGGCCCTTCCTTTGTGTAGTGGTTGATATAACAGCTGAGAGTCTTAGGCACAAACTAATTCTTTCCTTTCATTCTGTTAGAAAAACTACTTATAGGAGAAGTACCAAAATGTTTTAAATGTAGAGATGGCTTTTTCAAAAGGAAGCGAATGTTTTAAATAAAATGATAGTTCATAGTCCTACACTGGTATGAATTCGAAAGCTTGCAGAGCGCTTCTGTTGGCAAACTCATCTACGTCTACAACATCTGGTATTTCACCTCTTCTTCCTGCCTCAGAGCAGGAGGTGACCCTTCAGCCCATGGCTTAGCCCTTGTTCCAACCTCTGGGTCCACAGAAATCTGCGCCACCCCTCGCCACCTCTTGCCCATGTCATTCACTCTCCCTGTCTACCAGCTCCTCCCTCCACCCTGGATTCCCCTGCTGCTTTTGTCAGTTCTCTTTTTATCCATAAAGAATTGTCTGCCCACAGCGCTGCATCATCTCTGCTGGGAAATGAATGACTTCCTGACTGTTCACCCCCAGGGCTGTTCTCGCTCCCGTCTTCTACGGGGTAAGACAAGGCTGCCTGGCCCCTCTGAAATGAGTTCTTCCCTTGGCCTCCAGGAAGCTTTTGTCTCCTCCTACCCCTCACTGCCTCCCTGGCTGTCCTTTCATCTTTCTCCATGTTGATGTTTTCTACCCTCTTTGTGCTTCTATGCACCCTCCCCCTGGAACTTAATCAACCGCTGTGATTTCTATTACCCTTCGCTGCTGACTCCCAAATCCAGATATCTCTTTTGAGTTCCATGTTTTTTTTTTTTTTTAAAGATTTTATTTATTTGACAGAGATAGAGACAGCCAGCGAGAGAGGGAACACAAGCAGGGGGAGTGGGAGAGGAAGAAGCAGGCTCATAGCAGAAGAGCCTGATGTGGGGCTCGATTCCAGATCGCCGGGATCACGCCCTGAGCCGAAGGCAGATGCTTAACCGCTGTGCCACCCAGGCGCCCCTTGAGTTCCATGTTTTATATCTATGTGCCTGCTGGACATTTCTACCTAGATATCCCAAGGGGACTTCAAACAGAATTCATTACTATCCACAACCACCATTCCTTTGCATTTGCAGTGAGGAGTAGGAGGAAGAATGGGTGTGTTGAGGAAGGGTGTGGAGAAGGTCTCTTGGGACCCTCTCCAGCAGCCAGGGGAATGTCCATGTGGAGAGAACCCTGGACATGTGGGCTTCAGGGCCCTGCACTGTTGGGTGGGTATGTTACCGTTAGTCTGTTAGTAAAGCTACTGAGCACGACGGGCTGACTTTTCAAGCCCTCCCCAAGCCTCCAGTTTGTATGGTGTGGATTTCATCACAGGAAATCTTGAGTAAAGAAATGTTTGAACCTTTTTGGAAAAACCTGTGGAGGCACAGGATAGAGATTGGGAAGTAGACCCAACCCCTGTCTCTCAGGATAGTCCAGTCCCTAGACTAGGGGAGCGGCAGTGAAAGAGCCCCAGTGAGAACCACTGAAGGTCATCTAGCCAGACAGACCGTTAGACAAGACCCCCGGTTATTTTACCCTCCCCCAGAGAAGCCTCCCCACCACACACACATACACCTAGGTCAGAGATAAGAATGCTTAGCGCCCCTGTTACATATTCCCTGCCCCTGCCAAAACCAGAGAAACAGTGTTGAATCATCTTAAATCTCTACTTATCATAATGTATGGGAATGGATTGTTCGCTTGTCTGCCTTATCCCTTAAGGAAAGAGGATTTGCCTCATCCATCTTCACCTCTAGCATAATGCCAGGTGCCAAAGGGACTTAAAAATAAGTTAATTGAAGAAAAAGAGGAGGCTGGTAAGCAGGTAAGATGGGTAAGTTTACATGATGAATGCCAAGCCTTGAAACTAAAGTGGCAGATGACCAGCCACTTCTGCCACTGCCTCCGTTCAAATTCCGTATGTACCGCATACTAAACTGTGCAGAAGTTACTTAAAATTTTTTGTGTGTCTCCGTTTCCTCAACTATAAAAAGGAAACAATCGTACCTGCCACATAGGATCATTGTGAGAATTGAAAAGGCATATAAAGGGCTTGACACAGTGGCTAGGACATGAAAAACCTTGATAAATGTTATCTGCTGCTGTTAGGATTATTACCTATCCCTAGCCCGGCACAGCAGGAAGTCTTTTCAGTGAAGAAATAGAAATAATTACTGTGGGGCTCCTGGTGGCTCAGTCGTTAAGCGCCTGCCTTCAGCTCAGGTCATGATGGGATCGACCTCCGCATCGGGCTCCCCGCATGGGGGGGCTGTTTCTCCCTCTCCCACTCCCCCTGCTTGTGTTCCCTCTCTCACTGTCTCTGTCTGTCAAATCAAACAAAATCTTAGAAAGAAAGAAAGAAAGAAAGAAAGAAAGAAAGAAAGAAAGAAAGAAAGAAAAAGAAAGAAAGAAGGAAAGAAAGATTGTAACACAGTAGCATAAAATACTGAAATGAACCTTTGTCATTCTTTTGGCCGCCCAGCTCAAAAGCCCTTCCTGAGACTAGATGGGAGGCAGAGTTGGCCTCTAAGAAACTAAAAAAGCCAGACCTAGACTTATGTTCAGGACTCTCTTCCAGGTAGAGTTTGTAGCCTCTGATCCGGGTTTGACCAGTCAGACACACCCAACTCAGGCCTAGCAGCCGGAGCTAGTGGTGCCAGGTAGAAGGGATGGGCAATTTGTAGCATCGTCATGCCCACTTGTTCCAGAGGTGGCAACAGCGGAGGTCGCGGTGGTGGCAGGCAGGGCCGCTGATGGCTGTGTAAGATCAGCAGTATCCTTGACGACTGTGCTGGTACCATGACTGTGGCTGGGTCTTTGTTGCCAAGTCCCTCTTGTTCCTGTTTTCAAGCCCACATCTCTATCCTCTCCAGAAGTGCTTTAACCCACCCAATGCCCTTTTCTGCTTCTGCCAGCCTGGGTTAGTTTTTCTTGGTGTAATTCAAACTGCCAGATTGATACAGATGATCAGATCAGATGGTTTAATAAAATGTAAGTACACTATTTCTATTTTGTTTATTGGTTTATTGATTTGCAGTGTGTCTTCTACTTGATTCCTGTTCAGGGACTATTTTTCTTAGATGATTTTCTAGTGTGGGGGTGGGGGGCAGGACAATCAAATTTTAATTGGCTGGAATATACCCTTAGGGGGAGAAAATCAGGCAACTAATGAATGTAGGAATAAAGGAAAATGGAGGGAGAGGAGCAAAATCAGTGCCTTGTGCAGGAGAGTTATCATAACAGAACTGAGAGCTCATTTAATTTAACTGGTTTACCTTACAGATAAGGAGCCTGAAACAAAGAACACACAGCTAATGCATGTTCAAGATAAAACGAACTGTACCTTCACCCTCCTAGTTCAGGGCTCCTGCCTCTATCCATTATACCAAGAGGCAAATGACCTAAAAGCAAGCTCAGATCAGGTTAAATTCAGTTCAATTAATTATACCTTTTAAGCTTATGGTTGCGTATGAAAATAATTTACCTTTTTCAAGAGCTTTTTATAATTTGCAAAGCATTGATTCATTAAATTCTCCCAACTGCTCTGAATAAGATAATCGTCACTTTTTTAAAAAGACGTGTTGGTATTTATGTCTTGAAAAGGTTTGTAACATTTCTTTTACTTCTGACTGCTCTCCCTTTGATTCATTAAATTCTCCCAACTGCTCTGAATAAGATAATCGTCACTTTTTAAAAAAAGAGGTGTTGGTATTTATGTCTTTAAAAGGTTTGTAACATTTCTTTTACCTCTGACTGCTCTCCCTTTTCTATTTGTTTTGGTTTTGAAGTTGTAGCTACAAAATAAGTCAAGAGGAAAGCAATCTTAGTATATTTGAACAAAATGGTCTGCTGATTGGAACCATCATAAAAATATATCGGATGTTGTTATTAACCTCCATATTACAAATGAAGAAACAGAAGCTCAAAGAGATTATGCGACTTGGCCAAGGTTAAATAATCGCTAAATGGCAGAGCCATGACATGGTTCATTTAAAAAACATATAACATATATTGAGCATTTAATGTGTCAGGCTGGGTAAACAAGATATAGTGCTAGTTAATCCCTAGATAAACTGGAAATTTCTATAGCCAGTATATTACATTCTAAACCACTTTTATGGAAGATTTTTACTGAACCATAAACTGTAATTTTAGCAGCTGGCCAATCAATAAATACTCTTCTACTTACACAAGATTCATGTAGCCCGACTCTTTGGTCACTGATTTTGAAATATATTAGACTAAAAAAATCTAACTCAGAATCATACACTACATAATTTTTCTGGATTCTCTCAAGTAAAATGGAAATTTGTGATTCTCAAATGTCCCCAAATGAGCAAAACATTGACATGAGTATGAAGTTGACTGCATCACTATATAAGCAATTATTAAAATCTAGATGTAATAAGCTATTTGCAGTTTGTTTTTTCAGTCTAATGTCATACAAAGAGGAAATTCTATTCTCAGTATAGTTTTTCCAAGTTTTTCCATAGATTATGAAAGTCACTTGTAAGAGGAAACCTAAGCTAACTGACTTGGAACATAAAGAGAATAATATATTTTTTAATGTAGTTGTGTATAACGGAAAATATCGTTCTTGTACATTTAACTGAACCAAACCATTTGTATAAGACCTAAATGAGATCCACGGTTTTCAAAGAAATTTCATTGCCCCTTCCTTGAGCAAGTTGAAAGAAAAATGGGGTGTGCTTTTAAGTGAAAACTAAATAAAGATCTTGCAAAGATGGCTGTCCAGCCGTTTAGAAATCTAATAAAGGTATTTTTGTTAAAGGAATATTACCTTTTGGGTCAAGGCATCAGAAAGCAGTACAACGCCGCCCGCTCCAGGCCCGGGCAGCCAATTTTTCTCTCCACGAAGAGCCCCAGGCTTGCCTGGCCACGCCCACTCTGTCCCTCAGCTCGAGGTCCCGCCCCTTCCACCTCCCACTTCCTGGTAACCGCGCTCCTTTGCGCGGCCTCCTCGGGATCTGATTGGCTGATGTGTCAACCGCCAACGGCTGCGGAGTTTAAACCCAAGCCCTAGCCTCCGGCGTCGAGCTCCAGAAGCTGGGTGGTCGTCTCCCCCACGCTGAAAGAGCGGTAAGTGAGGGGCTTTTGGAGTGGCCGCCAGCTGTCTGAGGAGATCCGTGCCTTTCCCGGCCGAATCTCCCGGCGCTACCTTCCAGAGACCTCTCCAGCGAGCCCGGGGCGGCTCGAGGTCCCTCCCACCCTCCGCCCTCGGGTATGTCGTACTGCGGCCCTTGTACCAGCTCCGAGGGGCTCCTTGGGGGAACCCGTGGTTTGAATTTAACTGGTTGCCTCTCGTGCTTTCGATTTTGCGCCCGGCTGGGGGGGGCGGGGGGGGCGAGCGACCAGTTAGATCACCTCTTTGAAAGAAGAGATTACTGTTTTTGTGAGTGCACTACTCCCTGAATTTTAAGAACATTTTCTACTTCATTGTGAGCCCTTCATAAATATCTGTTGGACGAACGTTAGAGACTGCTTACCCACGTTCTTGAAGGAGCCCTCTCCTTTGGAGGTGTCGTTTAGAAGGAAGGCTGGCTGAGGGCGAAGGGGTATGGAAGACTGGGAAAAACTTAGAACTTAAACTGGGTCTTGATGTGCAGGTAGGATTTCGGTAGGGAATAGGGACGATGATTTTTCTAGATGACGGATCCAATTCAGGAGAACCGGTTTTGGAACTTAGTGTTTCTGATTTAGAGTTAGTTGGGATGATGGCCAGACAAGAGCTACAGAATAAATAATAAATAACTCTTATTAGTGAGTGCTGACTATGTGCCAAGTCTTGTACTAGGCACTGTAAATACATTGGTTCAGTTAGTCACGACAATGAGATGCCCCTACTTTCTCGAACTTTGTAAGTCTAAAAGTTGAGACTTAGAGATGTTAAAATAACATAGCTATGAAATGTTGGACCTGGGATTCCTAACAATCCCAACCGCTGTTATGATACTTCATTCTCTATATCGCAAGTCACCCGTGAATGGTACTCCAGTGGCCTGGCTTAGGTTCCTAAAGTGTTACTTTGTGAGGTGGTTAATGTGGAGGGTGACAGGGCAGTGTTAAAAGGAAGATTGATTTCTGGCTTGAGCATTTGGGTGATTACTAGTGCCATTTATTAAGTTAGGGAAGTAAGAACCAACTTACTGGGGAGGACAAATTCAGCAGTGGTTCCCTAATTAGCAAAATGAGATTTGATCTTTCTGACTGGATTTTTTTGGGAGATGGACAAGATTTCTATGTTAGTATCCCTTCAGAGATGTGAGATGCAACCATTTGTCTGGCATTTCTTTATGTGCCTATGTTCTGTCTATGGAATAGGTGGTGATCTTTGATTTTACTTTTTTTTCTTTTTGGCAAAACTTTTAGAAGAAACATTGAGCCTTAGTGTTGTAAGGTTCCTGGTTAAACTTCTTCCTCATTGCAGAAAATTCCTCTAAAACCATCTTCTCGTTATTTGCTTGACATCTCCCAACATCTACTCAACATTTGCAAAGGAGACTCATTCCAATATTGGTCAGTTTTTAGTATTTGAGACTTCTTTCATTTGTCCACAGTTGTTTTCTTCAACAAATGTTTATCCAGTAGCTACTATGTGCCAGGCAGTCTTGGCTAAGGGTCCAGCAGCAAACAAACTTGACAAAAATCCATGCCCTCGTGAAACACATTTTAGTAGGAGAAAACAAACAATTAAATAAGGAAATTATGTGATCTTATATTAGACACTGGTAAATCAATGGCAAAAAATATAATAAGTGAAATGGGGTCAGGTGTGCAATTTTAAATAGTTTGGTCTGGAAAGGCTAAGAAAGTGATACCTGAATAAAGGCTTGAAGACAGTGAGTAAACCCTGTGATTACTTGGAGAAGAGTTGATACAAAGGAAAAAAAATATAAAGGTTCTGCAGTGGGCATATGCTAAGGTAGCTAGTGTGGCTGGAGCTTAATGAGCACAGGAAGAGTGGTGAAGAGGTCAGAGAGGTACTGGATGAGGAATTGGGGAAGGGGAGAAGTGCCAAACTGTGTAGTACCTTATAGGCCATTGCAAGGATTATGACTCTACTCCAGTGAGATGGAAAGCCACTGGAGAGTTTTTAACAGGAGTGACATGAATTTACTTAAGTTTTAAAGGGATCATTTTGGTTACTAGGTTGAGAATTGATAGTAGCAAAGAAGGTGGAAACAGGGACAACTTTTAGGTAGTTATAGCAATAATGTACATGGGAGAGAATGGCAACTTGGATCAGAGTGACAGTGGTCGGTGGCCCATGTGGACATGTTGTAAAAGCCAGGCCAGCATACTAATGGTAGAGTGGATGTGGGATGTAACAGAAAGATGTTTCTGAGCTGAGCAAGTAGAAGGATGGAGTTGCTGTTAAATGAGATGGAGAGGACAGAGTGGAGCAGGTTTGGGTGGGGTGAGTTTAGGACATGTTAAGTTTGAGGTACATATTAGACATCCAAGTTAGAGGCAGTTGGATAAATAAGTCTGGAATTGATTTGGGATAAGTCACTGGCATTAGATTTAAAAGCCAGAGCACTAGAAGATACCCTCATGGGAGTATATGTACATAGAAAATAGATGAGACCCAAGGATTGAGATCTGGTGCACTCCAATGGTAAGAGATAAAGAGATAAAGAATAATCAGCAGAAGAGACTTAGTGGTCAGTGAGGCAGAAAAAATCCAGGAGAATGTGGTGTTTTGGAAACCCACTAAAAGTATTTCAGAGAGAATGACCTGATGTCACATACTATGATTAAAATCATAGATCAGTTGAGAACTGGATCTTGACTACTATATCTGATTTAGCAACATTGTGATTTAGTGACTTTAGTGATCGATTTCCATCTGCTAGTGGTGAGAGCAACAACTTGATTAGAGTAGATCAAGAAGGAATGGGAGGGGATGAATTGGAGACAGCAAGTATGGAGAATTCTTTAAAGGGGTTTGCTGTTTGAAAAAAAAAAAGGAGTTTGCTGTTAAGAGAAACAGAGATATAGGTCATGATCCCTGGGTCCTGGGATCATGTCCTGCATCGGGCTCCCTGCTTGACGGGGAGCCTGCTTCTCCTCCCCCCACCCTTGTGCTCTCTCTCTCTCGCTTGCTCTCTCTCAAATAAATAAAATCTTTAAAAAAGAGAGAGAGAAACAGAGAAAGGGTAATAACATTCTAGCATCAAGAGATCACTGGTATCTTCTTAAATGTTCCATTTTCATGCATTTACACATGCCATTCTTACTTCCTGGAATACCCTTTCTAATCTTGATACCTGACAAGTTCTTTGTTTTTAAGACTTAGTTATTCATTCAATAAATGTTTATTGTGTTCATATTATTTGTCAGGCACTGGTCTGTGAGCTGGGAAATATGTCAGTGAATAAAACAGAAAAATCCATAGCTTTCTGGAACTTAAATTCTAGTTGATAGGAAATAAGTAAATTCTGTAGTATATTAGATAGTGATTTAAATGCTATGGAACAAATAAGGGTAAGAGTAATCAGACATGCTGAGGAAAGGAGTTACAGTTTTGAAAGGCCTCACTGAGAAGGTGACATTTGAGCGAAGACTTGGAGGAGAATGAATGAGCCATTTCTGTATCTGGAGGAAGAGCTTTCTCAGTAGAGAGAATGACCAATACAAAGGACATGGAGCTGAAGAATGGCTGCCATTTGTCAAGCAGTTAGAGCTTGCTGACCAGTGTGGCCTAGAAGGAATGGGCTAGGGGACAGAAGGAAGAGTTCAAATTGGAGAAATGGGAAGAAGAGCTGATGGTGGAGGGAGTTCTTGACCATTGAAGAACTTCAGCTTTTATTCTGAGAGAAATGGGAACCAATGGAGAGTTTTAGATTGTGTAGACTAATAAATACACTGTAATGAGGGCAGCAGTGGAAGTAGGATTAGAGGCTATTACAAGAATTCAAGTGAGACATGTCAGCGCCTTGGTCTAGGCTGATAGTAGTGGAGGTACTAAGGAGGTCAGCTTCTAATGTACTGTGAAGGTTGACTGGGACATGAGAGATTTTTGGCCAGAGCAGCTAGGATGGAGTTTACATTAACTGAAATAGAGAAGGCTCTGAGTGAAACAGGTTTGGGCAGGTTAAGTTTGATATGCCCTGTTTAGTTATTCAAGTAGTACTACTTAGTATATGGACACTAATGAGGGCATTTGGGGGCCTAACTAGATATAATCAGGAAAGTCTCCCCATCACAAGATCCTCAACTTAATCACATCTGTAAAGACCCCTTTTCCACATAAGGTTTAGAATGACAGGGACTGGGACCTGATGTCTTTGGGAGACCATTTTTTACTATTGCAGAGCTGGAGGAGGATTAGGATGAGGGAGCTGAGGGTGACCTGAGAGCCTAGAGATTCTGTTATTGATATAAAGAGGATAGTGAGATTAGTCCTGTGGATTTATGGCAGGTAATGGGGAGAGGCTGAGTATTAGGAGGTAGGCAGGCATAGGTAACAGTGTTTCTTCTAGATCTCTGAAGCTGGAGGCAAGGAGACTTGGGGAGGGAATGGGAGTTTTGGGAGGTTGGTCTTGTCTAAGTACGTAGCTCAGCATCAACTGTGCCTTCTCAGTAAAACCTTTTCTGGTCCTTTCCTCTACCCAGGCAGAGTTAATTACTTTTATGCATTGTGTATTATATCCGTTATTCTTGTCACAGTATAATGTGATTATCTTCTTCTTTCCACTATTAGACTAGAGTCAAATAGACCCTAACTCTAATGGACAAATAGATACTTCCAAGATTTCCTGCTTACTCCTCCAAATCAGCTAGCCTCCAACCCCATAAAATTAGGTTTATCTGTTCTGTGCATTCACTAAGGTTACACTTCTTACATCGTATCAAAATAGGATCTGTACCCACTGTAGACTCTGCATTCCATGACTATGTGTTCTGTTCCCAGTGCCTAACCTAGCTCCTGAGGCATAGATATAGTAAGACAGGTTTGAATAAAAAAGTCATTTACCTTTTTTGGATACTACTTTAAACAACTTTTGACTATACACGTACTTTCAGATTTATGCAAAGGGTTTTGCAAATACTTATATACAAACAAATTATATCACCTAAGTCATGATTGTTACCTTTTAGAATGTATTTATGAGTTATCCTTTTTTCTTTTATTAATCAGTACTCTGATTTCTTTCTTTTTTGTTTTTGTTTCAGTGATGGAGCACACAGTGATGGACACTGGCTCACTTTTTACTTCAGGAATTAAGAGACATGTGAAAGACAAAAGAATTTCAAGGACTGGGAAGCTGAATGTTTCTCTTGCTTCAAAAATCAAAACAAAAATACTAAGTAAGTGCCATTAGTTTTAAAGTATGCTCACATTTTTACTTTCCCTTGGAGAATTGATATAGTATTTGGTACTTTATTTTATCAAGTATAGAAATGACTAAAATGACTATTTTTGTTAACAGATACATTTTGTCCATTCAATCCTTCCTGTATCCTGCAACTCCTATTACTTGAGTGGTTATGATGATTTACCCTCAGTGGTGACAGCAGAATTTTCAGGAGTAAGGCTGGGGTAGCGTAAGGCAGCTACCTCCTACACAGCAAAGAAAATACCAATGTGACATTTCCAGAAAAGAGCTAAAAAAAAGTGACAGATTGTTCTAGCATGCTGTAGCAATAGGATGATGGGTGATCTAGATGTGGTTGACCCAAATAAGAGTGTTGTAGTGGGTGATTTTCTATAGCTAAAGCTTACTGAGCATTTTGGAGATAGGGTCGCATGGATTCTGGAACTAAGATTTTATAAGGGGGAAAAAAAGTGGGAAAAACTACCAAGATAAATTCTCATCACTTCTGAAAATTATCTCAGTGGTTTGTATCCATCTTAGCAGGAGTAGGAGAGGTTTCCTGCTGATATAGCCCCTGTGAAGAGTAATTGTGCATGCCCTGTGAAATAGCTGAACTTTCTGAGTATCTTTAAATCTTAATGTTGCTCCTACCCAGGTGTCTAGGGTCATGTGGTATGTTAGACCCCCTCGTACAGTGGCTATTTCCTGCCCTGTTTGGCAGGACGATTGTACACCTGTTATGAAGGAACATATTGTGTTTGAGGAGTGCAACAGGAAAATATTATTATCCTTTAACTCTGGAGTGCAAAACCAGTTCTAGTCTGTTTTCATTTACTGTGTCAAAGGTGGCTGTCTGAAACTACTTTCTCTATGCCAAAGATAAGGTACTTTTTTGGACCCTGTTTTTTAGATGCTCAAACATTCCCTGAATATTTAAAAAATATTATTACTTTTATAAACGTATTTTATAGATACTATATTTCTATTCAGTGGGCTATGTTATTGAATAGTGGCATTTAAATAAAAATTATGAAAATATAAGTATATTTTCTGTGTATTAAGGAAACACACTGTATTTAAGGTGAGCTTTACCAAGGAATTCACAATTAAATTTCTCTGCTAAAAACACGGAAACATCTCTGATTTAAATTATATTTACATAGTGCTTGTAAAGAGAAGGGGTCAAATTTAGATTGCAGTAAATGCCTCGAATTAAGAGTTGGTTATTTAGGGTGGAGTAGAAGATCCCACAGTGTTTAGATGATCTGTCCAACCTTACAGTAAGTATGCTCCCTTTCACTCAAGATTTTGAAAAATGGAATTTGGGAGCATTAACTGATTTGTTAATTTTAATTTTCAATTTTCTGGAGTCACAGAAACTGGCTTTAAAATTTTGACAGATTGGCTACCCTAGTACCTATGGGATATCTCCAGTTAGAGCTTTGGAATCAGCTTCTCCATTCTACCTCCTAGTCGAAGTAGGAAGGCAGGTAGGGCAACAGGTATCAAGATCGAGTTTTTGTGACTGGTCTAATTATCTGGGATACTGTGTCTATCCTAGACGTCTTTTATCCTTAACTCTGTATTCACAATAGTCTGCATTCCTCACAGCTCTTATATTCTTCATCTTCTGTCTAGCTTTTATTTCTGCAGATCCAAACTCTGGATATATTTTTTTCAAAACTACATCTATACTGTCATTCTATTGTTTTCCAACCTTTAGTTAAAACTTACAACATTTTTTGCCTAAAATAGTTTCATTAAGGATATGAAAACTTATGAAGATGTAAGTTCAATATTAACTTTTAAAATTTTTTTACAGACAATTCTTCTATTTTCAAAATTTCTTTAAAGCACAACAACAGGGCATTAGCTCAGGCTCTTAGTAGAGAGAAAGAGAATTCTCGAAGAATTGCAATCGACAAGACGCTATTGCAAAAAGAAGTGGAGAAGCTGAATTTTGAGAACACATTTCTTCGCCTAAAACTAAATAATTTGGTATGGAAACTTTATTGTGTTTGGATTCTAAATTATAGAATAATTATTATATTATTATAGAAGCTCTAAAAATGTTTTTCAAATCTCCAATCATTGTGAAAAATCATTGAAATTGAAAGAGTATGTCATGTTAATGAACAAACTGTTAATGGATAATTAAATAGGTGTCTTAAGTCTACATTCTAAATGTACACTTGGGGCTCTGCAAGCTGATATAATACCTTGATCAACATTTGGTTGCTTATCATTAGCAAAGCTTGGTGCATTAATACATTTTAAGAAGATGGACATAATTCTTCCAATGAAAGTAGGGGAGTTCCCAGAGTGTTTGTACTCTCTTTTAGCCCCAGCATTCCCCTGGCTACATGCCAAATAGAATGAAGAATGTAGTCACTGCTTTCTCTTCCAACTTTCAACTCTGTCCACAGACAGGTCAGGAAGAGCCAATAGTCAGCTAGGCTGCAACTATAGATCTAACTCAAATGAGCAGAAATTAATTTATAATGGAAAAATTGATCTATTTATGAGTGTTAAATTGCCTGACAAACTATGTTCACTTGCCATGGGATGTAGTACTATTATGAGAAGATAGAGAAATGTTTCTAGGAAAATTTATAATTGAGAGCTCAAAAGCAATCAAGGTGTATGTGTGGGGGGTTTATTTGAACTATAAAATGTAGCACCTTTTTAGCTTGATATGATCTCAGTTATTTTCTAAGTCTTCTCAGCTGGTGATATCCATAAATGTATGATATAATAAACCCTGAATCTTAATTGATGTAAGAGGTCTTTATTTTACACATACAGAATAAGAAGCTCATAGAAATAGAAGCACTCATGAACAATAATTTGATAACTGCAATTGAAATGAGCACTCTTTCTGAGGTAAGTAGAGTTTATGTGTAAGTAGTGTAATTTTTTTTTTTTTTTAAGATTTTTTAAATTTATTTGACAGAGAGAGAGACAGCCAGCGAGAGAGGGAGCACAAGCAGGGGGAGTGGGAGAGGAAGAAGCAGGCTCCCAGCAGAGGAGCCTGATGTGGGGCTCGATCCCAGGACTCCGGGATCATGCCCTGAGCCAAAGGCAGACGCTTAACGACTGAGCCACCCAGGCGCCCCAGTAGTGTAATTTTTTAATCATTACTAAGGATAATTGCGATTCAGTAGCATCAAGGTTAGAGATTCATATTTTAAGCTTTGTGCAAAGAAATGATGATAATATTAATTTTAACTGGCTAATAGCACATTATCATTTGGTATAATTGGTTATTGAAATTTTTGTATAAAAATTAGATTTTGGTTAGAACATAGGAATAGACAGTTCAGTGGAACATAATGGCCCCTAACCACTAAAAACATGGAAGACATTCATAAAAAGGTAGTACTTCAAATTAGGAAAGAATTTGTATTATTAAAAAAAGGGTGGGCACAATTGAAAAACTATTTGGGGGAAAAAAATAGAAGATCCTACCATATTCCATTCTCTAAAATAAATTTTAGATGGATTTAAATAAAAAAGAGGATATATAAGGTAAGAAGAAATTACAAATAAATCCATGTTAGATGAGAGAGACCTTTCTATACCTAGAAACAAAGATGAAAGATAGAAGCCATAAAGGAAGCTATTGATGGATTTTCTCAAGAAAAAATTTTTTTTAGAAGGCTAAAAATCATCAAAATTAAAGGCCGGTGGCAGACTGGGAAAATTAAACAAATAGCAGATAAAGCATTAAGATTAATAGTTAAATAGCTCTTATGATCTATCACGAGGAAAATCAAATCACTAGAAAAATGAGGAAGGGAAAAGGGCCAAATATTAGTGAAATTAACTCAATTATCTAAATAGGGAAAATAAATGCCAGGAGTTAATAACGAATGAGAAGGCAAAATATACATAATAAACTGAAGAAAGGTTAGTGAAGTCCCAATTTTATGTAAATTTCTTGATAGATTCTGGAGAAGTGCTTTAGAGGGCAGCTTTTAAATGGAATTGCCTATATTTAGATCCCAGCTCTGTTACTTCCTGGTCCTGTGACCTTGGCCTTTAACTCTTTCAACTTTAGTGTCTTCTTCTGCATGGTGTAGATAATGGTAGTATATCCAAAAAGAATTACTGTAATCGTTAAATGTGGCAAGCAATTAATCATTAAATGTGGCAAGCGTTAAATGTGTCCTGGCAATAGGAAGAGTGCAATAAATGTTAGCTGTCATTACTTTTTTATTATTCTGTGTATATCTTCCTGTGTTTTCTAAATTTTCTGCAAATCTCTCCTTTTAAAAACTTTTAAAAGTAATTTTTAGGGCTCGTAAATACATAGTCTTTGTAGTAAAAAGGTAGGAACTCTTTCAACCTATGTGAACAACGTTTAGTTCCTTTGTCAGAAGTTTTATAAAAGCTAGCCAAAGAGTACATACTTTATCACCTAATTTAATCCACATTTGGATAAAGAAAGGATTTGCATAAATGTCCCTGTAGAATAATGTTCACAGGACGTGTAGCTTCTAGCGTTATTATAAATTTGATACCTAGTACAACCAGTGAGCAGAGATGCGCCTTATACATTTAGTACCCTCTAAGGAAAAGAGATGCCATTCACTGGGTGGGGGGTGGGTAGGAAAAATCAAGGGAGGGAGCTCTGTTTCGTGATCAGCTTGCAGGGTTGAATCAAATCGCCTTGAATAAATTACTAAGACTAGAATCAGACATAGCAGTGGGGAGTGTAGAGTTAGTACAGGAATTGGCTTGGAGAGTAAGAGAAGGAAACTAATTAATTAATTAGCAAGACCTGGGGGAACTTTGGAGAACAGTTAGCCCTAAAAACTTTGCCAAACTGTTTGTTGTGAACTATGTGATATAAAGCTCCTTCCTTCCACTAGTTCTTTAAAAAAATCTTTAGTAAAGTCAGCATTGTTCCCAGATGCTTTTTGTGTATTTCTCTTTGGAGAACTCAAAGAGAGCTGAGATCAGCATCTGGATTTAGCAGAAGAAAAAGAGAGTAAATGCAGAAGCTGGAGGGTGAAGGGACAGCATACAACCCTGGTGTCCGCTTTCTTGGACTTAATATTTAACAGACTAACTTTGCATATCAAGTTTTGAGTTTTGCAGTTCCTTTTCTTTTTAGTTGGGGGAGAGGATGTGGGGAATGTAGACATTCTAATATCAGAACAATATAACAAAATATTGAAGGAAAACTTGTATTTGTTTCTATTCTGCTTTTAGCTACTTTGTTCTTTCTCCTTTCTGCTCCCCACACCTCATATGGGTAACTGCTTTGTTTCTTTATATTAAAACAAAAACATAAATATTTTCTTAATTTTCTTTCTTACACAAAAGGTAATATACTGTCCCTAATTGTTCTATGGCTTACTTTTTTTAATGTGACATATCTTGAAGATCTCTCCATATGATTACAAGGAATGCTTCCTCATTCTTTTTTAGTGCTGCTTAAGATAGATCTAGAATGGACTTCTATTAACTAGGCTCTGGGTTGGACACTTGGGTTGTGTGTTGCTGTTGGCTTGACATTAGTATAGAATGCCTTTTCCTCTTGCATTATTAATTTTCCCTCCCTTCTAGATTATTCCCATCAGGATGCAAAAACGTCATCTCCTATCTCCCATCTTTTAAAAAAACAAAAATGAAACCTCTTACTCATCTCCCACCCCCAGCTACTCTCTCATTTTTTTCCTTTATAGCAAAACTCTTTGAGACAATTATTTATACTATCTCCAGTTTCTCTTGAACCCAGTTGGGATTTCACCACCACTCCACTAAAAGTGCTCTTCTGAAAATTGATCTCCACATTATGAAAACCTCTAGATATTTCTTGGTCCTTATGTTGGCCTTCATGTGACTTTTATAATACTACACTCTCCTAAGTTTCTTCCTACCTCTCTGATTGTTCTTTTTCAGTCTGTTTGCTGGTTCCTCTTTATTTTCCTGACTGCTAAATTTTGGTTACCCCAGAACTCAGTTCTTGGACTTCTCTCTTCTATCCACACTTGTTCCCTAAATGATTCATCATTCTCATGGATTTAATTATTGTTAAATACTCATGACTCCCAAATTTGTACCTGCAGCCTGCCCATCTCCTTTGAACTCCAGACAATACCTAGCCAACTACCTTTTTGGCATTCCTTTTAAATTTTACATTTGCCACCAAACCAGTTCCTTTTGGGGTCTTCCTCTCAGATAATTGCAATTTTGTTTTCCTATTTTTCCCTTACACCTCTTATTGGATCCTTTAGCAAATCCTTTTCGTGCTGCTCTAAAAATCAGTCCAGAGTTTTACCACTTCTTATAACCCTGACTTTCACTACCCATCCAAGCCACTGTTTTCTCTTACCCAAGTTCTTGGGGTGGCATCCCAACTTGGGCTTCTTGCTTCTGTGCTTGCCTCTATATTCTCTTCCCAGCATAGCAGCCAGAGAGAGCCCATTAAAACATTAGTCTCTGCTGAAAACTCTCCAGTGGCTTCCCATGTCATCTGTTGCCCGTTATTGTCTGAAAACTGAAACTCATGTTCTTTCTCTCACCTCATTGACCATTCTTTAACATCTTTCTCTCACCTCATTGACCACTCTTTAACATCTTCAATCCATAGACCTCCTTCCACTCCTCAAACACAGGCAAGCTGCCGCCTCAGGGCCTTTGGACTTGTTCTTCCTTCACATGGCCTACTCCCTTACTTCAAATCTTGACTCAAAAGTGACTTCAGTCAAGCCTTTCCTGGCAACCCTATATAAATCTGAATCCTTCCCCACCCCCGCCCCAACATTTCATATTCTGCTTTTCTTGCCTTAATTTTTCTTCTTATCACTTAACACTGTATGACATATCATTTTACTCATTAATTTTATTATTCATCTCACCAGAACATAAGGTTCTTGAGTATAGGATTTTTGTCTATACCCCACCAATGTCTAGGACATACTAGAAAGCAATAAATTTTAATAAAATGTTGGATAGTGTTTCCCCATTAAAAATTATCCTTTTTTTTAAGGGTAATGTGTGTATTTATCTTATACTACTTCTGTTATTTATCTTTTTAAATAAAAATAAATAATGTATTTTACATTACTTTTTTAGCATCTATGGTGATAATCATATGGTCTTTCTTTTTAGATGTATTAATATGATGACATTTTAGTAGCTTTCCTAATTTTGCAATTCTGGAATAAATTTCAGAAATGATTTATTATTGCATTCCTAAATTTTTTTTGCCTGTATTTTGTTAGGAATTTTTAAATTGTTATTCATAAGTAAGGTTTTCTTATTACACAGTCTTTTAGACATTGATAAAAATGTGATAAATACTGAACTCATAAAAAGAATTTGGATGTTTCTTTTTCCTGTGATCTAGATAAATGATATAGTCTTAGAATTATTTTTTCTTTAAATGCTTTGTAGAATTTGTCTGTGAAACCTGGGTCTTTCTTGAAAGGAAGGGTTGCTCTTTGTTCACTTTATTTATTCTATGGATATTGGTTTTCTTAGGAAAATTTCTCTATTTCATGGTCAGTTTTATTGAATTATATTTACTTAGAAAATTATTTCATTCATGTTTTCAAATTGATTTGCACAGAGTTGGCCATAATAGTCTGTCATTTTAAAATTTTGTTTGTGTTTTATTTTCCCAGTTGACTATTTTTTATATTTGGGCTTTTCGTCGGTTTTTTGCCCCACTAGGTTAGGTAGTTGTGGTTTTTCTAATTTTTTTTTTCCTTTAAAAGAACCGTCTTCTGGGTTTAATTTTTTTTTTTAGTTTTTGATTCTATTTTGGTGTTTCAAACTTAATTAATTTTTGCTTTTATCTTAGTAATAAGTTATTAATAAGTTATTTCTTCTTTCCTGTGGTTTATTTTATTGTTCTTTAACTGAATCAGATGCTTTCTTTATTTTTTTTTATTCCTAACTCTGTAGGAAGGTACCATTTTTTTTACACTGCTCTGAAAGATTTTTGTCTTTAGTTTTGGGAAATTTGACCCTGATATATCCTGGCATGGATTTCTTGGAATTTATCCTTTTTGGGGTTCACTCAGCTTGAATATGCAGATTAGTTTCTTTTGCCAAGTTTGGGACATTTTCAGCCATTATTTCTCTAAAACTTCTTCAGGTCTGCCCTCTTTATCTCCCTCTGGGACTTCAGTGACATGAGGGTTCTATCTTTTGTTATTGTCCCATAAATCCCTGAACCTCGTAATTATTTTTCAGTCTCTTCTCTCTTGCTCAGATTGGGTGCTTTCTGTTGCTTTATCTTCAAGTTCACAGATTTCCCCCTTACCTTTGTTTTTGAGTCCATTGAGTTTTTAATTTATTTTATTTTGGTTATTGTATTTTTCAGGTCTAAATTCCCATTTGGTTCTTCTTTATATTTTTTCTTTATTTGCTGAGACTTAGTTTCTTTGCTGAGATTTTCTGTTTTCTCATTTAAGCATGTTAGTGATTGCTTATTAAAGCATTTTTATGATGGCTGCTTTAAAATCCTTGTTAGATAATTCCAGCATCTGTATCATCTTGGTGTTGGTGTCTTGATTATCTTTTCATATTCATATTTAGTATTTTCAAATTTAGGCCTTTTCCTAATTCTTGGTGTGATAAGTTATTATATCTTAGACATTTAGGCATTATATTAAGAATCTCCAGATCTTATTTAAACCTTCAATTTTAGCAGGCCCCCTCTGACATTATGCCAGTGGTGAAGTGCCACCGACTGCCAAGTTGGAGGGGGTCAAAGGTTAGGTTCTCTACTCAGCTTCTGTTGTCACCCTGGAAGGCATGTCTCCTAATTGATGGATGGGGCTTGGAGTTCAGGCTGACACCACCCTGACTGGGACAGACGGGGGTGCCTCATGACTTTCTGGCCTCCACTGACAGCAAGATTGTGGGAATTATGAAGGGGGAGGTTGTTACTGTTGAAGAGTGGTGAAAATCCTGACTTTCTACTAGACCTCTTCTGTTACCACTGTAGAGGAGAGGAAGAGACACTCCCCGTTATTACCAAGTAAGAATGGAAGTCTAGAGTCCCCATGTGTTCTCCACTGACATTGTTGGTACAGGGGGTATCCTTATTACCACTGGGCTGTCCTCCTTTCTTCTTGACCTTTTCAGACAGTACCCCTGGTTTGAAGTAGAGTTGGCCTTGTTAATAGCCTGTGAATATGGAAGTCTAGGCTCCCCATTTGGCTTTTGCACCTTTGACCAAGTGTGTGTGGGTCTATTTCTGGACTCTGTTGTATTTCATTGATCTGTTTGTCTGTCTGTATGCTAATACTATACTATCGCAATTATCACAGCCCTCCAACTTTGTTCTTTTTCAAAGTTGTTTTAACTATTCTGGGTCTGTTGCATTTCCATGTGAATTTTAAAATTAGCTTGTCAATTTGGCCATACTCCTGTTTCTATTACAGGTTAGCACTGTAATAGGAAAACATGGTTGTGGGTTGCCTAATTTTATGGTCTTTATTAAATAATTAAAACATGTTCAGAAAATGTTCAAAAAATTAGAAAATATAAATAAGCAAAAACTTAAAAGATACACTAAAATCACCCAGACTTTTAATTTTAAAGATCATTAAAAAATAGATTATAAAATGCGATAATATATTACATAATACATATGAAGACACGAGCATATTGAATATTTATGTAGAGATATCATGTGTGTGGGTATACACACATGTATTTATTCATATGCAGAGAAGACCGTTTGGGAGTTTGTATACCAAAATATTAGTAATGATGGCCTTTGGGGACATGATAAAGGTTGAATTATGTTTAACCTTATCACATTATTCTCATTCGACTATTGAAGACTAATGCAAGAATTGTTCTATTACTATTGGTGTACTTGTATAGTTAGGTGCTTTAATAACAAACATTTAATGAGATTAGAAATTATTTTTCCTTTTTGTTTTCTTTATTCTTTTCAAAAACAGTTTCATCAGAGTCCCTTTCCACTGCCGACTAGCAAGAAGAAACGGGTCAGTAAACAGTGCAAGTTGATGCGTCTTCCATTTGCAAGGTAATTGCTTCAAACTTAAATACTTGTACACTTCTAGCTAGATAAGACTTTGAATATTTGGTTTTTAAAAAAGATTTTATTTATTCATTTGAGAGTGAGAGACAGAGCATGCACACAAGCAGGGGGAGAGGCAGAGGGAGAGGGAGAAGCAGACTCCCCACTGAGCCAGCAAGGAGTCCAGGACCCTGAGATCACGCCCTGAGCCAAAGGCAGACGCTTAACCATCCGAGCCACCCAGGCGCCCCTGAATAGTTTTTATTTGGTATTCTTTCTTGAAACATAGAAAAACATTTTAAAATAAATAATGAAATACTTGTTAACATTGTACCAATAAAAGAAATTGAAGGCATAACCCAGTAGAGCTAAAATAATATTCAGCTTTCCCATAGACTCTTGAGAAGAAAGAGGCAAAGGCGAACCTTTAGTTTCATGGATTTGAATTATACTGGTTCAGAGTGTTTAGATTTTTATGTAGTACATTCAGTGTTTGTGTGTGTTGTACAATGTTTGGGTTTCATCAATGTGTAGTTGTCTGGTAAGGTAGGAATGAGATGGTCTGTAGTTTCTTGCTATAGGTTGTATCTCCAGGGCTGCAAGGAGACTTACCCATCAATTCAATAACCACAAGCATCTGTAGTATCCTGCTACTCTTTGGTTCTTTTCTTTCTTTCTCCTAGGTCCCCACTGGCATCATGTCGTTAGCTGAATAAATCTGATAACTATTTCTATCTTCATTATCTTGCGTACTGCAGTATATAATTCCTGCTTTTCTATATCTGCAGCAACACTTGTTGTTGTCTGTCTTTTTCAGTTTAGCCATATTGAGGGGTATTACATTGAGGTTTTAATTTTAATTTCTGTGATTATTAATGAAAGTAAACACCTGTTTATATGTGTTTATTTTCTTTCTATTAGGTTGTCTGTTTTTGTTTTTTTTTACAGATTTGCAGTTCTTTCTATACATTGTGTGTAAATTGTTTGTGCATTACAAATATCTTTTACTCTGTGACTTGCCGCGTCACTCTCTCAATGGTCTTTAGATGAACGGAAGTTCTTTATAAAAATCTAACTTATATATCTATATATCTTCATCTATCTATTGCCCCCCCATGGTTACTACTCTCTGTACTATTATCGCCTCTTAAGAAAATCTTTACCAGTTGGAAGGCCATGAGGCATTCCCTTAGGTTTTTTTTTAAAAGCTTAATTATACTGTGAAGAATATCAATCAATCAATAGCAAGCTTTAGGATTTTCCCTTTTACATTTAGATCTTCAGTTTACCTAGAATTTGGGGTATGATGTAAGGGAAAGGTCATAATTTATTTATTTCATGTGGAAATCCTGTTGACTTTGTATGACTGGGTGTGTATATGGATCTGTTTCTGAACTCATTATTCTATTACATGAGTTGTTTTGTCAATACTACATCATCTTAATTACTAGCTTTATAATAAGTCAATATTTGATAGTCTCCATTTTATTTATTTATGTTTTTGTTCTTGAATATTATGTTGGCTCTTTTGGCACCTTTGCATTTCCAAGTGAATTTTAGAATCAACTTGCCAGTTAATACACACACACACACACACACACTTATACACACACACTCTCTCTCTCTCCTTTGGAATTTTGTTTGGGATTGCGTAGAATGTAGTTCAGTTTGGGGAAAATGGACATTTAATAAAATTGAGTGTTCTATCTATGAACATAGTATATCATCATTTATTTAGATATTACATATTTTCTCTCAATTTTATAGTTTCTTGACTAGTTATTGCACATCTTAGATTTTTCCTACTTATTAGGTATTTAGTGGTATTCTGAATGTTACTGTTTTTAAATTTCATTTTCTTCTTGTTGCTAGTATATAGAAATACAATTAATTTTTGAGTACTGACCTTGTTTCCAGTGACCTTGCTATTAATTTTAATAGTTTATCTGTAGTTTTTTTTTTCCATTTTCTACAATTTTATTATTTACAAATAGGGACAGTTTCTCCTTCTCCCCTTCAGTTCGTAGGCCTTTAATTTTTTTCTTGTTACAGTGACTACTTTTTGTCAGTAATTAATAAAAGTACTAATGATGGACATTCTTATGTTCCCATTATTTAATATGTTTGCTTTTGGGTTTTTATAGATTCTCTTTAACAAATAAAGAAGTTCCTTTGTACTCCTGGTTTTCATGAATGGCTTAATTTTATCAAATGCTTTTTATGTCACTATCAAGAATATATTACTTTTCTCTTTTTTTCTATTAATTATTTTAAATATTTTTTTCTATTAATGTAATGAATTTTAAGGATTGATATTTGAATATTAAATCACCTTCTGCAATGAACTGCTCCTGATGATACATCCCTTTGATATATCACTAAATTTTACTTGCTAATTTTTTAAAGGATTTTTCATTGTATGTTAATAATAAAGATGTTTTAGGGGCGCCTGGGTGGCTCAGTCATTAAGCATCTGCCTTCGGCCCAGGGCATGATCCCAGGATCCTGGGATCGAGCCCCACATCAGGCTCCCTGTTCCTCTGGGATCCTGCTTCCTCTCCCATTCCCCCTGCTTGTGTTCCCTCTCGCGCTAGCTGTGTCTCTCTCTGTCAAATAAACAAATAAAATCTTACAATAAATATAAAACATCTTTTTTTTTTTAATAATTTGTCAAGTTTTGGTGTTTATATTATGCTGGTCATGGTAACTGAATTGATAAGTGCATTTCTTTTTTGTTTTCTTTAAGTATTTGTGTAAATATTTTTTTTCCTTTAAAGCTTTGGGAGAAGTTATCTGGGCCTGTAGTTTTCTTGTGGAAAGGTTTTTGATAACATCCCATTTTAATAGATACAGGAATATTCAGATTTTCAATTTTTTCTTATGTCAGGTTTGTTAATTTTTCATAAAGTTTGTCCATTTCATCTAAAATATCAAGTTATTGGCATATAGTTGTTCATAACAGCTCTAGTTACTTGTTTAATGTTTGTAGGGTATGTAGTGATGTTCTCTTTTTCTTCCTTAATATTGGCTATTGGTGTTTCATAAATTTTTTTCTTGATTAGTTTTGCTCTAGGGATTTATTGTTTTATTTATCTTCGCTAAATGAATCATCTTTTGGGCTATGTAGATCTTTTTAGTATATTTGTTTTCTGTTGCATTTAGTCTGCTTCTTATTATTTCTTCTTCCTATTTTGCTTTTTCTTTCTTTTCAATTAAAACTTTTATTATTACTGTTATTATTTGTTTCTTGAGCTAGTTTGGATTATTAATTTTTAGGCTTTCTTTTTTAAAAATATGTATTTAAGGCTTATTTTTGTGTAAGTATTGCTTTAGCTGCACCACACAATTTTTGATATGCCATATCCTTATTATCATGGAGTTCAAAATATTTTCTACTTTCTGTTCTGATACATTATTTGACCCATGGATCACTAACAAGCATATTAAATTTCTAATCAGCTGGGTATTTTTTTTTTCTAATTACTTTTTATTGTTGATTTCTAGCCGATTTCCATTGTAGTTACAAAACATAGATCAAATGACTTTAGTCTTTTGAAATATATTAACACTTGCGTTAGGACACAACTTGGTCTAGTTTGGTAAATATTTTAGATGCACATAAAAATAATGTATTTTGTGGTTGTTGGATGCAGTACTTTATGTTTGTCAGTTGTGTCAAGTTTATTGATTATATTGTTCAGAATTTCCATATCCTTCTTGCTTCTCTTGTCTATTTATTCTATCAGTTACTGAGAGAAATGCATTAAAGTCTTCCACTATGATTATGGATTCCTCTATTTCTCCTTTCAGTTTTGTCAATTTTTGCTTTATGTATTTTAAAGTTGTTAGTAGATGCATATAAGTTTAGGATTGATTTGTTTTCCTGAAGACTTGTTTTATCAGTATGAATTATTTCTAGAAATGATTCTTGCTTTAAAGTCTATTTGTCTGATATAACATTTCCTTGGTTTATCTTTCTCTATAACTTTACTTTCAAACTCTATTATATTTAAGATGCATATAAGTTCTTTTTTTTAAAAAAATGAATTCATTGTAACATTTCTTTTAATTAGAATATTTAGCATGTTTGTATTAAATATCGTTGACAATATAATTGGATTTATACCTGAGATCTAGTTATTTTCTGTTTGAGCAACTTGTTTTGTATACTTTTTTTCTCTAAAAACAATTTTCCATTATTTAATTTTTCTTATCTATTAACTTGTTTTCTTCTACTGTTCCTACTCTAGTGATAGCAACATTCGTCCTTAGATTTTTTTAACACTTTAATACGATACATATAATTTAATCCCACAAATTACTACTGTCATTGTTTTGTGTAGTCAAGATTCATTTAAATTACACACATGTTTAACTCTTCTGTTTTTTCATATTGCTTCCTGCATTTTTTTAAAAAGATTTTATTTATTTGAAAGAGAAAAAGTGTGAGAGAGAGAGCATGAGAAGGGGGAGGGTCAGAGGGAGAAGCAGACTGCCGGCTGAGCTGGGAGCCTGATGTGGTGCTCTATCCTGGGACTCTGGGATCATGACTGAACTGAAGGCTGATGCTTGAGATATACTTCACCTGTCTGTTAACGTGGCTAATCTCATTTTGGTCCTTTTATCCTTAGCTGAGCTGGTTGGAATCTTCCTCACATATATGTAATCTATGAGTCAGCCAGAGATGGCGGGTGGGGGAGTTTACACACAAAATTTGGGGCTCCCCTCTCTACCTCTCCTGTTATTTCCCCCATCACACACCCTTTTGCATCTGTTTTAATTGTCCTTAATTCTTATCTTGAATCAATAAGAATATAGATTTCTAACTTTTTAAAAATGTGGCAGTGGCTGAAGTTATAAACTCACCTTTTTTTAAGTGTTAACCCCCCTTTATTATCTACTTGCTTTTTGTTTACTCTCCAGTTACTTCAGGTAATTTTAAAAAATATTTTACCCAGAATTTATCATCATTATGTTTGATAGGGCTGATTTGTCCATTATGAGAAGCAGAACCTCTCTCCTCTCTGTTTATTTTTGTTAACTTATTTCTTCAAGTGGCATAGAAATTTCCTCCCAATGGCTATTCTAATAGTTGACTTTAAATTTTTAACAAATATTTATCAATATTTATTGTTACCATTATCAATAATTCTTATGTATCTGTGATATATTTGGCATTCAGGGCAAAATCTTTATCATTGAGGGATATTAACCCTCATTCTTTGAATTCAAGGTCAGTTTATCTAATTATTTCTGTGGGTTTCTATGTCCAACCCCCCCCCCCCCACCAGCCAAATAGATATAACTACTCCAGGAACATGGCTTTAGTTTACATGGATGCCTTTTGGAAATATAGCAAACTTTAGTTCACACTTAACTTTATATACAGTTGTACTTGTTTGAAACTAGAAAAAGAGTTTTGGGTATTCCATAAAATTAATTGTAAGAAAGCTGTAAGTATTATATATGAGTATTTGTAAGTATGTTTGAAGTTTATTCATTTCATTAGTCTTATTATCCTAATAGCCCAACCAGTGATTATATCAGTTATCTCTTTTTGAGGCCACTGGGGCTATGGGGTAAGAAGTATTCCTGTTTTAGTCCAGGTTCTATACTATTAGAAACTATCTCTTTCCTACGTGTAATTGTCTTCATTGAACATAAGATACCATAAGAACAAAAAGGTACCAGAGTGGGTTTGCAGTTGGATCTTAAACAAATGGAATATAAAAAGAACTATCCACGTAATTTTGTAAGTAATTTTTGTAAAATACTAAATTTCTCATTCATTTCCACTTGCCTTTAGGGTTCCGTTAACTTCAAATGATGATGATGATGATGATGATGATGATAAAGATAAAGAGAAAATGCAATATGACGACAATGTTATATCAAAGATATCACCTGACAGTCCCTCTTCTGTATCAACAAGACAACCTTTATCAAGTCAGTATAACTTGGAATTGTTATTTCTTAAGGAAAATAATCATGATATGTGTGGCTTACATGATTCAGATATATTTTTTCTATTGTTGATATGCTTCCCAAAGGTGAAATTTTTAAAATTAATTTTGAGTATCAGTATTAAAAAGTTATATTCATCAGACTTTTTCTTGAGGCCCATGGTGTATAAACAGTTAATAAGTTAGATCTCTTATGTTATAAATTTGCTAACTTCCACCATTTAAAACTGCTGGTAAAAAATTTAATTTTTAAGTAAACATGCTGACAGATGTCTTATCCACCATGGGCTAATGCTGTTGTTCTGCGAGTAGTATTTAGAAATGAGTCAGCCTAAAGAGCTTTCCTTGGTATCTTATTAGCTTACAAATTGAAAGATACCATATATTTATTTAGTTTCATCTTCTCCTTTTCATAGACAAAAAAACTGAGGGTCTAAATAGATTTTTGTGACTTTTTCAAGATCATAACCAAAGCAAAAACTTGAGCCTGGATAATGGTTGAGCCAGAGAAAATGATGACACTTATGTTTTATTTACATGGTTATTTCTAAAATAATAATCCTTCAGGGGAGTCTGGCTGATGTATTTATCATAGATTTGCAGATTGGATTATGGAACCATAGGTATATTTCATTTAGAGCTTACAATTATTTTTCCTTTATAAAAATTTATGTGTGTATATATAATTTATATAAACTTTAGCTGCCTGCTGGTAGCCTTTTGATAGTAATCTTTATCAGAGTCATCACTGTTATTTGGGTTCATTTGCTGGCCTCCTCCCACTTTAGAAATATATGATAATGGCTTTACTGTCAGCTATACTCTACTGTTGGGGCAAGGCAGAGTGAATTCTTAGTATATATATTTTCCATAGATACAAATGTAAAATGTGACTTATGAATACTCTGATCATTTCTACTTTATTTTTATCAGTGTAAATTCTAAGTATCTGAACAGAACACATTGTCAGAATCCTTTCTGTGAAACAGCTTTTTAATCTAATTTGTTTTAAAATAACAGATTCCTTGTCATTACTTATTTCCAAATTTTCTTTCCCTTTATTTTATAGAAGGTCATTTATACTCAGACCAAAATTCCATGAGTTCTCCGATGAGCGAGATGAAAAATGCCCAGTCAATCAGCCACAGAAAGGAGAAACCATCTCTCAGTAATGTAACGGAAAGGAAAAAACATGTGTCATCTCAGGAATCAAATAATCCTTCTGTTGACAGTTCTCATGGGACAGACTTGGATCAACAACACATTTTAAGTCCAGAATTAAATTGGAATAATGAAATAAATGATCATACTAATGAAAAGAATATTAAAATGCAAGGAAACATACAATGCCTTCCTGACTCATCTGAGTCTACAAGTGAGCCTACTGCAGAGTACGTGAATCCAATTCAGGGTAGTGATGACTTTCAGTTGCAGAAAACTGTGTATGATGCTGACATGGATTTAACTGCTAGTGAAGTAAGCAAAATTGTTACAGTTTCAACAGGGACTAAAAATAAAAGTGATAAAAAATCAAATGGTTGTGGAATAAAAACTTTCAGAAAAGTGAAAGATTCAAGCTCTGAGAAAAAGAGAGAAAGATCAAAGAGACAATTTAAAAATAGTTCAGATATCAATATTGAGGAAAAGATTGAAAATGGACCAGAGAAAAGATCAGTTGTCTTGAATAGCAAAGGGGATTCAGAAGATCCAAATTTTATTTTCAATACTGAGCAGCTGACTCAGTTGAACATACTGAAGAAAGAAACCCTTCATAATGGCTTTGATCAAGAGGACGGACAAAATACACAATGTAATAAAAGAAAGAAAAGAATACATGTAACAAATGAGCAAGAGGAAGCATACTCCTTCTCCCAGAGTTCAGATAAATTTGATATAGGTCAGAGTTCTTTAGCTTATCATAAAAGTAAAGCTTCTAGACAGACATTTGTGATTCCTAAGTTAGAAAAAGGTAACTTATTCTCAAACCAAAAGAATAAAGAAACCACTTCTGAAAACCTAGAAGTCACAAGTGCATTTCAAACAGCTGATCTTTCCGCCAAAGATAATGAAAGTTTATGTGAGTATGAGCCCCAGAATATGTTGGATTTGAGAAAGCATGTCACTGATATGCAGCCTGCTCAGCAAAATGAATCAAAAATAAATGAGAAGCTTAGGCAGAAAGTAAATCGGAAGACAGAAATAATTTCTGAAACAAACAAAGTATATGGGGATACTGCTAAAGATGTGCATGGCCCAGGAAAAGGTTACTTTTCCTTCCAAGCCCAGGAGGATAAAGAAACCATCTCTGGAAACCTTACAGTTTCAGATGAGTTTCAGAAACCTGCTCTTTCCACCATTGATAATGGAAACCCGTGTGATCGTGAGATCCAAAATGTGTTGGATTTGCAAAAGCAGATCACTGATGTGTATCCTGTTCAGCAAAATGAATCAAAAGTTCCTAAGACTTTTAGGCAGAAAGTAAATCGGAAGACAGAAATAATTTCTGAGGTGAATCATTTAGATAAGAATGTATATTTCCCAGAAAAGGGTAGTTCTTTCTTCCTAACTCAGAAGGATAAAGAAATCATACCTGAAAATATAAAAGGCCCAAGTGAGTTTCAAACACCTTCCCTTTCTACCAAAGATAGTGGAAGCCTATATGATTATGAGACTCAAAATGTTCTGGGAGTAGAAAAGCATGTCCATGATATGCAACCTGCTTGTCAAAATGAATCAAAAATAGATAAGAAGCTTAGGCAAAAAATATGTCGGAAGACAGAAATAATTTCGAAAATCAACCAAGTATATGAGAAAGATGACAAAGGCATACATGACCCAGAAAAAGATAACTTACTTTCTTTAACCCAAAAGGAGAAAGAAATCATCCCTGAAAACCTAGAAGACTCAAATGAGTTTCAGATAGCTGATCCTTCTACCAGAGGTGTTAGGAACTTAGGTCCTTATGAGACTCAAAACATTTTGGGGGTGAAAAAACATGTTACTGATATGCCACCTACAAAGCAAAATGAATCAAAAATAAATAAGAGGCTCAGGCAGAAAGTAAGTCGTAAGACAGAAATAATTGTGGAAATGAACCGAGTAAATGAGTTAAAAAAAAAAGGTGTGTGTGACCCAGAAGAAGGTAACTTCTTTTCCCTAACCCAAACAGGTAAAGAAGCCATTTCTGAAAACTTAAAAGTCACAAGTGAATTACAAACAGCTTATCTTTTCACCCACAATAATGGAAATTTATATGATTATGAGACACAGAATGTGGTGGGTTTGAAAAAGCATGTGACTGAAACGCAACCTGCTCAGCAAAATGAGCCAAAAATAAATAAGAAACTTAGGCAGAAAGTCAATCGGAAGACAGAAATAATTTCTGAAAAGTACCACATATATGGGGATAATGACAAAGATGTGCATGATCAAGAAATCTGTACAAAAGATCTTGCTTTTCAAGTAAATAAATCTAAACAAAGACTTGAATGCCAAGATCTCATCAGTGGATACTCTATGGAAATCAATAGTAATGAAAAGGAAAATTGTGATCAAATTTCAAATCCTTACAAACTAGTTAAAAAGCATGGGAAAGAATCATCAGGCAAGGCAAAGATTTTCGCAAAAGGTAAAAACAAATCTATTTCACAGTTACCAGATTCTTTACAGACGTCTGTCTTCCTAGAATCAGATTTAAAATACATTACTAATGAAGCAGATTCTGATCCTGGTAAGCACATGGACCTCCAGGAGAATCTAAAGGAAAGCTCTACAACTCTGAATGAAAAGAGAGACATCCCTTTTGTGGAAGTGGTAAAAGAAGGAGAGTGTCAGGGCAGAAAAGGAAACAAAACGGCATCTAAATCAAAGAAAAGGAAGACCATCTGTCCTTCAGAGAGCCAGAAGGTAATGCAGGTAGTATCTGACACTGACCAGGGAATATCAGTTAAATCTGGACAAACTGATGAGGAAAAAAATTCAGCAAATGAGAGAGCTGTCAAAATGAAGGCAGACTTTTACAAAGAGGCATTTAAATCTTTATCTCAGGTATATTCACCTAACATACAAGATTCTTCCTTTAAGAGAATGCATGAGGATTTAGTACCTCTGAGTATTTCTCCTAGTAAAAATCTGGTGATAAAAGAAAATTTTGCCCTGGAGAGCTCACCAGTCTTTCAAGTAAGTGATGATGACCATGAGAAGATGAAAGGGAGGAATTTCAACCAGAGAACACAAAAATCAGGAATAGGTAGGTCAGCAGCTGAAGTGACCAAGTAAACGTATTGTCTTTTTTCACTTAACCAGTAAAGTATTTTCTGTTATAACTGATATTTTTATGGCGTTAGGAACAGTATTTAACTGTGTCGCCTGATCTATAGAAACAATATAAAGGAATTTAAAGAAAGTTTAGTATTTTAGGAAGATAACAAAGTAGTGTCTTGGATATTTATAACCTAAAAAACAGATTTAGCCTTTACCACAAAGTTGTCTGACTTGGTGTTTTAGAGGATTAAAAAATAAGTCATACCAAATCCCTTTCCTCAGAATATATATATCTAAAAATAACAAAGGTAAATGTGGTAAATGCTCTCATAAAAGCACACATGTGCTTAACAGATATATGGGAAGTGATTTGGACAAGAGGAGCCCGCAAAGACATCATGAAATAGGTAGCATTTTAGGCCCTATAGGATAGGTAAGATTTTTATCTTTAGTGTTTACTTTTTCTTTCCCCCCAGTTATTAAAATAATACTCATTCCAGAAAATTGAAAGTAGAGAATCAGAAAATAGTAGGAAAAACAATCACCTAGAAGAACTGCAGTCAACATTTTTGGCATGTGCATACAGAATTGAATCTATGGAATTTAAAAATTACACCTGACATCATGCTATATATACCGTTAGTTATCCCATTTTTTTCCCCTTTACACATTAGATCCTAAGGTTGTTCCTTCTTTATGAGAAGTTTTGTGACATTGGACATTCCCATATCAATCAAAATTTTCTACTGGGAAACTAACATTTGAATATACATGTATGTAGAATACTAGAAGTTTTTTCCTATTTTATTGAGAAATAATTGATATTACTGTATAACTTTAAGGCATACAGCATGATGGTTGGATTTACATGTATTGTGAAATGGTTGCCTCAGTAGGTTCAGCTAACATCCATCATGTCAAATGGATACAGTAAACAGAAAAGAGAGAAGAAAAAAGTTTTCTCCTTGTGATAAGAACTCTTAGGGTTTGTTCTCTTAACTTTTTCTTTTTTTTTTTTTTTAAGAGAGGGAGGGGTGGGGTTGAGAAGCAGAGGGAGAGGGAGAGGGAGAGAGAATCCTAAGCAGGCTCCACGCCCAGTGTGGAGCCCACTGTGGGGCTTGATTTCACAATCCTGAGATCACAACCTGAGCCAAAATCAAGAGTCAGATGCTCAACCAACTGAGCCCCCCAGTCGCCCCCTCTTAAACCCTCTTGTATACCACACAGCAGTGTTAGCTATAGTCATGAGGTTGTACATTGTATTCCTAGTACATATTTATCTTATACCTGGAAGTTCGTACCTTTTGATTACCTTCCTCTTTTCCGCCCTCTCTCCACCCCTGCCACCTCTGGTAACCACAAGTCTGATCTCTTTTTCTGGGTTTGGGGTTTTGGTCTTTGGTTTTGATTTTTCTTTTTTTTTAAATTCCTGCTGTAAGAGAGATCCTACAGTATTTGTTTTTCTGTGTATGACTTATTTCACTTAGCATAATGCCTTCAAGCTCCATATGTGTTATTTCAAATGGTAGGATTTCCAAATAGCTGAGTAATATGCATATAATATTAACATACATGCACACACACCCCACAACTTTATCCATTCATCCATCAGTGGACACTTAGGTTGTTTCTGTGTCTTGGCTGCTGTACATAATGCTGCTATGAACATGGGGGTACAGATATCTTTTCAAGTTAGAGAATACTAGGATTTTGATTGATAAGGCAATTCTGGGTAAAAGGAATACTAAAACAAAAGAAATGCAAAAATCTAGAGTTACAGGCCATGATAGAGGACTGATGAGCCATCTTGCATCTCTGTATTCCTCATGGTACCTTTCACAGAGTAAGCAGTTGATACAAATGTTGAATGAATGTGTGATCATTTGTATGATTCTGTGAATAGGGTTGACCTGTGAAGAATTTTTATCAGCCTGTATGTGACTTCAGAATAAAAGTGTTATGGTCTACTTTGGTAGTTTGTTTCAAATTTTAAGTCTCTTTTCCTCTCATTGCTGGGAAAAAATCGATTCACAAATAATTTTGGTGCTATTATTGTAATATTTAAAATTATAACTTGATTATTGCTAAGTTTAAAAATTTGCTGGCAGTAATTTGCAAATCACTAAATATCCCATATCTGTTAATATATGAGGATGTCCCATTTCTCTTTATATATGTTTATAAGTATTTGTGAAAATCATTTTTGCAGGTGGTAGAACATTGCAGGATTTGACAAATACCAGTTTTGTTTCAAATAATGCTGCTAAAGCTGAAAATAAGTCAGAAAATCCATCTTTAGAGCTACCAAGCCGAAGAAGAAGGTGTACTCCTCTCTATTTAAAGGAGCCAAATCTCAAAAGGTAAGTATTTCAGTGATACTAAAGTGATTTCAGTGTGACTTTATAAACTATATGCTTTAAAAGAAATTCCTGCCTGAATTAGTATTTGAATACTTCTGAATATCAATATATTTTTGACATATAATAATCACAGTATGATCTGGGTGAGATTTGAAGAAATGTCTTCTTTTATTCTTTGAACAGACTTTGTAAAAAGACTTTGTTGCCTATGATTTGCAAACCACTATTTCCATGTCTGTTATCTCCATTTGCGTTCTACCTTGTTCCCTAGAAGAATTAAAGGTGGCTTATTTGTTCTTTAGCCTTAAAGAGTAATTAATAGTCTTTTTCTTTCTTTTTTTAAATTTCAAACATAGGGTGCCTGGGTGGCTGAGTCAATTAAGCATCCAACTCTTGATTTTGGTTCAGGTTATGATCTCAGGGTCGTGAGCTCAAACCCTGAGTTGGGCTCACTGCTCAGGGGGGAGTCTACTTGAGATTCTCTTCCCCCTCTCCCTCTGCCCCGCCCACCCCTATGCATGCACATGCTCTCTCTCTATCCCTCTCTCCATCTCTCTCTCTCAAATAAATAAATAGGGGCTCCTGAGTGGGTCAGTTGGTTAAACATCTACCTTCAGCTCAGGTGATGATCCCAGGTCCTGGGATCCCTGCTCGGTGGGGAGCCTGCTTCTCCCTCTGCCCGCCCTGCTCTCTCTGTCTCTCTGTCAAATAAATAAATAAATAAATAAATAAATCTTTTAAAAAATATATAAAACATACCTCAACAAAGAGAAAATAGTACTCCCCCTACTTAATCCACCCTCCCTCAGTTTCAATTATTATCAGTATTTTGCCTTATCTATCTATCCTTTTTTGTTGTAGTATTTTTAAAGCAAATCCCTAATATTGGGTCATTTAATTTCCAAAAACACTTCTGTGTATATCTCTTTAAAAAAAAGGAACTTCTTAACAAAACTAGATAACAGTGATCACAGCAATTATCTATATGAATTAGCAATAGTTTCTTACTGTCATCTAACAGCCAATCCCTATTCTGATTCCCTTAATTATCTCAAAAAATGTCCAAATGCCTTTTACATGTGTTTTATGGAAAATCTTACTTTTTTAAAAGGATAAATGAAGTAGTCTGTTTTGCAGAACCTGATCATATTTGGGATCGTATTTTCAAAAAGAGAGAAAACTACCCTTAAATTTTCTCATCCTTTGCATTGTTTCAGTATTTGCTTCTTTTATAAAATGAAAAGCGTTGATGGTTCTGACAGGTATTTTGAAGCAATAACAGGTATAGAGCGAAAGCTCTCACTCACTGCTAGCGGGAAAGCCAAAGGGTACAGCCATTTTGCAAGACAGCTTGGTGGTTTCTTAGAAAACTTAACGTATACTCTTACTGTGTGATCTAGCAGTCACACTCCTTGGTATTTACCCAAAGGGGTTGAAAACTTATGTCCACACAAAAATCTGCACATGGATATTTATGGCAGCTTTATTCACATTGCCAAACTAGGAAGTAACCAAGATGTCCTTCAGTAGGTGAATGGAAAAACAAACTATGGTATATCTAGACTGTGGAGTATTACTCAGTGCTAAAAAGAAATGAGGTATCAAGCCATGAAAAGACAAGGAAGAGCCATAAATGCATTTTACTAAGTGAAAGAAGCCAATCTGAGAAGGCTACTTACTGTATAATTCCAACTATATGACATTCTGGAAGAGGCAAAGCTATGAAGCCAGTGAAAAGATCAGTGGTTGTCAAGGAGGAGGCAGGGGAGACGGATGAACATAGAGGATTTTTGGGGCAGTGAAAATACTCTGTATGATACTATAATGAAAGATACCTGTCATTATACATTTGTCCAAACCCTTAGAATGTACAACACCAAGAGGGAACCTGAAGATAAACTATAGGCTTCAACTGATTATGATGTATTAGTGTAGATTCATCCTTGATAAAATATATACAATGCTTGTGAGTATGGTTGACTATGGGGACGGCTATGCATAGGTAAGGGCAGAGGGCAAATAGGAAATCTTTACCTTCCTCTCAATATTATTGTAAATCTTAAACTGCTCTAAAAAAATAAAGTCTTAAAAAAAAACAACAAACCAATACAATGTAGCAATGCAAGGGAGGGTGAAAGAGAAACAAAAGTGAAGTAAAGGATCCAGTCAGGCTATAATTCACATACCATACATATCATCATTTAAAATGTACAATTCAGTGTGTTTTTAGTATATTTACAGATAACGCATACCATCACCACAATCAATTTGAGAACATTTCTGCACCTCAAAAAGAAACCCCATGCCCTTTATCTATCATTCCCATACCCCCCACCCCACCCCAGCCCTAGACAACCATTCACCTACTTCCTATATCAATAGATTTCCCTGTTCTAGATATTTCATATGAATGGATTCATGTAATATGTGGTCTTTGTGACTGGCTTCTTGAACTTAGCATAATGTTTCCAGGTTTATCTTGTGTCACAGTGTGTATCAGTATTTCATTTCTTTTTAGGACTGAGTAATATTCTGTCCTTTAGATTATACCACATTTTGTTTATCCACTTGTCTGTCAAGGGACGTTTGGTTGTTTCCATCTTTTGGTTATTATGAGTAATGCTGCTATAAATATTATTTGCAAGTCTTTGTATCTACATATGTTTTCTTTTCTCTTGAGTATATGCCTACTTGTGGAATTCCTGGGTCATATGGTGACTCTGTTTAATCATTTGAGGAACTGCTGGACTGTTTTCCAAAGCTGCTGCACCATTTTACATTACCACCAATGATGTATGAGGGTTCTGATTTCTCCATTTCCTTGCCAACACACTTATCATTTGGCTTTTTGATGATTCTAACCATAGTAGTGTGTGTAAAGTAGTAAGGTTTTGATTTGTATTTCTCTGATGACTGATGATATTGAGCATCTTTTCATGTGCTTATTGGCCATTTGTGTATCTTCGTTAAAGAAAAGTCTATTCAGGGATGCCTGGGTGGCTCAGTCAGTTGGGTGTCCCACTCTGTTTCCTCTAGAGCTGTAGCATCTACCACGTGGATTAGCTTTTTATATTATTAAACATAATGAATACTCAACCATCTGCACTGAACACGAATAAATTAGAGGGTGAAATTATTCACATAATACAGAAAATTGTTGGGTTATATAAATAGGGCCACAACACCTTAATATCATTTTTGACTGAGGGAAAAATTAAAAATGCAATTATTCCAAGTACTGTGGATTGAGTATCAAGCACAATTTAAGATGAAGCGCATCTGAAGTTATAATCATAGAAAAGTTATTTCCTTGCTATTCTTTTTTCCTCCACTTGATTTCTTTATATTTGGGTTTTTAAAAATTAAATATAATTAATTAACATATAGTATATTATTAATTTCAGAGGTAGAATTTAGTGATTCATCAGTCTTATATACCCAGTGCTCATTACATCACTTGCCCTCCTTCATGTCCATCACCCAGTTACCCCATCTCCCCACCCTTCTCCCCTCCAGCAACCCTCAGTTTGTTTCCTGTGATTAAGAGTCTCCTATGGTTTGTCTCCCTCTCTGATTTCATCTTGTTTTATTTTTCCCTCCCTTCCCCTAAGATCCTATGTTTTGTTTCTTAAATTCCACATATGAGTGAGATCATATAATGATTCTCTTGATCTCAGCTCAGGTCATGATCTCAGGGTCGTGAATTCAAGTCCTGCATTGGCTTCATGCTGGCAGGGAACCTACTGAAAAAGAAAAAGAAAAAAAGGAAAGTCTGTTCAGATCTTTTCCCCTTTTTTCAATTGGGTTGTCTTTTTTTATTGAGTTGCAAGTTAAACTTTCTTATTTTAAACTAATTTTAGACTTATCAGAGTTATAAAAATAGCACAAAGTTTCCTTCCCTAGCTTTCCCTAATTTTAACACCTTATCCACAGTACAATGATCAAAATTAGAAAATTAGCATTGGTACAGTACTATCAACTAAACTATGGCTGTTCATTAACATCGTTTGCTGTTTTAGAATCCTATCCAGGATCCTACCTTGTTTCTCCTTAGCCTCCTCCAGCCTATGACAGTTCCTCATTCCTTCCTTTTATGACTTTGACACTTTTGAAGACTATTGGTCAGTTACTTTGTAGAATGTCCCTCAGTTTGGTTTGTTGTTTGATGTTTTCTCGTGATTACAATGCCAGTTAAGCGTTTTTGGCAAGAATTCTGCAGAAATGGTGTGCCCTTCTCATTGCATCATTTGAAGGGGTTTATCATGTCAGTATGTCTCGGTAATGTTAACTTTGATCACTTGATGGAGGTGGTGTCTGCTGGGTTTTTTTCACTATAAATTATTGTCTTTTCCTTTATAGTTACTGAACACTGGGGGAGATGCTTTGAATCTGTGCATCCTAGTTTTCCTCACACTTTCGCCCACTAATTTTAGCATCCATTGATGGACCTTGCCTGCAGCAGTTATATTTCTGCCTAATAATGGTTTTCTGTTTCCCTCTTTCCTTTTACATTTATTGGAATTCTGTAAGGAAGAGCTGTCCTTAATGAGAACATTTATGTATGTATGTATGTATGTATGTATGTATGTATAGCAGTATAGACTCATGGATACTTATTCTGTAAGTGAAAATGTAATACTGCCAATAGTTATCGCATTGCTCAGATTATTCCAGTGTGGCTATTAGGGTTCCTTCAGGGTAGCCTCCTTCTGTGTTTTTTCAACAAGACCTCATCATATTTTGAGCACTTCCTTACTTTCTGGCACAAGATGTTCTAGGCTTATCTTAGTGTTTTTCCTGCCCTAACCCCCAAATCAGGTACTTTTGAAGAATTTTGTTTAGAAGCCAAGATCTGGGCACTAGGTATTTCTGCTATGTATATGATATTTTATTAGTTAGTTCTAGCTGCACAGCAGTGTTACCGTAAAACTAGTAGCCTAAAACAGCATCCATTTCTTATCTCTCCGTTTCTGTGGGCCAGGAATCTGGACTAGAACACGGAATTAAGTGCTCTACTTAGTGTCTCACAAAGCTGTAATTGAGATGTGGTCCAAGATGGTTTTCATCTGGAGGCCCTCCTGTGGGAGAATCTGCTCTCAAGGTCATGCAGATTGTTGGCAAATTTATTTCCTTGTAGGTATAGGATTGAGGGCCCCAGCTTCTTGCTGTCGGGTAAAGGCTGTCCTCAACTCCTAGCGGCCACTCTCAGCTCCTTGCCAAATGGGCCTCCCAAAATAGCTACTTATCTCAAAGCTAGCTGCAGAGTCTCTAGGGCAAATCCTTTAGCAGATAGAGTATCAAAATGAAATGCAGTCTTAGAAGTTAGACATTCCATCATCTTTGCCATAGTCTATTGGTTAGATGCAAGTCACAGTTCCTTAAAGAGGCAGTTACGCAAGGGCATGAACATCATCATGAGTGTGGTGGGAGGGATCCTCCTTAGGGTCTGGCCACCACAGGGGGCATTGCTGTTAGGCCCTCTCAGCAGACAGAGCTAGGAGACATACGTATGCATACTAATCCACGCATACACACACTTTTATATTTCTCTATCTGTATATAAAGTAAAAAACCATGAGTTTTTATATTGATAATCTCTGATTCCAGTTCAACACCACAGGGTTCATTTTTGCTTTGCTTATTCATAATTTCTTCATCAGTGAGAAGCTTGGCTCTCATTATCTGTAATACATTAACTTATTTGTTCATTTCTAGCATACACATAAAGTAGCTTCAGAATTGTTAACTCCTATCCCTGTGAGAAGCATACTTACTATCACTAGATTATAACATTTAGATATAGTTATTTTTGTCTTAGGTTAGTTCTTTCCTTACTAGCCCCCTTCCAGAGTAGTTATGTTATTCATTTGTAATTCATTTACGTACATTTTTTATTGTTTGTCTTCTCTTTTCTCCTTCTATATCTTGGTAGGTTTTTTTTTGTTTACGTTGAGGTATGTGAGACATTTGGATTATACAAATCAAAGCTATACAAAATGGTATAGGCAGAGAACGGCAACTGCTTTTATTTCAGCTATCCCATTCCCATTATCCCCTCTTTCTGTCCTATTTTCACCTACCTCTTGGGGGTAACCAATTTCTTTAGTTTCTGGCTTATCCTTCCTGTATTTCTCTAGCATAAAGAAGCAGATACATAAACGCCTCTTTTACATAAAGGCAGCATACCATAGCTGTTCTGTTGGGCTTTGTTTACTTCCGTTTAACAGTGTATTTTGGAAATCCGTATCAATTTGTAAAGATTTTCCTCTTTTTTTTTAACAGCTGGATAATACTTAATTGTGTAAAGATGTACTATACTTATTCAGTCATAAACCTATATGTGCACATTTAGGTTGTTTCCAATATTTTGCTATTATAAATAATAACTACATTGAATAATCTTGTGTATATATCTTTTCATATTGTTGGAAGTGTATCTTCAGGGTAAATTCCTTAAAGGGGATTACAGGGGTGAAAAGTAAGCACATATGTAGTTAGGTCTTGCCACACCTCCCTTCAGAGGCTCGTACAAATTTGCATGCCCACCAGCAGAGTGTGGCACCATTTACCCACATTATAATTAACAAGAATATGTTGTCATATTTTAAAATTTTTGCCACTCTGGTGAGTGAGCAACAGTATATCGTTGTTGTTTTACTTTCATTTCTCTGTAAGTGAATTTAAATGCTTTCCTCATGCTTGGGGATCATTATACCATTTTTTAGTCTGTTCATATCTTTCTTCAATTTTTTCATTGGATTTCTGGTCTTTTTGTCCCTCAGTTATGAAGAATTCTTCATGTAGTAGGGATATTAGCCCTTGTAGTATATGCAGCCAGCATTTTCTTGAGTTTATCAATTGTTTTTTTGACTTTGTTTTTTTAATTCTTTTTATTTTTATGTAGTTAAATTTTTCAGTCTTTTCTTTCATTCTCTTTGAATTTTGAGTCATAGTTAGAAGGTCTTTCCCTATACCATGGTTAAAGAGGAATTCATCATATTTTCTTTTAGTATTTTTATAGTCTTATTTCTTACATAAATCCCTAGACCATTTAGAATTTTTTTTAGTGTGAGGTCTAAGATATGGGTCTAATTTTGTATGTCTTCCAAAGGCTACCTATCTGTACTTGCACCATTCATTTATTTACAAATGCATCTTTATCCCAAAGATTTAAGATGCCAACCATGTCATATTCTAAATTTCTGAATGTATTTAGTGGAGGTGCATCTAATGCTGGACTTTTTATTCCAGTGCAGTGATCTACCTGTCTAGTATAGAGGCTGTATATGATGTTTTAATGTCTGGTAAGGCTACTGCCTTCTCATAGTTTTTCTTTTTCATTGTTTCCTTGGGTGTTATTGCATGCTTATTTTTAAATATGAACTTTAGTATTTACTTGGCAAGCTCAGTGTTTCTTAAACTCAGCACTATTGACATTTTGAGCTAGATATTTCTTTGTTGTGGCAGGCCATTCTGTGCATTGGAAGATATTTTGCAGTATCCCTGCCCTCCACCCAGTAAATGTCAGTAGCACCCATCCACTTAAAACAATCAAAAATACCTCCAAATGTTGCAAAATGTCACACAGGAGGCAAAATTGCTTTGAGTTAAAAACCACTGATCTAGCTAGTATTTTGGGGGGGGGATTGCATTGGATTTGTACTTTAATTTAGGGAGAACTGACATCTTTGTATTGAGTTGTGCTGTGTAAGAACAGGAGATATCTTTGCATTTATTCAAGTCTTTTGTAATTTTTAGAAGTGTTTTAAAATTTTCCTCAAACAGGTTTTACACATTCCTTGTTAAATTGATTTGTAGGTATTTAGTCTTCTTGGTTGCTACTATAAATGCACGTGTAACTTGGACATGTAAATCATGCTCAGTATTTATTCTTTGTGAGTATGAAAGGTGTTGAATTCTGTGTAAGTTTATAACTTGCTACTTCAGTAAATTTCTTTTATTATCTATCTCATTGATTCTCTCAAGTAAAACTTAATGGAGGAGGAATACCATGATACCATCTAAAATAGAGTTAGTTTTATTTCTTTACCTATTCGTATGCCTCTGATTGATTTCTCTTGTTTTATGGCATTGGCTAACACCTCAAGTATAGTTAACAGGAATTGGTGGGCGTTCTTGCCTCGTTCCTGACTTGAGTGGAAATACCTCTGTTGTCTCCCATGGCTTTAGTATTAAAGTAAGTATTTGCAATTTATAATATTAAGAAAATGTCCCCCAATGTCTATTGAGTGTTTTTTTAATCACGGATGAGTGTTGCATTATGTCAAGGACTTTTTCAGTATCCATGAAAAAATTATATGCTTTATTTCCTTAGATTTATTAACATGGTATATGATAATAGGTTTTCTAATATTGAACCAAACTTGCATTCCTGGAATAAATCTCACTTGGTCATGGTATGTGTTTTTCATAATGTGCTGTTGGATTTGCTTTTGTAACTATGCTGTGAGTACTTGAGAAGAATATGTAACCTCTTTTATCAGAGTATATAGAGTTTGGTATATATTCATAAGCTTTACCCCTACATCCTAAAGGAAGACCAAAGATCTTCTATCTCCTTGTTTTTTTGCCCACCTCATCTGTCTTGCACTGAGAGTGTTGTATATTAAAATCTCCTATTATTGTGTTTGTATCTGTCTCCATGCATCTCCTATAGTTTTTGCTTCATAAAGGTAGTTGTTTTGCTATTTGGTACATAAATATCATAATTACTATATGCTCATATAGTAATATTCATGATTACTATAGTAATATTCATACTATATATATTGCCATGTATTCATTGTGGATTAGGACTTTAATGATTAAAATGTCCCCCTTTGTCATAGTCAGTGCTTTGGGACTTAAAACGTAAAGACTTTAAAAAATATATTTGTTTTACCTTCTTGTTAACTTCTGCCACCCCTATCCTCAGTGCCTAAAATGATACATTGCAAGCAGTTTCATTCAAGATCTCTTCTCACTGGGGGCCTATCAGAAGCTGTGATATATCTGCTGGATGCCATCCAAAAAGAAAAAAAGGCAGCTGGGTTTTCATCATTCTTAGTATTTATACTAATGTTCATTGTGATATTTGCTTTTAAAAAATTTACCAACTAAACCATTTACCAAATAATCTGTGTGTCCAATAGATCTAAACTAAAATAGAATACTATTTCATTACAGCATTTTGCTGTATTTAGAATAGGTAGCTCTTCTAAAAGAATTAATTAAATTCTACCTAATTACCCAAGGCAGTGGTATCATTGGCTCTGGAGAGGGATACAGAGGAGGGAAAAAGACCTACTCTAATCTAACCATTTATACCTTTGTAATTTGGGACCATGTGTATGGATGTCATCTAAAAGACATGCGTAATGTAAAGAATAAATACAACCCCACTTCTTGCAACATGATATACTAGGTGCATGATCAAACTAAAAATAAAATAAAATTACTGGGTAAAATATTAAAAAACAAAACAAAAAACCCCCTTGAACATATCTATTAGCTAGAAGAGAAGAAGAAAGCTATCATCAGAGACTGAATGAGAGCAGGAACCCAGAGAGGTAGGTGGACTCTGAGACTGGCTTTTGCCCGAACGTATTTACCAAACTAGGTGAACCTAAGTGTTGGATTCACAGCCTTATGCGGCTGAGGACAGAAGGCATATCCTAGGGTTTAGCTAAAATGAAAAGTCTAATAGTAGATCACCTTCAATAAAGTTGAGCTACTCTCTCAGTAGAAGAGCAAACTAAAAATAACCTTCCCACCAGCTTTTTTAAGCCCCAGGAAATAACTCTGGTACTGAACTGAGGAGGAAAAAATCTTCTGAGAATTCGTAAGCAAAATCAAACTCTTGCATTGCTGTTGGAATTCACAATATTTTAAAGTCACAGAAAACCTCGAGTTGAGGATTTAGTTAGTGCATGACTTGTAGTGCCCCCTGTTGTCCATCAGAAGCAAATGCAGATATTTTCTAGAGCTCCATCTCAGTCCTCAACGTATTTTCCACAGGTAAAATTCCAAGGGAAATAAGTTAGCTCACAGTAAACACTACATACACAAGGGAACAAGGTACCAGCAGAAGCAACTGATAGCAGAATTAGATACAGACTGTAAAATAAGAGTCTTTAATGTTTCAGTGAAGGAGAGACTTGGAAGTGAATAAAGGTGTTGAAAAAAACACCTTTACTGTGAAGAAAAGGAAGAGATGAACAGAGTTCAGGATAGCGGTTACTTCTTGGGGGATGACAGGGATGTGATCAGAAATGGGCACACTGGAGGCTTCTGAGGTGTGGTAATATTTTATTTCTTAACTTGGGTGGTGGGTACATCAACATTTATTTATTGTTTCTAAGTTGTACATTTTCATATAATCTTCTATGTTTGCTGAAGTTCATAATAAAAAGAAAATACATAGTAAAACATGTAATGTGTGAAATCTTGAGTTGGTCAATTTTTCTTTTTTTTAATTTTATTTTATTTTTATTTTATTATTATTATTTTTTTATAATGATTTTTTATTATATTATGTTAGTCACCATACAGTACATCCCCGGTTTTCGATGTAAGGCTCGATGATTCATTAGTTGTGTATAACACCCAGTGCACCATGCAATATGTGCCCTCCTTACTACCCATCACCGGCCTATCCCATTCCCCCACCCCTCCCCTCTGTAGCCCTCAGTTTGTTTCTCATAGTCCATAGTCTCTCATGTTTCATTCCCCCTTCTGATTACTCCCCCTTTCTTTATCCCTTTCTTCCCCTACTGATCATTCTAGTTCTTATGTTCCATAGATGAGAGAAATCATATGATAGTTGTCTTTCTCTGCTTGACTTATTTCACTTAGATTTATCTCCTCCAGTGCCGTCCATGTTGTAGCAAATGTTGAGAACTCGTTCTTTCTGATTGCTGAGTAATATTCCATTGTATATACGGACCACAACTTCTTAATCCAGTCATCTGTTGCAGGGCATCTCGGCTCCTTCCACGATTTAGCTATTGTGGACATTGCTGCTATGAACATTGGGGTGCATATGGCCCTTCTCTTCACTACGTCTGTATCTTTGGGGTAAACACCCAGTAGTGCAATGGCTGGATCATAGGGTAGCTCAATTTTTAACTTTTTAAGGGACCTCCACACTGTTTTCCAGAGTGGCTGTACCAACTTGCATTCCTACCAACAATGTAGGAGGGATCCCCTTTCTCCACATCCTCTCCAACAATTGTTGTTTCTTGCCTTGTCTATTTTTGCCATTCTAACTGGCGTAAGGTGGTATCTCAGTGTGGTTTTGATTTGAATTTCCTTGATGGCTAATGATTTTGAACATTTTTTCATGTGTCTGTTAGCCATTTGTATGTCTTCATTGGAAAAGTGTCTGTTCATATCTTCTGCCCATTTTTTGATTTGTTTATTTGTTTCTCGTGTATTGAGTTTGAGAAGTTCTTTGTAGATCTTGGATACCAGTCCTTTATCTGTAGTGTCATTTGCAAATATCTTCTCCCATTCCGTGGGTTGCCTCTTAGTTTTTCTGACTGTTTCCTTGGCTGTGCAGAAACTTTTAATCTTGATGAAGTCCCATAAATTCATTTTATCTTTTGTTTCTCTTGCCTTTGGGGATGTATCATGAAAAAGGTTGCTTTGGCCGATGTCGTAGAGGTTGCTGCCTATGTTCTCCTCTAGAATTTTGATGGATTCCTGTCTCACATCGAGGTCTTTCATCCATTTGGAGTTTATTTTTGTGTATGGTGTGAGATAGTGGTCAAGTTTCATTCTTTTGCATGTAGCTGTCCAATTTTCCCAGCACCATTTATTGAAGAGACTGTCTTTTTCCCACTGGATGTTTTTTCCTGCTTTATCAAATATTAGTTGCCCAAAGGGCTGAGGGTCCATTTCTGGGCTCTCTATTCTGTTCCATTGGTCTATGTGTCTGTTTTTGTGCCAGTACCATGCTGTCTTTGTGATCACAGCTTTGTAGTACAGCTCGAAATCCGGCATTGTGATGCCCCCAGCTTTGTTTTTCCTTTTCAACAGTTCCTTGGAGATTCGGGGTCTTTTCTGGTTCCATACAAATTTAAGGACTATTTGTTCCAGTTCTTTGAAAAACGTTCTCGGTATTTTGATCGGGATAGCACTGAAAGTGTAGATTGCTCTGGGTAGCATGGACATTTTAACTATGTTAATTCTTCCGATCCATGAGCATGGAATATCTTTCCATCTTTTTATGTCTTCCTCAATGTCTTTTAAGAGTGATTTATAGTTTCTAGAATAAAGGTCCTTTACGTCTCTGGTTAAGTTAATTCCAAGGTAACGAATGGTTTTTGGTGCTATTGTAAATGGGATGGATTCCCTAATTTCTCTTTCTTCGTTCTCGTTATTCGTGTACAGAAATGCAACTGATTTCTGAGCATTGATTTTGTATCCCGCCACGTTACTGAATTGCTCTATAACTTCTAATAGTTTGGGAGTGGCTTCTTTTGGGTTTTCCATATAGAGTATCATGTCATCTGCGAAGAGAGACATTTTGACTTCTTCTTTGCCGATTTGAATACCTTTGATCCCTTTTTGTTGTCTGATTGCTGTTGCAAGGACTTCTAGTACTATGTTGAATAATAGTGGCGAGAGTGGGCATCCTTGTCGTGTTCCTGATCTTAAGGGAAAGGCTTCCAGCTTTTCCCCATTGAGAATGATATTTGCAGTAGGCTTTTCATAGATGGCTTTTATGAGATTGAGAAATGTACCTTCTATTCCTACACTCTGAAGGGTTTTAATCAGGAAAGGATGCTGTATTTTGTCAAATGCTTTTTCGGCATCGATTGAGAGGATCATATGGTTCCTGAGTCTTTTCTTGTTGATATGATGTATCACGCTGATTGATTTGCGAATATTGAACCACGCTTGCATCCCAGGTATGAATCCCACTTGATCGTGGTGGATAATCCTTTTAATGAACTGTTGGATTCTATTAGCAAGTATCTTGTTGAGGATTTTGGCGTCCATATTCACTAGGGAAATCGGTCTGTAATTCTCCTTTTTGAGGGGGTCTTTGCCTGGTTTGGGAATCAAGGTAATATTGGCCTCATAGAATGAGTTTGGTAGCTTTCCTTCTGTTTCTATTTTTTGAAATAGCTTTAGGAGAATAGGTATTATTTCTTCTTTGAATGTTTGGTAGAATTCCCCAGGAAAACCGTCTGGGCCTGGAGTTTTGTTATTTGGAAGGTTGTTTATCACTGACTCAATCTCTTCATAATTAATTGGCCTGTTTAAGAAATCAATTTCTTCCTGTTTCAATCTTGGTAGTTTATAGGTTTCCAGGAAGGATTCCATCTCTTCCAGATTGCTTAGTTTATTGGCATATAGCTGTTGATAAAAATTTCTAATAATCCTTCCAATTTCAATGGTGTTCGTCGTGACCTCTCCTTTTTCATTCATAATTTTAATAATCTGGGTCCTTTCTCTTTTCTTTTGGATAAGTCTTGCCAGTGGTCTGTCAATTTTATTGATTCTCTCCAAGAACCAGCTTCTAGTCCTGTTGATCTGCTCTACTGTACTTCTGGTTTCTGCTTGATTGATTTCAGCTCTAATTTTGGTCAACTGCTTCCTCGTGCGTGGATTAGGCCTGTCCCTCTGTTGCTGTTCCAGCTTCTTGAGGTGAGAATATAAAAACTGCATTTTAGATTTTTCTATTCTTTTGAGTGAGGCTTGGATGGCTATGTATTTCCCCCTTAGGACCACCTTTGCAGTATCCCATAGGTTTTGGACTGTTGTATTTTCATTCTCATTGGTCTCCATAAATTGTTTAATTTGATTTTTGATTTCCTGGTTTATCGAGTCATTCCTGAGCAGGATGGTTCTTAGTCTCCAAGTGTTTGAGTTTCTTCCAAATTTTTCCTTGTGGTTGAGTTCCAATTTCAGAGCGTTGTGGTCTGAGAATATGCAGGGGATAATTTCAATCTTTTGGTATTGGCTGAGACCTGTTTTGTGTCCCAGAACATGGTCTATTCTTGAAAATGTTCCATGGGCATTAGAATAGAATGAGTATTCTTTGGTTCTGGGGTGTAGTGTTCTATATATATCTAAGAGGTCCAACTCGTCGAGTATGGCATTCAAAGCCTTTGATTCTTTGCTTAGTTTTTGCCAGGGTGTTCTGTCTATTTCTGAGAGTGGAGTGTTGAGGTCCCCTACTATTAATGTATTTTTATCTATATGTCTCTTTATTCTGGTTAAGAGTTGGCTTGTGTATCTTGCTGCTCCCCTGTTGGGGGCATATATATTTATAATTGTCATATCCACTTGTTGAATACTTCTTTTAAGAATAATATAGTGCCCTTCTGCGTCTCTAACCATAGTCTGTAGTTTAAAATCCAGTTTATCTGATATGAGAATTGCTACCCCAGCTTTCTTTTGAGGTCCATTTGCGTGAAAGATGGTACTCCATCCCCTTACTTTCAGTCTGAATGCATCTTTGGGTTCGAAATGAGTCTCTTGTAGACAGCAAATGGATGGGTCATTTCTTTTTATCCAATCTGCAACCCTGTGGTGTTTTAAGCAAGAATTTAAACCATTAATATTAAGACTGAGTACTGAGAGATATGCTTTTAATTCTGCCATGTTGTCAGTAAAGTCTTTGTTTGTATTGGCTGTGACTTTCTGTTTTGTATCACTCTTGGGGCCTTTTTACTTTTATAGAACCCCCCCGTAATACCTCCTGTAGGGCTGGTTTCGTGGTTACGTGGTCAATTTTTCTTAAACCTTATTTTATAATTCCTTTTATTATAGAGTATTCCAGATATATGATATAGGAGTTTTCTTCTCCATGCTTCATAACAAAAGCATCAGCTTTGAGTTGTGAATATTGTTCATCTTCCTTTTTTTCTACTTTGCAGGAAAATGAGAAGATGAGGTGAATTTATGGATTCTATTTTTTTTTGAATTCTCAAACCATACCAAGTCAAAACAGGGATATAACAAGGATTCAAAAGATGAAATGCATGATGAAGGCTTTCCTCCCCACCTTTTCATGAGTATTAATTTATTCTTATGTTTACATATATGTATATAAAATAGCTATCACTTTGGTCATCCTATAACTTATGTTCCTGTTTTTGTAAACTTCTTTCAACCAAACAGCCTTTAACTAAGCAAAAGCTGTTAACCTTTTAACCAAATAAAATATGTTGTAAATATTTTTGCATTGATTATCTTGTTGCATACCAAACTATCTTGTTTTGTTTGGTTTTTAAGCCATCCAATATATTTGATCACCTAGAAGATTTTAAAAGTTGCCTTCTGCCTTGGCCAGTTTTCTGTCCCCCTTCATTCTTATACTTTCAGAATTACTTGTTAGATGTCAGTTTCTGTATTATTTCCATTCTATGTAATCTGGTGACTTGGCTGAGGGGCTTAACCTTTCAGACTCTTTAAAATTTGGTTTTTATAACTTTAAAGAACACTACTATACTAATAGTAGATAGTAATAAATCCTATTCGTGTCTGAGTTCAGTGAACATAGTTTACTGTATTCAAATGACAGGTCAAATTCTATTCTGCCTAGATGGAAAAGCTTGCTTAAAGAATATCTGACAACTAAAAGGGTGGACTCAGTGTTTTTAACAAACACTCCAGATCATTCTGGGACAGACTGTTCTAGGACCAAACTTTGAGGAACTGCTGTAGGAATACAGAGTCCCACGGAACTTATTCATAATATCAACAATGTGGGTTGAATGGAGGCCTTATTAAAGGAACAGTTAACACAATGATTGGCACCCTGACAGTCTTTGTTCTCTTTCCTGTACACCTATTACTTGGAGACTATGGACCTCCTAGAGTTAGTCTCCAGTATTATATTTTTGTCCCTAATGCTTATTTCTGTTTTTCCTCCTTTCTATGAGATTTTTCTTTTTTTCCCTTCCCATGTAAATTCTTTTTCAGTTTATGTAGTCAAATTTATCAACCTTTTCTTGCTGGTGGAATTTGGTCACCATAAGAATTTTCCTACTTTCAGATTACAAATACATTTACCCATGGTTTCATTTTGTTTTACATTTAAATTTCTGATTCATATGGATTTTTCTCTATTATATGAGATACAAATGTAATTTCAAACTTCTTCGAAGTGACTCCCCCATTAATGTGAAGGTTCATGTTTTCCACTACCGATTTAAAATGCCACCCTTGTTTACGTCGTATTTCCGTGTGCACTTAAATTTATTTCTCAATTTTTTGTTGTATTCGTCTGTGTGTCTGTTTGTGCCCCACTACCATACTCTGTAGACTTTAGGGGGAGTATCGAAGTTTCCCTCCTAGAGCTTTTACATATTTCTTAATAAATTTATGCCTAGGTATTTTATTTTTTTCTTGGTAATATAAATGGGATCTTCCCTTTGATTCTCTCTTCTAATTATTATTTGCATATACATGTTGATTACTGATTTCTGTATGTTAATTACTGAACATTCATTGTTTGTAGTATTTTCTAGACATATGTCCTGAAAACTAAGTTAACTTTACCTCTTTCTTTTTTCCCTTCCAAATCTTATACCTCTCGTTGCTTTATTTTGTCTAATTAATTGTACGGCTGCTACCTTAAGTAAAATGTTAAATGGTAGTGAGAAGAATAGGTATCCTTGTATTGTTCCTGATTTTCATGGGAATGCCTCTGGTTTTACCCTAATAAGTAAGATGCTGGGTTTTGAGCTAGTCGTGTATAATTTATAATCACATTAAAGTATTGTCTATCAATTATTTTATTGAGTTTTTTTTTAAAAAATCATAAATGAATGTTGAATTTTTCTCAAGTGACTTTTAGCATTGACAGAGATTGTATGAGTTTGGGTCCAGTGAAGAGATAGAAGCCACAATTATTTTATAAATTGTTAGCCACATAGTACAGAACTAAACAATAATTAAAAAGACAAAAGGGACCACTGGAGTGTCATAGAGGAAGTAAGTGCGGGCAGTACCTCTGGGCCTGGGGGAGCAAAGAAGAAAGGACGAGACCGAAAGGCTTGGAGGAAGAGTTCCAGGACCCTAGGGAAGGTGTGCAACGGGTTAGTGCTGTTTCCCTGAAGGGCTCTGACAAGACTGGCCTGAGAGTGTGGACAAACTGCAGACTGGGGCCTTCTGTTGCTTCTGAAGTCAGTTGTTCCTGCCGGGGGGTTAGCCATTGCTGTGATGAGGCTGACAGCAGCAAGAAGCAAACAGGAAGAAGCAAATTTCTTTTTCCTCCTCCATACTTGCAGTTTGCTACTATCTCCTTCTATTGCCAGAGACTGAAAGGGAGCCTGGCAAAGGAAAAAATGTGGTTTTGCAAAGGCCTGGCCTTAAACAAAATGGAGTGAGACCTGTGGATTTGAAGCTGAAACATAAGAGCTTAATAGCGCAATGGGATAGGATTATTCTTCTTGGGTATATTAATGTAACAAACTATGTTTACTCATTTGTTGATGTTGAAACATTCTTACTTTCATGGAATAAATTCCACTTTCTAGTATGTGTCAGCCATTGTCTCTCACCTCTAAGCCCACCTCTCTACAATTTGCTGTATGATGCTGGAACTCTACAAATCACATTTGTTTTTCTTTGCTAGATGACTTTTAAAGCTTCTGTCAACAAGGGGTGATAGAAAGAGACAGAATCAGAAAGAGCGACAAAGGACTTGCTCCTTCTTGTTTGCTTGCTTTTCCTAATCAGCATCCCCTCAGCAATGATGATTTCCTCGGGGGGCAGCAGTTAGTTTGTCACCAGTCGGTTTAGCATTCCTAGAACCGGCCTCATTCTGCCCCCATGGAGGTACCAGCACTACCTGGGTTGTGCCCCTCACAGGCCTCAGGCCTAGCTCCTCAGGGAGCCTCCTTCAGGCTCCTGAGGTGTCTCAGCTGTCTGCCACAAGCCATCTTTGAGATCTGCGTTCTGACTCCTAGAAGCCCTTTCCTAGCTCCTGAGGTATTAAACAGTGGCTGAGCAGGACCCTCTCCTCAGTCCCCACAATTCTAGGTTCTAATAATCCCAGCCTCTTCTTTTTATTACCCAGCTGGTTCCTGTGGTACATTGATGGAGGGAATGCCAAATGATACAAACTTTATAGAAAAGATTTTGACACTATCCAGCAAAATTACGTAGGCATATACAGTCATACAACCCAGTAGTCTCACTTTTAGAAAACTATAGTGAAAATTCTCTTGATTTTGGGTCAGGCCCTGATCTCAGGGTCCATGTTAGGCTCTGTGCTCAGCGGGAAGTCTGCTTGGGAGTTTCTCTCCCATTCCCTCTGCCCCTCCTCCCACTCTTTCTCTCTCTCTAAAAAAAAATATATTTTTTAAAAATTTCACTATGGTATGGTTTGTAGCAGCAAAAATGGAAAAAAGGAACAACCTAAGTGACATCACTAGAGGACAGCTAACTTGAAAACCAACTGAAATGAATGAAAATAACTATGAAGTTGGTGACAGAGATACCCAGTCTTCCGAAAGGTATTTTGAATTTGTATCTTTATTAGGATATACTCTAAAAAAGAACTATAACAAAATCTTAAACTTTCATTTACTAGTCTCATGGCTGCTATATGTATGAAATAGATCTAGGGACAGATTAAAGCAATTAGATTTCAGAAACTTGAGAATCTTTGGTTACGGAATCAAACTCTGCAATCTTAAATTTTAATTAGAAATACTAGTGTGAACTCATGCTTTTTGCACTTTTAAAAAAGTTATGTATTTTCTAGCTCTGTCCACCAAAAATGTCTAGAAACAATGATGACTGACTAGCAATGAGTACTTCTAGCATCTAGATTATGGTTTCTTTTTCTTTTTTTTTTTTTTTTTAAAGATTTTATTTGTTTGAAGAGATAGAGACAGCCAGCGAGAGAGGGAACACAGCAGGGGGAGTGGGAGAGGAAGAAGCAAGCTCATAGTGGAGGAGCCTGATGTGGGGCTCGATCCCGTAACGCCGGGATCACGCCCTGAGCCGAAGGCAGACGCTTAACCGTTGTGCCACCCAGGAGCCCCCTAGATTATGGTTTCTAAATACTGTTTTCCATCACGGAAACCAGGGTTCTTTGGAGAAGTGGCTGATTCCAAGTTTGGGACAGTATATAAACAAGGTGAGCCTGGGATGTCTTGTACAAGAAAACAAGGACATTATTAAAAATGAATGTGACCACATCAAAAGGACATGAATTCCAATTTGAAGGTGCTTCCATTAGCCTAAGATGGGACAAACTCAACATTGGTATGAAAGATTGTAACATTTAAACATGTTATACGAAAGTCACAAATTCATAACGATACTCAAAAAAAAAAAAGGAAACAAAAACATTGGATCTTCTGAAAATTTGTAAGAGGAAATAACAAACATGTATTTTTCCTTTCTGATATCAATTCTATTTGTGCATAGTCAATAGCTCTAGCGAATAGTGATAGTTCTGTTCAAAAGAATCTCGGCTGAAGAAGGAATGTTAGAATTAGGAAAATTACTATTTTGCAACTGCCTAATAAAATAACTTCTTCAGGCAGTGGTCAGCAATGTATGGTGAAACCATGAGGTGAGATGTTGATGGAGAAATTGATTATGAAGAGAGAACCCATTGAACCCAGCAATCAATCTTCACATCATTAGGAATGAGACAACCGGACATCGTAAGCCTCCCGATGTGCTGCAATGTCAAGTGTACAGCACCACCTGTGAAATCTTCTCGTTCCCTCCCCCAGCCCCCAAACTGAACTGGAATCTAAGCAAGGCTTTAGATCGATAGGCACGATGTGATTTGAAGTTTGGGTCCAGTAGCGAATGACCAGGAAAGAATTCTTGAGACATTTTAGTACAAAAAGGTGATTTTATTATATCACAAGGACAAAGACCCGTGGGCAGAAAGAGCTGCATCTGTGAGTGTGAGGAGTGTCTGACTATATACTTTTAAGTGGGGAGAGATAACATTAAGTTTTTAAGGAATTTCTGTATGCTGAAAGCAAGGTCTTACAGGACCTTGAAGATTTAGCTACTGTCAAGGTTGCTTTTAGTCTTTAATAAAACATAAACATGGAGGCATTCAGGCAGCCATGATTCCTTGAGGAATGTCAGGCTCTGAGAGTTTCAGGTTATCTATCAGTGTGCTGAATGCAAGGTGTAAGGGGATTTAATTTAAGTTACATTTTTCTTGCTTTGTTTTCCTTATCTTTTTCCCCCCTGAACAGTTTGGACTCTTTAAGGTTGTTGAGGGTAAAAGGTCTTACCTTTTGTAACTTCTTCCTGCTGAATAGGGGCTAGAGATATCCCTACCTATGGGTCAACATTGGTCAGTTGCGGATGTAGGAGTTACGAAAGGCGGAGGCAGTTGAATCCAAGGTAGACAGAATATATGAATCTCCCTGAGTAAAAAGGAGCATCTGTCAATGTGCAGTTACTGTAGTGAGGGAGTCTTGGCACCACGTGAAAAAATACTGAGGAAGACAATGTGTTAGAATTAAAATGACTATAAGAATGAGAAGTTCATGGGGCGCCTGGGTGGCACAGCGGTTAAGCGTCTGCCTTTGGCTCAGGGCGTGATCCCGGCGTTGTGGGATCGAGCCCCACATCAGGCTCCTCCGCTATGAGCCTGCTTCTTCCTCTCCCACTCCCCCTGCTTGCGTTCCCTCTCTCGCTGGCTGTCTCTATCTCCGTCGAATAAATAAATAAAATCTTTAAAAAAAAGAATGAGAAGTTCAACAAAGAGACCCTTAATAGTTGACCATAATCCCCCTCCACGCTAGAAACTTAACCAATTGTTGAAAGAGAGGGAAGGATTTTTGTAGAGCCTCAATTTAAATACTCGTATCTTCTAATAGTCCTGTGACATTTTTATGATAATCTGGGATGTAGACACAGCATGCTGTTTTAATAATGGCACATGTACCTCCTTGTGCTGCTGTTAAGACATCTAAAGCCGTTCCATTTTGTAGAACCACTTTGAGCATTTGTGTGACCTCAGTATTAAGTGAGGAGATGCTATTTTGTGAATCATTGAGTGCTTTTATGGTGTATTTATTAAGAGCTTCCATATGCCAAATTATACTTTCCAGCCCTACAGATGGAACAAAAATGGATGCCAGATGGTCATACCAATGAAAAACAGATCATGTCCATCTCTTTCTTAAATTGGGAAGATTAGCTGGGGTAGTGTTGGTTTTGGTAATGCGCCCATGAATCCAGGTGAAACCTAAGGTGCAATGACCTATCCACCCTAGAGGAAGCTAGGGCCATAGGTTAGTTCTACATAACCAGTGGGTTCCGTTTGGGGCTAGCCAACTGATTCCAGCTCACCTTATCCAATCAGCAGCAAACCAGTCAGTAGCCTTGAGTACAATGGTTTGAGAACGGGTTTCTAATGATAGCCATCCTAAATGGCATGTACTATTCGCGCAGGTATCATCTGTATGATTTTTTTTGCTCCCAGCATAAAATTGCCTTTTGACTGAGCTGTCCAATGGTGGGTGTGAGCCATAAGTATGTATCCTAAATTTGATATATACCATCCTCAGTACAGCGGTAAGTAGGGTTTTGTAACTTATGCACTCATTGGTGGGCATCAGTTTGTGCGCTTGTAAAGTCAGTTAATATTTTAATAGTTTGAGGGTATGAAAAAGTCTGGTTACGTCCTGGTAAATTCTATATCATATTGATCATCGGCCAAGAAGAAACATTCTGATTAGTGATAGATTTATCACAGAACATGGTATTGTTATATATTATTTCTGAAGTGTAAGTATATAGAGAGTGCCAATCCGTGCCTTGTAAAGGAAAAACCCACTAGGTAAACCCAGGTGTACTTGACACGGACAAAACGCCACATATCCAACAAGCTGTTTGATTTTGTAGTTCAGTGTAATGCTGTGCCCATTGTAGAAAGGAATTGTCCATTAAGATAGGTGAACAGAGGGACATCTGGGTGGCTCAGTCGGTTAAGCATCTGCCTTCAGCTCAGGTCATGGTCTCAGGGTCCTGGGATCGAGCCCCGCATCAGGCTCCCTGCTCAGGGGGAGGCTGCTTTTCCCTCTCCCTCTGCTGCTCCCCCTGCTTGTGTGCTCTCTCTCCCTCTCTGACAAATAATAAAATCTTTTTTTTTTTTAAAGATAGGTGAACAGAGAACAAAAAGAAAATATACAGCCTTCATCATCATTTGAAGAGGAGTTTGAGATCTTCTACAGGTTTGCAGGAGTAAGAAGGCATGTTAGTTTGCTCATGGGTTTCCTGTGAGGGAGGTACAGGTTTTATTCTAGATATGTGAGCCCATGAAGAGTGTCCTTCTAATTTTACTGCAGTGGGAGTACCTAATATGACCCAATATGGACCTTCCCATTTTGGATTTAAGCCCCCCGCTGTATGCGACTTCCAGTCTTTTAAATAAACCATGTCTCCATGACTTACCATGGGGTAGGCTTTCGGTTATAGTTAAATCAGGTTTGGGGAACATGTGATCAGTATATTCAATAAGTAACTTACAAATTAAACCAGCCTTGAGTGAATAATTTAACAGAGTATTATAATCTTTATCTAATAACAGGTCCACTGTGAGCAATGGCTTTCCATATAATAAAAGAGCTAAGTCCTAGATGTTGTTTTGGAGCAGTTCTCATTCTGAGAAGTCCTCTTGGTAAGAGAGAAACCCAATTTTCCTGGCTCTCTAAACTAAGTTTAGTTAGGTGCCCCTTTAAAGTATGATTAGCTTTTTCTACCTTTCCAGAGCATTGTGGATGACAGGCTGAATGTAGAAAACAATTAATTTTTAAAGCTGGTGCTATTTGTTGGGTTGTTTGTGCAGTGAAAGAAGGGCCATTATCACTCTGAAGAGATCGTGGGAGGCCAAATCGAGGAATAATTTCTCACAACAAGACTTTGGTTACTTCCGTGGGTCTTACAGTTTTACAGGGAAAGTCCTTGACCCATCCAGTGAAAGTATTAACAAACACTAGTAGGAATTTATAGCCTTTGCAAGGAAGCATTTGTGTGCCATCAAGCTGCTAGTCCTCTCCTGGATATGTTCCATGCCTTTGGACTGGTTTTAAAAGTGAGGGAGAGGGGACTGCGCCTTCCAGATTTACTTGGGCACAAACAATACAGGATGGGCAAATCTGTTTCGTTGTAGCTATTAAGTTCATTCCAGCAAATATATTTTAAATTAAATGTCCTAAAGCACTTTTGCCCAAATAAGTCACCTGGTGTAAACCCTGTATTACCTTCCATTGGTTATTTTTCGGTAGGTGTTTCCCTCATCATTAACAAGCCAGTCCTGCGTATTTTTTGAATATCCTCATTCCTGGGCTATGTGAATTTCTTGGTCTAAGTAGACTGGAGTTATGGACTTTACTGGAGTTAAGACTGGTATAAGACTTCATATTTGTTTATTTTGTGCTGCCTGCTTGGCTACATGGTCTGCCAAATTATTTCCTTCAGATTCTAAAGTCATTTCCTGTTGGTGTTCTCTGAGGTGAATTACAGTGACCTTCTTAGATAGGTGTACAGCCTCATTCTAGGCCCCTATCTGGATAATAATCCCCTTTCCTTCCACATTGGGCAGGCAGCACCAAGAAAGCATATTTGGAATCAGTATAAATATTAATTTTTAGACCTTTTACCAGTTGAAGAGCACAGGTAAGTGCCATTAATTCAGCCTTTTGAGCAGAATTATTTGTTGGCAGGGCTTTTGCCTCAATGGTCTTAATCAGCTAATGATAGCACACCCAGCTTTTCTCTCTCCCTTATCCAGGAAAGGACTGCCATCAGCAAACCAACTGTCATCTCATTTTCAATAGGGGAGTCTTTTAAATCTGGTCCGCTAGAACGAACAAGATCGGTAATCTCTGAGCAGTCATGTTCTAACGTAGAAGTACGATGCTCAGGTCCAGGCATAAGGGTAGCTGGGATTCAAGTTTGACAGGTTTTAGCTATTATTTCAGCTATGTCTAAAAGTATAGCCTGGTATCTGGTAAGTCGGCCTCCCGTCATCCATTGGTGGCCCTTGGCCTCTTTGGACCTGATGTGGAGTCATGACTATCAAGGCCTGTCCTAGAGTAAACTGTGAAGATTCCACCAGGAGGGCTGTCACAGCCACCGCTTGAAGACAAGCCAGCCTTGTGTTACATTATCAAGTGACTTTGAAAAATAGCCCACTTGTTTCATTTCCTAATTTCTGGGTAAGAACTTCTAAAGCTTGTCCCTGTTTTTTTGCAACATATAAATGAAAGGTTTTTCTAAATTTGGTAAAGCCAAAGCCGGGGCTGACGAAAACTTAGCTTTTAATGTTTGAAGGACTGACTGCTGGGCTTTAGTCCCGAATAAAGGTTCCTCATCAGGGCCTTTAATTGAATCATACAGTGGTTTGGTTAAGAGCCCAAATCCAGGAATCCACAGGTGGCAAGAACCTGCCATGTCTAGGAAAGTACAGAGTTGTTTTTTTGTAGGTGGGGGTCCAAGCCTTTTTTTCTGTCAGTAGACAGGGTACGATGACCTGGTGTTAGCTCATATCCCAAATATTGTACTTTCTCTTTAGATATTTGCACCTTTTTAGGGGAGACACGATAGCCTCTGTCTGCCAAGAAGTTAAGTCAAGTTATAGAATTACTATCAGACATTTCTTTTGTGGAACTACAGAGTAAAATGTCATCCACATATTGGATTATAGTCTCTTGAGGCAAGGAGATATCACGGAAGTCTTTACTAAGGGCAGCCCCAAACAAGTGAGGACTTGTCTCTAAATCCCTGTGGCAAGACTGTCCAAGTTCAATGAGCAGCCTGTGGGCTCGAAGGTGAGGCTCATTCAAAGGCAAATAGTGGCTGTGTTTCCTCACATAGAGAGATGCCAAAGAAGGTGGCTTTTCAATCAAGTACTGAAAACCAGCTGGCATCACCAGGGCCCTGGGCGAGAACAGGATATGGAGTTGGCATTATGGGATGAATAGGCTCCACTGCCTCGTTTATAGCTCTTAAATCTTGTACCATCTGATATTTCCCATTTGGCTTTTTTACTCTTAAAATCGGAGAGTTATAAGAAGATTGACAAGGCTTTAAAATGCCACATTTGAGAAACTTATCAATACGTGGTTTTAACCCAGCTTTTGCCACAGGGTTTAAGGGATATTGGTTTTTCTGAAGTATAGTGGCTGGGCCCTTCGAGGGCACTTTCACTGGCTGGGCTTTACAAGACCGTCCTGGGACATCGCCATCCCAGACCTGTGGGTTTACTTTCTTCCAGATATTAGGGAGGATATCAGGGATATTAGGAGGGATATCAGGATATCGGGGATATTAGGAGGGATATCAGGGTAAGGTGTTAGTTCTCCAGGTGTTAAAGAAAACAAGCCATCCTCTTCTTAGGTCAAAGCAAACCTGTTTCCCAGTTTATACATTACATCTCATCCAAGTAATGGAGTGGGACAAGACAGAAGGACCAGAAACCCACTGAACAGTAACCCACTGACTTTTGTATTCACAGGTTAAAGGCATTGCCTGGAGGCATGTTTTGGGTTCCCCTTCTCTGCCAATGATTTTATGGCTAGAAAAACAAGTTGGGCCAGAGTGTTGAATAAGAACAGAGTGGCTCCTATAGGAATAAGAAAATTGACAGACTTACCTTCCACATCCAGGATAACCCCAGCTTGGTCATCTTGATGTCATAGGGAGTGGAACCAGCCTCAGGGCCCTGTCATGCTGGATCCTCCAGTTCCTGCTCTGGGGAGGCGGGGGTGGGGGAGGGAGGAGTGAGTTCCTGTCTTCCTCTCTCTCTGGAGATGGGACAGTCCCTTTTCCAATGTCCCTATTTTTTACAGACAGGACATGGCCCTGGGGGAGAGCCGTTGTTTGGACATTCTTTGCTCCAGTGTCTGGTCTGGTCACATCCATGGCACGGGGTCCTACCTGCTCCTTTGTCTGATACCGGCTTTTCCTTTGGGCCCTGGTTAGTCTGGGGTTGTGGGGGATCCGCAATAGCGCCAGCCAATATTTGAGCCTGTACCTTACCCTGCAATTGAGCTCTCTGGTCCTTTTCTTGCTTTAAGGCCACATCTCTATTAATAAAGACTCCAGTAGCTACCTCTAGTAGGCGCTGGGTGGGAGTATGAGGGCCTAAAGCCATTCTATTCAGTTTTCAGCAGACGTCAGGTACCGACTGACTTATAAAATGCATGTTTAATATAGTCGTTCCCTCAGGTGAGGTTGGGTCCAGATTTGTGTATTTATGGATGGCTTCTATTAAGTGACCTTGAAGTAGAGCTGGATTTTCAGCAGCACCTTGAATCACTTCCTGAATTTTATCAAAGTTTACAGATTAAGAGAATCCTTTTTTCATTCCTTCCATTAATCAAGTGATCGTATGGTCTCTCCCGTCCCTAGTCTATCCTCTTGCTAATTCCAGTGTGGCTCGGTATTTGGGACAACAGCCCCCCCGCCCGCAATCAAATAACGTTTCCTATCTCTTGTTGCCAGTTCATCGGCAAACTCTCCAGCCCCTGCCCACATATGGTCCTCTTCCTCAGTGTAACATGTTAATATGATGTATCTATCCTGCCAGGTCAAATCAAACATCATAACAGAGAATTGTTGAAAGCCCTCAATAAACTGAGAAGGATTTTCAGAATATCATCCTAATTGTTGTTTTGTCTGAGCCAGGTCTGCCATGGGGAATGGCACATGGACTCTAATTGTGCCCATTTCTCTATTAGCAACTTCTGTATGGGGATGCATTCCAGATTCAGGTGGAACTGCTGGAAGATAGGGAGTTCCACTCCTAGTATGTCCAGCTGGGCTGGGAGCAGAGGAGTCTTGGGGTTTATAAGAAGGAGGGATAGTAACAGAGCCAATGTCCTCTTTGTTTGTACTGGATTTCTGCAGTGGCACAGGTTTGTTAGGAAGAATGGGCTTATTGAGACAATCATCATCCAATATGTCCAGAGGGGGTTTATTAACCTGGTTGGTGGTTAGACACATTCTGAAAGAAGCCCTTAGGTCAGGATCCTGATTTAGGGCCCTGAAGGCCTGAACATAGGGTGCCTCAGTCCATTTGCCCTGTTTCTTGCAGAAGAGATCTAACTGATAGGTCATATTGAAGCTTAATGTCCCATTAATGGGTCATTCTCCCTTATCTCTGAAGGAGTACTGCGGCCATTTAATGTTGCAGAAGATGATCCAGTTTTTTCTTTTTTAGATCTTGCAATCCAACTTGATTCCAGTGGGTTAAAAGGCATCCCAAGGGAGAATCCTTAAGGACTGAAGAAGATCCCATGTTCCTAGAAAAGTAAAGAAGGTCCGTTACCAAGAATCCCCCTGACTCCCACACAGGATATCTTAGAGGTTCCTGGTATCAAAGCAACCAGAGGCCTCCCTTGAACAAAATCGCTGTTGGTCACCACCCTGCCATAAAGGCCCTATAGGAGGGATTGCCGGCATCCCCCCACTTCCCCATTGCATTCTAGACTACAAATGGATGGTGGTGAAAGGACCAAAATACCGTGCCATGCCTTGCCATGAAGAACCCACCATTTCTAACCCATGGAAAACACTAGAAAAGTTTTACAAGAGGAAACGACCCAATGTTGTAACTTAAGTAGTTAGTAGGGGACAGTGATGAAAAAGAGTAAAGATAGAAATCCATCATGACCTAAGCGACATTCCAACACATATAGTCCTTACAGCCAACTTCCCTAGGAAACGGTCCCTGATTGGGTTTTAGTTCAATTGGGTACTGGTTTCAGCCAGCTCCAGGTGGAGTTCTGGCAGCCAGAATATATGAAGGGGATCACATTAGACTAATGAAGAGGAAACCTCACATGGGATTCTTAAGTTTGGCAGCCACACTAGCAAGTTAGGTGGCTGTCCTATGCCCAAAAGACAATTCTGTGTAAGAATAGGAATAAAGGGACCTGGGTGGCTCAGTCGGTTAAGCAGCTGACTCTTGGTTTGGGCTCAGGTCATGATCTCAGGGTCGTGAGATCAAGCCCTGCTTTGGGCTCCCCGCTCAGCAGGGAGTCTGTTTGAGGTTCTTTCTCTCCCTTCCCCTCTGCCCTCACCCCCTCAAATAAATATATTTAAAAAGCTATATATATGTGTGTGTGTGTGTGTGTGTGTATATATATATATATATATATATTTTTTTTTTTTTTTTTTTAAGAATAGGAATAAAGGGAGGGCATCAAGTTTCTGGGTCTCATTACCATTCCAGCCAGGGTACTGGCTTCTAGCCAAGAGGCAGGCAGGTCTCTGCTCCTCCCTGTACAGTAGCCATGGGCTAGAGGAATATAGCCTGAGTAATTGACATGAAAGTGTTCCAATAAGACCGTACTTTGAAATGAAAGTAAAGGGAGAGGAGTGGAAGTACTCACCATGTTTGCACCAAGCCTTAGAATCCAGATGAGATTTGAGCTCTACATTGGATGCCAAAATGGTGTGACTTGAAGTTCAAGTCCAGTAGTGAACGACTAGGAAAGAATTCTTGAGATGTTTCTAATGCAAAAAGGTGATTTTCTTATATAGCACAGGAGCAGCACCCCTGGGCAGAAAGAGCTGCACCTGAGAGTGCAAGGAGTGACTGACTATATACTTTCAAGTTTGTGGAGGGAGAGGGGGGAGAGATAACATTAAGTTTTTAAGGACTTTCTGTATGCTGAAAGCAAGGTCTTACAAGAGCTTGAAGATTTAGTTGCTGTCAGGACAAGGTTGCTTTTAGTCTTTAATAAAACATAAACATTGAGGCATTCAGGCAGCCATGATTCCTTGAGGAATGTCAGGCTTGGAGCATTTCAGGTACCTATCAGTGTGCTGCAAGCTGTAAGGGGATTTAATTTAAGCTACATTTCTCTTGCTTTATTTTCCTCATCAGGCACAGTATAGGTAGTAAGTAGGATGGAAGAACAAAGAACACCAGAAGAAGCAGTCAGCCATTATAAAATGTGGTGTGTTCTAGAGAACAACTGACCAGACATGTTAATAGCATAAAAGGGGGAGTGGGTGAGGGGACTGTTCTAGATTAAAACAGACTGAAGAGACAACAAACAAATACATTGAATAGCCTTTGTTTGACTCAAAGAAATCAAGTTGTAAAAGGGCTTTTTTTGGATGCTGGGAAATTTGAGGATATTAAGTAAATATTTTGTGAGGTGTGAAAATTGCACCTTGAGTAAGGAAATGTCTTTTGGAAAATGTATGCTAAAGTACTTAGGTATAAAGTAACATTTCTGAAGTATTTGGCTTTAATATACTCCGGAAAAAGTTAAGTAACTATGGAAAAAAGTTGACTATTGTCAGAGCTCGATGAGGTATATGGCGATGCTAGTTGTACTTCTCACAAATTTTCACAAAATTTCGTGTTCACAAAAACAAAATGACACGGGAAATTGTTCTAGGTATATTTTTTTAAAGATTTTTTTGTTATTTATCTGAGAGAGAGAGAGAGTGGGGGCGGGGCAGAGAGAGAGGGACCAGCAGACTCTGTGCTGAGGGCCAGCCGGACCAGGGGCTCCTATCATGATCTCATCACCATGAGATCATGAGGAGAGCTGAAATCAAGAGTTGGAGACTTCACCAACTGAGCCTACCCAAGTGCCGCAGTATTCTAGGTATATTAAGTGAAAACAAGTCTGGAAAACAACTAGTTTGGTTCTATTTGAGTTTTTAAAAAGGAGTTACAGGTAGATTTCAAAATTGTAAAGATTGACCCAAAAATTAATAAGTGAATTCTAAGTTGCAGGCTTACAGATAGTTTTTATATTTATGCTTTTCAGTATTTTCCAAGTTGCATTTTAAAAAAGTTTTCCAAGATGTTTATACTGGATAAACTGTGAAGAGCTATCAAGCTTTTTTTTTTTTTTAAGTCTGTATCAAGGTAGCTCTCGATTTTAAAAACAAACTTGGATAATTATTTCTAAAACTGTAAGATAAAGTTGTAAAACCACCGGTTGTTCTTAAGTTCCTTCCCTGCAAAGTTGGAATGAATGGGACTGTTTTATTAGGACCGTACCAGGTGTGGTGGGAGCGTGGTGGGAGCAGTGGCACAAAATACGACTTGTTCCGGAACTGCACATATGGCTGGAAAGCCCCTTAAAATATGCACCAATGAAAGACGACCAAGGAGACGCCGCAGGACCTGGCGCACCTGCCGAGGGGCGGAGAGCTCGGCGTGGACGCGGCGAGTCGGCGCGAGGAGGGGAGGGTTCCGCCAATGATCTCCGCGCGGCCGGAGCGCTCGCGTGACGTCCTGGGATCCGCGCAAGTTTTCGCCGCGAGGCGCACGGAATTTTGGGTCTTAACGGGACTTTCTCCCTGGGGCTTGGCTGCCGGGTAGGCTCCGGCGGCAGCGCAGTCGGCGACTCCGGAGTCGGGTGGCGGGCCGCGCCAGCATGGACCGGGCGGTGGAGCTGCTCTTCTACGTGAACGGCCGCAAGGTGAGCGCGCTCGCGGCCGCTTCTGGCCTGGGGGCGGCTTTGCCCGCGCGCGCGCGCGCGCCTCCACCCCCACCCGGCAGGCGCGCCGTGGGCTTTCCCGACAGCCCTGGAGCTCCGGGCCCCGCTCGCCAGCGTTCCTCTTCCTTCTCCTCCAGAGATGCCCCGCCTGACCGCCGACCCCACCCTCCCCACCCCGCAAACAGGAGGAGAGCTGGCGAGTCTTCCTCGTCGGGGTCAGCGCTGCCCAAACTTCCCCCTCAAACCCGCAGATAACGGAACGTTCTCGTAGACGGAGAGCCATCTATAGACGGCTGAGCCTTGCTCTCAGCACTCTGCTCTCGGGTATGTCTGGATGAGCAGAGAACAGTTCAGACCAGAGGACGAACAAATTCCAACGACTCTTATCGTTCCTCAGATGACGCAGCTGTGACCTGCTCAAGGCTCAGCAAGTTCCTTGCAGAGCCGAACCCAGAGCTGGGTTCTGGGGCGGGCCTTCCTTGGAGGTGCTCCCTGCGTCTGCTGTGACGTGGCGTCTGTGCTCTCAGAAACCGGGCTGGCTCCGCAGAGCCTCGGTGAGAGTTCTACGCAGTTCTCAGTGTTTGAGGGCAGCAAAGCCCTTGGGCATCCTTGAAAACACCCGTCACCCCCGACGTGGCCATAAACTCCGTTCACTCAACGCTGTCCCAGCATATTGGCACCACTTTGCAAGGGAGAAACTGAGGCAGGAAGGTAAAAGGGCTTCCTTAAAAGATGACAACCAAGCCAGGGCCGTGCTACCTGCCTTTCCACAGCGCCAGCACCCTCAGAGCCACCCGTGGTCGCTGCTTCTGCCGCAGGGGTAGCCACAACACTTTCCCTGACTAACTGGCGTGAGGGACACACCAAGAAGCTGGGGTCAAGCATCAGGGCCTCTCACCGGAGGCCTGTTCTAAGGCCCTGATGATATTTTTACACTTGTGGTTTTGTAGTATTTTTCTTAAAGAGGACCCCTCCCCAAATTGTACAAGTTCTAAGCCCCATAAAACCTTCCTCTGACCTCGTTGCCTGGGTTCCACTCTGGATAACATGAGCTTGTTATTCCTGATCTGTAATGGGGGCCCTTAGGATTCCCTCAGAGGACTACTCTGAGGGTAAAAATTGGCAGTGGGATGAAGTGTTAGCATTATGTCTATTCTTTCTTTGCATGACTGAATGGCATAGCAAGCAAAACTCTGGCCTTTTTATTTCGACAAACGAGGATTCAATTCCAGCTCTCTTACTGTGATGCCCTAAACTTTTAGAGCCCCAGGTCCTCTGTTAAAAGGGGGTACTACTACTTAGATCAGAGTGATAGTGCTTATTTAGTTTGTTAAGGGTCTGCTCTAGAAGGCAGGGTTCCAGTGGTCTCGGGATGCAAGAGAGCGCAGAAATGGCAAAGTCCCTGCTTGCATGGGGTTTGCATTGTGCTGGGGAGGCAGTGGAAATGTGTAACGTCAGGCAGCGGTAAGCGTAGGACAGAACAGAGAGCAAAGTGAGGAGACAGAGTGAACAGGAGCTGATATTTTAAGTGGGATGGATGGTTAGGTCTCTCTGAAAGAGTGACATTTGAGCAGTGACAAGTATAAAGTGAGGAGCAAACACCCGGGGGAAGGTATCCCAGACGGAGAGAATGGGAGTACAAAGATCCTCAGACATGGGGATTTCTGCGTGCTAAGGGATAGCGAGGAGGGTGGTGGGGCTGGAGATGTGGCTAGGGGCCAGAATGCTAGGGCTTTGTAGGTGACGGTAAGGATTCTGGTTAAACAAGGAAACTGGTTTTTGAGTCTAGCTTCTTCCTCATCCTCCCTTCCCTGCCCCCCAAACAAACTGTAGTGGAATTTTTAACATAATAGCTAACAAAAACAGTTTGTGCTCTATTGATTTTTAAAAATAGATAAACTAGTTCTTATCTATGGGCTCATTTTTATCTATGGGTCAAATGTCCTGTGATCATTTGGAAAGTACACTCTAAAGATGTCAATTCAATTTTTGCAGTTACCCCCCCCCTTTTTTTTTAAGATTTTATTTATGTTTTTGTTAGAGAGAGCGAGCACAAGCACGGGGTGCAGCAGGCAGAGGGAGAAGCAGGCTCCCTGCTGACCAGGGAGCCTGATGTGGGACTCCATCCCAGGACCCTGGGATCATCACCTGAAGGCAGACACTTAACGACTGAGCCACACAGGCATTCCTGCAGTTACCCTTTTGAAAGAAATCATGCTACTCTTTCTCTTTCCTCTTCCTCCCTTCTAAATTGTTAGGTGTATGCGTCAGTGCTGGCAAGCCATCCTGATTGCCACATAGAATTAGAATCAAGTTTTTTGTATAGAACATGAGGGGCTGTTGAGAAAAGTGAGAGAGAGAGAAACCACCAGGGAAGAGGACTCTTAAGGTCAAACACAAACTCTCGGATTAAAAACTTGCCTCTGCGGCCCTCTGCCCATTTTTTAGTTGAATTTGGGATCTTTTGGTGTTGAGTTGTATTAAGTTCTTTGTATATTTTGGATATAAACCTTTTATCAGATATATCATTTGCAAATACCTTCTCTCATTCACTCGGTTGCCTTTCTGTTTTGTTGATGGTTTTCTTTGCTGTGCAAAAGCTTCTTTTATTATTATTATTTTAATTTGGTGTAGTCTCAGTAGTTTATTTTTGCTTTTATTTTCCTTACCTGAGAAGACATATCTAGAAAAAATGCTGCTGAGGCAGATGTCCAAAAGATTACTGCCTATGTTTTCTTCTAGGAGTTTTATAGTTTCAGGTTTGCATTTAGGTCTTTTATCCATTCTGAATTTATGTTTGTATATAGTGTAACAAGTCCGGTTTCATTCTTTTGCATGTAGCTGTCCAGTTTCCCCAAAACCATTTATTGAAAAGTCTGTCTTTTCCCCATTGTACATTTTTGCCCACTTTCTCCTAGCTTCATTGATCAAATAAGTGTGGGTTTATTTCTGGACTCTCTAGTCTGTTCTGTTGATCTATGTGTGTCTATTTAGTGCCAGTAGCTTATATTTTGATTGCTACACCTCTGTGGTATATCTTGAAATCTTGGATTGTGGTATCTCCAGCTTTGTTTTTTTCTTTTCAAGATTGCTTTGGCTATTTTGAAATAAGTAATATAGAGAAAGACAAATACTATGTGGAATCTTAAAAAAAAAAAAAAAGCAGACAAAAACAGAAGCAGATTCATAAAGTAGAGAACAAACTGGTGGTTGCCGGGGGGGGGGGGTTAGAGGGACAGGCAAAATAGGTGAAGGAAATTAAGGATAAGCTTCCAGTTAAAAAATAAATAAGTTACAGAGATGGAAAGTACAGCATAGGCAGTATAGTCAGTAATATTGTAATAACATTGTATGGTGACAGGTGGTGACCACACTTATTTGGTGAGCACTGAGTAATGTATAGAATTGTATAGAAGCCAGTTAGGAGACTCTAGGTGATGTGATTAGCCTCCAGTCTGTGCTTTTTTGGAAAATCCCCTCAGGTCACCAAAAGGTGTCATCAGGCTGGGTCTAAGGCCATCAGGAGGGAAGGCCAGTGCATATTGGTCAGGTATGTAGTTACAGAGAGATTTCTGGAATTTTTCTTGCTCTACCAGGGACCCCCAGAACAGGTGACCAACTTCGCATAGAGTTTGAGTGAGGAAGAAGCCATAAATAAGTTATACCCCAGATGCAACACTCTAACGCAGCTCAGGCACTAAAGCATGTTATTCTACAGGGCAGTGAGGCGTAGAGATCAAAGGTGTGAGCTTTTGGAACTAGTTAGTCATGGGTTTGAGTCCTGTGCTCTCTGCTCTGCCTCTTGGCAGCTCTGTGGCCTCAGGCAAGTTGCTTAATATCTCTGAGCCTCAGCTTTTCCCTCTGCAAAATGGGGCTAATAACAGTAACTTCTCTCATGGAACTGAGATAAAGATTAAATTCCACAGAGAGTGGTTAGCAAGGTGCTTGGCACGCAGTAAGTACTCAATATGTAGAAATGGTTAATATCTGTACCAGAAAATAATCTGCTTCATGTGCAGAGCCAGACCTGCCTGGATGTGCCAAGGGGGCTGAAAAGTAGTCATTGAACATTATTTGCTCAACAAAACGTAGGGTCTTGATATTAGTATAGGAATCTGGAAAAAGCTTTCCATTAGCTAGTCTTTCTTTGGGTCCTTGGTCTGCAGAGCTGAGGGAGGAAATTTCTGGGATGGTTGTAATGATTCAGAGAAAAGTGAAGGGGGGTGGAGGTGGCTTAGGCAAGGAGAACCAACAATTAAAATTCATTTTAAAGCCACCAGAAGCTCAGGCAGAAGTGTCCTCACTGCCCGTCCCCTTGGCCTCCTTCTCTGTTGTAAGGATGCTGGGGGTTATTGCTCTTCTCTACTGGGTCCCACAACATACCTCTCTTCTTTCCTCTTCTTTCACGTCTCAGCCTTGTCCTTTCACACATATCTCTTTCCCTTTCTTAGTTTCCATTCTTTCACCACTTTCTTGCCCCTCCTTCTCTCCCTTCTCTTTCTTCTTTCTGCCTCTGTCTTGGATGTGGTGAAGACCCCCTCAGGTACTAGTCACTGGCACAGAGGAAAGTGGTTTTCTCAATTTTGTGCAATATGAACTTGATATCTCACAGAGGGCTGGTGGAGATACAGAAGGACAGACAACACTCAAGGCTGTACTGAGCCAGGAACATGTCATGACCTTGATCCAAGAACTTGCATCATCTCCCCAAACCAGAGTCAGTGACAGTAACTCTGTTCCTCATTCCCTTCCCATCCCCCAGTCATCAGCTTGGCCCTGATCTCACTGTTTCACTCCAAGACTTGCCAGGACAGGGTGCACGGCATATCCCTGCTCCTACCTCCCCCCTCATCCACCAAATCAAGAAAAATAAACACATTTCAAGCCAGTGGCACTTTGAACCAGACTCCAATCTCTTGAGACATCTCTTAGAACAAGTACCCAAACAAGCAAGGCCTACTTCTTCCATTAATCCCTTCCAAAAATATACAAATAACCCTCAAGCCTAAATGCTCTTCTTTACTATTTAAGCTACCTAGATCCTGTTTCATCATTAAAATTTGGCTTCTGTAAAATTTACCATTCTATGTATTAACTAGGGTTACTTTCAGCTGTGAATGGCACAAACTCAAAACTAACAGTGGTTCCAACAAGATACAAATCATTTTTACTTTACATAAAAGGATATCTTGGGGCTGGTCCATAAGCTTCATGATGTCATCTGAGACCCAGATTTCTTCTCTCTTTTTCCTCTACCGCTGTTAATATATTGCCTTAGCTGGGGCGCCTGAGTGGCTCAGTCGTTAAGCGTCTGCCTTTGGCTCAGGGTGTGATCCTGGAGTCTTGGGATCGAACCCCACGTCAGGCTCCTCTGCTGGAAGCCTGCTTCTTCCTCTCCCACTCCCCCTGCTTGTGTTCCCTCTCTCCTCTCTCATTGGCTGTCTCTCTCACTCTCTCTGTCAAATAAATAAAAAAAATCTTAAAAAAAAAATATTGCCTTAGCTGCTGGAGTTCTAGCCATTTCATCCCTTTTCCAGACAGCAGGAAGGAAGAAAGGGAAAATGCATGCTGGGATACACAGCAACAGTTTCTGCCATCATTCTTGGCACTTCTCTGTTTTTCTTTCTTTTCTTCTGTTCAGATGCCCCAAGACTGTGAGAAATCCTTTGTCTCTCCTCAGTGTTCTTATAGCAAATTGTATATATCATGATCATTTATTAAAGTTAATTAACATTTATTATGTCCCTATGATATAATCCCAGCACCTAGCTCAGTGTTTGACACAAAGAAGAATGACAGAAGGTGTCTCCCAAGATCAAGAGAGGCTTATACACACACAAATAATTATGATGCGGGGTACAGTTCTGTCACTCAGTTCCAATGTGTGGGTGGTTTTTCCCCACAGCACCAATCAATTCCCTGACTCCTGAGTGTTTTACAATTCCACTCAATTCTTACACTATCTACCCAGAGAAAGCATCAGGTTCCATTAAGGGCTCAGTCCCACAAGAGTGCCCTTCCCTGCCCTCAAATGCCAATCACAAGTCCAGGTTGTTACCTATACTTCTGACTGACTGACTGACTGACTGATTGACTATAAATCAGATTTCTACAACCCCCTCCTTAGGTTTGATTAATTTGCTAGAGTGGCTGACAGAACTCAGCTAACCAGTTTACTCACTTGATTACTGGTTTATTACGAAGGGTATTAAAGGATCTGAATCAACAGCCAGATGAAGATATAGGATGAGTTCCAGAACAAAGGAGCTTCTGATCCCGTGGAATTGGGGTCTGGCACAGGTAGCACATGGATGTGTTCTGGTTCACCAACCTGGAAGCTCTCTAAGCCCATCCTTTTGGGCTTTTATGGAGGCTTCATTACAGAGGGACGACTGATTAAATCATTGGCCATTGGCAGCTGATTTAAGTTGCAGTCCTTCTCCTCTTTCTGGAGGTCAGGGGACAGGACTGAAAATTCCAACCCTTTAATCACATGGTTGGTTCTTCTGGCAACCAGCCCGCATTAGGTTAATTCCAAAAGTTGTACCATTAGCATAACAAAGACACCTTGATTACACTCAACACAGGAAATTCCAGGGATTTTAAGAGCTATGTGCCAGGAACAGTGACTGAAGACAAAATATATATTCCTAATTATAAGTCACAATGTCACATGGAGTCCAAAGTTCTATGACAGATGTGTGGACATTGGCCATGGAAGCACAGAGGAAGCTGGTTACCTGGAGCAGAGGATGGAAAGGTATGTTAGATGGCAGCACCTTCACATAAGAGAACACTTGAGCACGGCTTTGAATGATGTACAAAATTCTGCCAAGGAAGGAAGATAGGGAGGACTTTCAGAAGGAATACTATATCCAAGAATAGTGAAGGGTGAAAGTCCTGCCAGCCTAGCCAGTTCTTCCATGTGACCAGTATTCAAGATACATGGGTTGAGTGGCAGGAGAAGATGGGCAATCTGTCAAAAAGGCCTTGTAGGCTATGCCAAGGAGTTTGAATTTATTCTTGTATTCCAGGAACTCTTGAATATAAATTTCCCTAAGACCCATTCTGTGTGCTCATTAATGATACAAATTTTCTTGTTCTTTCTCCCAGAAATTCTGATTCCATAGGGATGTCATATTAACAGGCACCCTGAGAGATTCAGGAATTCCCAGCATGGTGGTTTGGCAGCCAGGAGGCAGTGTTGAATTAAAGCAGATGCAGATGATGATCAGACTTGGATTTTAGAGAGGTCATTCCAGTAGTGGTATGAAGAGTGGCATTGTGGGTGCCAAGGATAGAGGCAGGAGACATGTTAGGCAGCTCTGATAATTGTTCAGGCAAGAGATAGTAAGTGTTGATCCTGAGGAGTGACAGTAGAAGTGAAGGGTGTTTAGAGAATCATTTCTGAAGTATGAATGACAGGTCTTGGTGACACTGATTGTGGTGGATTGAAAGAAATAAACGGTTGAAAATAGCTCAGGTTTTTAAGCTGGGATGACTTAGCAGATGGTGAGGCTATTAAACAAGTTCATGAAAAGAAGGGAAAGAGTAAGTTTGGGAAATAAAATAAAGAGTTTCATTTGAGGGCCCATTAAGTTGGGGATGCCCTGGAGGGGCACTTCATTTTTTTTTTTGCTACAGTATGGGTATGTGTACCCCCCTGACACACACACAGACAATCACACCTCTCACTATATTGCAAACTCCTCTAGGGCACAGATCTGACCTTGGTAATTGGCATATGCTTCACTTTCCCTGGCATATGGCCACTTAGAATTGAGGGTGAGGAGGCATCCATAGAATAGCATATGTCCCCTCCTCACCTGCCTCCCAAAAGGGTAGCAGTACAACACAGTGAAAGATGAACTCTACTTCTGAGATTGTGAAGCAAGTCATGGTTCTCTTTGTTCTGTGACTCTAAAAGAAATCTAAAGTTTTAATCAAAAAAGAGAAAACATGATCACTTTGGGAAATATAACCAATCATGACATTTCAGTCATGCCATCTGTTGGGTGCTGCTGTTCTATTGCTGTGCTGCTAGGCTTCCCACACAAACTTGCTTCTTAAGTGTATCCTTTCTTGCACATCTTTGTATTATTTGGCATATAAATTTTATCTTCTCTTTTGTTTCTTTGATCTGGGGCTCATGGTTGGTTGTGTTCTCTTTCTGAAAACTGTAATTCTTGGACCATGATAAACAAGATTAAAAAAAAAATTATATCAGTATCTCAAAGGGCTGTTCTATTCCAGCAGCCACCCCCTACCTCTTTCTTCCCTATTCTGTTCTACTAATGTCTTTTCACTGACCTATTTCAGACTTTCTAGGAGAAGCTGGACAGGAGTCACTAATGTTCCTATTGGTAGAAACAACCACTGCCTTAGAAAACAGTGATACTTCAGGACCTAGGACAACGGCAAAGGGTTGCTGGGGCTCCACATTTCGACTTTACACTTAAGAGAGATGATTTGTATATCACAGGGGTTCCATAAACATTACATCAAATTGAAGATATGAGTAGAAGAGTTAATAATGTGCATTGCCATCAAATTAGCATGAGCTTGCCAATGTGAATATCACACCAGCTCTCTCAACTTTATGTACATAACTCTTCTTTTCCTTTTGGTACAGGTGATAGAAAAAAATGTTGATCCTGAAACAATGCTGTTACCATATCTGAGGAAGAAGCGTATCCTTTGCTTTGCTTTGAGTGTGTGTGTGTGTGTGTGTGTGTGTGTGCGTATAGTGCTGATATCCTCAGCAGGTGATATTTCAGATATCTTTTTAGAGCACACTGAGTCATATTCCCTACCATTATGGTTTTATGTTCTTCTTTAAGAAAGTCCTACATTTTAGTTTTTGTAGGCAGTGCACAATTGTGGCTGTCAGAAGAACCAAATTCTTTCTAATCTCTGTTTTGGCACTAAATAAGTTGTATAAAATGGAGAAACTAGCGGTGGGAATTAAAGGAAATCTTAAAAAGGCTTAATTAAGCATCTTTTAGAATTAAGAGTCACAATATTGACATTCTGTCTTCAAGAACTAATCATCATGCCTATTAGGAAAAAAGAGCACAGAAATCTCCTGAAATACAAGTAAAAGAACCATGGAGAAATTAAACCTGAAAATGTTACCTTAGAAAAACTTTCTAAATAAAAGTCATGTAAGGAATGGCTTCTTAGCCTGCTATGCATGAACTCCAGTGGGTTTCCTGATGTCTATAGACCCCACTACATTGTATGCAGAATTATGTGACAATGGGAATTTACACATTTTTATTCCCTCTAGGGAGAGTGAGACTCCCCCAAAGAGTACACAACTCAAAAAGCCTCAATAGCAATGTTCTGGAAGTCATTCAAGATCTTTGAACATAAAGACAATGAACACGGATTTCCTGGTTATCCGTGATACTAACATGTAATATTTAAGATTTGGTTCACTTGTGAGATACAGAAAATCCCAAATAGCAGTAAATTAGATAGAAGTTAAAAGTTTATTCCTTTCTCATTGTGTTAGTTTCAATTCTCTTGGAAGCAGACACCAAAAATGGGATCAAATGTGCAAGGGTTATATTGGGAGAGAAACCTCAGTGAAAGGAAATAGGGAGGGAGGTAGAGAAGGCTCAGGGAGACGTGAGACCACAATGCAAGTGCCACCTGTGAAGAAGAGTGGGCGAGGAGGCTGAGTGGGAGGGTGCAAGGCTGCTGTGCAGTCTAAGGCACATTCATCAAAGCCATTGTGGGGTGGCTGACAGGGACTCCCATGTCTCTCCATAGCACTGAGCCATTGGTGGGGAGCAACCCATGGGAGTCATGGCCTCAATGAAAATTGGGGTGATAGAAATTAAAATGCAGCAGCTGGGTGTCTTGGTCATTGACCCTCCATGTTGAAGAAGTTCTGTGAAACACCTTCTCATGACTGTCACACTCACGTAAAGGAATCCCAAAGGTAGGTGGATCAGGGTTAGTAAGTAGTGTCACAACATTATTAGGGAGCCAAGCTCCTGAGTCTTGCTGCCCCACCCTCCTCAGCATGCACCTTTCTCCTCATGGTCAGAGTTGACTAATTGAAGTATAGCCATCATACCTGAACTCCAGAAAGTAAGAAGAGTAAGAGATGAAGAAGCCCCCCCCCCCTTTTGAGCACATTTTGTTCTGGAAGTCATACAGAGCACTATGCTTACAGCCCATTGGCCAGCATTGTCGTTAACCCCACCCAGCTGCAGAAGAGGCTGAGAAAATGTATTTTTTATGCTGAGCAACCATGTGTGTGACTAAAAATTGGGGTTTCTTTTACCAAAAAAGAATGAGAGAACAGATATGGGGGTACAAGCAGCAGTTTCTGTCATTGAGAAGCAGAGAAATATAGTCGACATGGATGATAACACACAAATATTCCAAGAATGATTTACAGTTCAACATTTTGCTTTGTATGTCCTCAAAGATGCAGATAAGGATGAAGACAAATGTGCAGTGTACTCATGGTTTCAAATATTCAGGCCTTTCTAGGTACAGACTCTTTTAGTTTGGCCCTGTTTTGGCAAAGTGATGTCCAATTTTTTCAAAAAGGAGGAGACTAAATATAATACACGAATGGAAATCAGGAATCTGTAAGAATCTACATAATAGCAGCTAAGACATCATTTGAACTTAACTATATACTCAAGAGTCTTTTTCCTGGTGTTGTCCTCCAAGGTCAGAGTTATTCTAGAAAGAGAATTTTGGAAAACACATTATCTTTAACTATGCTTTTTCCAGTTCGACTCACAGGCACTAAGTATGGCTGTGGAACGGGAGGCTGTGGTGCTTGCACAGTGATGATATCACGATATAACCCCACTATCAAGAGGATAAGGTACGTTGCCGCAGAGTCCAGACATGGTTGTTTTTGAAGTCTTGAATTCGTTTTATTCCTTCACTTGATAAATATGTAGGAGCACCTACTATGCAACAAGAACTGTGCTAGGCACTGGGGTATCATGATGAGCAAGATAGACATGGTCCCCGGAATGTGAATGGGTTAGAAAAAAAATGTACCATCAATGGTCAAAGAATCCCCTGTTGAAATTTGAAAGGTTGTCTGACTCCCTGTGCTGTCTGGGGAGGAAAGGAAGGGCTGAAATAGCAGTGAAGAATAATGGCATCATCACACTTTGATATTACTATTACAGCCTACTAACTGATATCCTTGTTCTCACCCTTGCCCCCCCATATGATGAATTCCATACATCAGTCAGAGAGATCACTTTCAAGTATAAGTCAGCTCATCACACTCTCCTACTTAAAAATCACCAATGGTTTCCCATTACATTTAACATCTTCTTTTTATGTTTGATATTTATCCTTCTTCAGGTTGGCCAAGTTTCTTGGATCTGTGGGTTGATGTCTTCTGTCAGCTTTGGAAACTTCTCAAGCCATAATCTCTTAAATGTTTACTCTCTTTCTTTCTATCCCTCCCTCCCTCTCCCTCCTTCTTCCTTCCTTTTTCCTCCCTCCCTCTCTTTCTCTTTCCTCTTCTCTCTCCTCTCTACCCACTCCTCTCTTGGACTCCAACCATGCATATCTTAAATCATTTAACATCATTCTGCAGATCTCAGATGAGGGGTAAGGATCTGAGCAGTGGTAAGATTTCGGAGATCTGCCTGTATTCCACAGCAGGTCACCTGCTTCCTGAACTCTGGCTGATCCCTCTCTGCTTTACAGCCTAGCTGCCCACTTTCTAGTTCACCAGAAAATTCTCTTTGCTCTCCCATCTCACTTCCATGCTTTGGGAGATCTCTTGCTGCCATGCCCCCCTGTCTTTAGCCTCTAAAGAGTGGCAACTGCCCTACACTCTGTGAAGCCTGAGTGCTTACAGTTTTCTCTCAGTTCTGCTGCTTTCCCCCCAAACTTCCTCATGTAGGAGTCTATGTGCCTGGAGAGTTTTTTCTGTAGCACTCCTTCCCTACCCCTAGTTTTAGGGTATTACCCTCAGCACTCTGAAGTTTGGTGGGGAAGAGTTTGAGGACAGTGCAGTCTGGCTTTGTATTGTAATTTGTTGTATCAGCCCACACTAAAAATTTGTTGAAAATTAGTGTGGTTTCTCCTTACTCCTGTCTAAGGCAGATTCCTTCTCCTTTGTCCATGTCAGTCAGAGATAGGGTTTAGTTCTTTTAAGTTCTTTTACTTACTTGGCATCTGATGAGTTTTTAAAAAAACGATAATTATATGGCTTACATGGCTTGTTTTGGTTTTAAGAATGAGAGTGAAGGTCTCTCACAACTTTCTAAATGAAACCTTATAATCACCTGCCTTGTCTGTCTCTCAACCTGGAATGCTACTGTTCCTCTGATATTCACTATGCTCCAACCTCACTGGCCTTCTTACTGTCCCTCTTTCTGTCCCTAAACATCCCAAGCTCATCCCTGCCTCAGAGCCTTTGCATGTGTTGTCCCTCTACCTGGAATGGTTGCTCCCAAACCTTCATGTCTGGCTCCTTCAAATCATTCAGGTTCCAGTAAAAATGTTACACTAGCAGCCCTCTTTGATCACCTTATAAATAACAATGCCCACCTCACCTCTGCAACTCCTTATTTCCCTTTGCCTGTATCAATTTATTCATGGCGCTTCTTATTATCTCAGTTTATGTATGTATGGTCTATGTATATATGTATTGACTATCTTCCCTCAACTAGAATATACACTCTACAAGGGCGGGAATTTTATTTGTCTTGTTGACCAATGAATCCTAGTGCCTCGAACTTTGCCTGGCAAATAGTAGACACTCAATAAATATTTATGTTTAATTATAAATGAACATTTAATTACAAATGAATAAATATTCATAAATGAATTATAAGTGAATATTCTTCAGTGTTTCTTTCGTGTGTGTATATATATGGATGCAATACTGCTTAGAAACCTATATATTTTGCTTCTAAAATACGTGTATGAGCAGAGGGCAGAATGTATTTGCAAAGCCTGAGGCATCGTACAAACCCTGCCATATCGGAGGTGCTGGGTGAATGCTCAGTCCTGTTTCCTGCTGGACACAATGTACTCTGTGCTTCTCTTTTGCATTCTGAAGCCATCATGCAGCCAACGCCTGTCTGATCCCCATCTGCTCTCTGTATGGGGCTGCTGTCACCACAATAGAAGGCATAGGAAGCACCAAGACCAGGATTCATCCTGTTCAGGTGAGGCTGTGCTTCTTCCTCATAGGATGTCTGTGCTTCAAGAAGCACGGCAGGTCACAGAGGTCAATGCAATAGAACAGCTGGGGCTCTGCTGCTTGGTCACTGCCCATGTGTGAAACTGAGCTCAAGGCTAGGAGTGACACCTACGGTGTGTGTTTTATAACTGATTCTTAGAAAGATGCTTTTGGAAGACCAGAAGACTTTTTCTTTTGGAAGAAAACCCTGACATTGCTGTGTTTGGTTTTTTTGTTCTAATTGGATGGGACCTATCCGTCTTATGTCTTCCAAATTCAAAGAAGCAAGAGCCATATGCATTGAGGGTTATTTCTTTGGTTGTTTTTTTTTTAACAAAGTGGAAAATAACCTGATTTTAAAACTGGATGAAAATCTCAGCTCCCAAAAAGATTTGTTAAATGTAGAACTTGTTCGGAAGACAGATAATAGGAATTTTAATAAATTTGGAGGCTTTTCTCCTAAGGCAGCACCTTGTTAGAACTTCACCTCAAATAAAAGGGCACTTCAGACTCCTTGCTGGCTCTTTAAACTATTTATATGTTGTCCATAAAAATGCTCTTGCTACTTGTTATCTAGGTTAATGAAGATCATTATGAGGAGAGGATAGAAGAGGAAAAAGATAGGGGCAACATAGAGAATAACCAAACTTCATATTCCCTGGACTTGAAGGAATGTCGGGTCCTGTTTATGTCCTGTGAAACCTCATTACCTAGAGGGAGTGAATTCTGCCTGGACGCTCTTGTGAGATGTGGCTGTTCACAGCCGTGAGACACCCTTTCATTTAGTAGCAAGGGCTGAGTTCCTGGTGTTGCGATGTAGCCAGAAGACAGCTCCCAAAATAGGGTAGCACCTTTGAAGTTAGACTCCAAAGAGAAAATGCTGGGAAGGAAAATGTTTGATAGAGAAATAGGCAATGTTTCCTTCTTGACTGTTTTCTGGATGAGTGGTTGCACTTTGCAAACAACCTTCTATGTGCTGAAGTGATAGGCCAATGGTGGGCCGCCAGAAGGCACTCAGGAGGTTTGCTTTGGTTTGATTTTCTCAACCTGCATGCAATTTGTTTCACTTCTCTGAGGGCCTTAATGGGAGTAAGCTTTATTTCAGTGATTCCCATTCCGGACTATGTATTGAAACCATCGGGGAATCTAAAAAATATATGTCTGTGCTCTTGGCCTGGGCTGCTTCTTGGGCCTTGGAAATTTTAAAGTTCCCCTGGTGATTCCAAAAGCTGAGAACCTTTAATGAGAGCTGAGGACTAGTGATAACAGCCACCCAGTGTGAGAAAAGGAGACACCTAGGATGAGAAGGATTTTCCAGGGCCTCTTCTCCAATTTTATTGGCAAACAAGTTGCCTGGGGATCTTGTCAAAGTGCAGGTTCTGATTTGGTGGGCCTGCGGTTGGGCCCAAGATTCTGCATTTCCAACTTTTCTGTGCTTCCAGGAGAGGATCGCCAAGTGTCATGGCACGCAGTGTGGGTTCTGCACCCCTGGGATGGTGATGTCCATCTACACATTGCTGAGGAACCATCCAGAACCCTCTCTGGAGCAGCTAACTGATGCTCTTGGTGGTAGGTTATATATATATATATACATGTATATATATATATATACATGTATATGTATATATATATACATGTATATATATATACATGTATATGTATATATATATACATGTATATATATATATATACACATGTATATATATATATACATGTATATATATATATACATGTGTATATATATATATATATGTATGTGTGTTTTTGTTTTTAAATAATGGCAATGGTGAGAGGTGATATTAGACACCATGTGCCACATGTTGTATTAATGCTGTTTAAAGACTGTATCATTTACTCTTTATGATACCTTTGTAAGATAGGCATTGTTACTATCATGTCATAGATGGAGAAACTGAGGTTTAGAGAGAATAATTTATTTAAAGTTGTACCACCAGTAAGTGGAAGAGTTACTTTGTTCAAATCAGGATTCAAACAAGATCCACACATTGCACTTGGCTGATATATTTCTTGTCTCTCTTTATTTATAAAAGTCTCCTCCCCTGTGTCGGGCTCCCTGCTCAGTGGGGAGCCTGCTTCTCCCTCTCCCTGTCACCCCACTTGTGCTCTCTCTGACTGTCTCTTTCTTTCAAATATATAAATAAAATCTTTTAAAAAGAAAAGTCTCCTCCCTTTTTTTATTATTTGCTTAATTTTTAAAAAGATTTTTTTTATTTGAGAGAGAGAGAGGACAAGCAGAGGGAGCAGCAGAGGGAGAATGAGAAACAGGCTCCCCGCTGAGCATGGAGCCCAGTGTGGGCTCGATCCCAGGACCCTGGGATCATGACCTGAGCCGAAGCCAGATGCTTAACCGACTGAGCCCCTATTTGTTTATTTTTACAGACATTACAAAGCCAGTTTATTCATTTATGCATGGAAAGGGTCCAGTTTTCTCCACATGCCACTCTCTCCCATCACTGTCTCCTATGGAGTGGGTGCTCTCAGGATCCTATTAGATATCAGAGGGCTCTTGATGAATACAACATGAGATCAAAGAGATTGAGATCGTCTGCTGATTCTTATTTCAAATAAACGTCTTTATCCAGTCTAGAGTGATTTTATCAAGTTCAGAAGCTCAGTGTGTCTGTGGATGGAGGAGGTCTTCATTAGCAAGATTCTAAACATTTTTTTAACATAATAACCTCCCAAATCCCAGTGAAACTCTCCATGGCTCTATATGTCCATATCCTGCCTCCTGAGGACCCTATTCCACTGCCAGAGAACACGAGGTTAAAGCTCCTGTGTCTCGCTGTCCATGGAAGACCGGAGCAAATGGGAGTACAGTGGAGAGATACAGCACATCAACTGTCTCCTGCCTGATTTCCGTTAGGTCCTGTTACACATTTGATCTCATGGCTCTTTATAATGTGAGCAAGGGGTTTTCAAATTTTAGAGTACTTAAGACTTCCATGGGGGGATTTGAAAAGAGTAAAGATTCCTGGGATTAAACCCCAGATAGCTTGCTTCGGTGGCTTTCTTTTTTAAAATAAGACCCCAGATTGGAGAAGGGGTGGGGGGTGAATGTGGGCTGTGGACCACTATGAGAGAAACGCTGCCCTAACGATCTATTGTAAATAAATTGTGTGCCCAGTTATTTCCAAAGTTTAATGATTGCCTTTGCTGCTGTAAAATGTCTTTGATCTGTCAACTGAAGCTTTGCTCCTCAATATGCCTGTAGACCAAGTTTTTAGCTTGAAATCATTGTGTTCTTTGAGCACCTACCATAAGCAGAAGATCTAAAACTGTCTACAGAGAGAAAACACAAATAACTGAGTTGTTCAGCTCTACTTCAGGACTCTCAACATCCCAAGTTGCTGACAAAAGAAATTGTAGATTATGTAGACTGAAATGTCCAATGGCACTTTCTTCTTGGATGGGGTCCTTACTTCCATCATGTATTTGGCAGACTCTGCCTCTCTCTAGGTTACCTGAGTAATACAGTTGAGTTTTTCTCCTTCAGGTAACCTCTGTCGTTGCACTGGATATAGGCCCATAATTGATGCATGCAAGACTTTCTGTAAAGTAAGTAGAAAGGAATACTTTTTTTTTTTTAAAGATTTAATTATTTTAGAGAGAGTGAGAGAGAGAGAGAGATTGAGTGTTGCAAGGGAGAGGGACAGAGGGAGAGGCAGAGAGAATCTTAAGCAGACTCCCCACTGAGTGTGGAACCCTATGTGGGGCTTAGTCCTATGACCCTGAGATCACGAACTGAGCCGAAATCAAGAGTTGGATGCTTAACCTACCAAGCCATGCAGGCATTCCCGAAAGGAACACATTATTGAGTGTATTTTTTTTCTAATGAAACAAAACATTACGGATTACCAGATGTGATTAGGGGAACAGCTATTGTTACTAATACAAGGCCCCTTCTTATCTCAGGGTCTGTAATTGCTGTTTGTTATTTGATCTTGGGCAGGTTCTTACTCTCATTCATTGAGCATGCCCTGATAGTCACATAATGAGCACCTAAACACTGTGATTTTGGCTGTGGGTCATTGTTTCGAGGGGTTTTTCCTGGTCGGTTTGTGTCAGATGCACCGCCCGCTGTTGCTCCTGCAGCCCTCTGTGCATGCCCCTGTCACAGCGGTGGTCACACCGTGGTTTCATTCCATTTGCTCTCCCATCTCTCCGTCAGGCAGTGGGCTGCTTGACAGCGGAGCCTGTGCATCTCAGGGCTGGTAACCATGCACCGACTGAGTAGCCACTCAGTCACCGTTTGTTGCATGAATAAATGAACAAACAACCTGGAAATGAGGGACAGATGATTGCCCTTTGGACGTTAAAACTATGAAATCAATATGTCATAAATAAGAACTGAGTGATAGTCATAGTAATTGTTAATATATATCACTAATAAAATATTAGATATTATTAATATTGTTAATATTTATTGCTGAGTACCAGACTTTGTTACAAGATTTTTACATATTTTAACTTGTTGAATAATCACTACTATTCAAATTTTCTTGTAACCTTAGATTTTTTTTTATTAGGAGTTAGTATGGATATGTTTACATACACATGGTTCTTTTTCATAACATTTAGCAGTATTGATTCTGTATTATGTTTCAACTAGTAGTCACCTGTTTTATTTAATAGTTAGTAGAGGGGACTTTGCTTCCTGCCTGGACTTTGCATTTCATCTCCAGCTTCAGCAGCTTACCCCAGAAGACCAACCCTACCTGAGGCTGGACCAGCAGCTTTTCCATCTAGGTGAGGACAGGTACCAGCCTTGAATCAAGACTTAGGCAATAGCGGGGTGACATCAGCAAGACGGTGAAATGGGAGTTTTCTACTCTCTTCTTCCCAAAGAACACAAATTTTGACAATTATTCCTGGATAAGAGTGGCTTATGGAAGTCCAGGAGTCCAGTGGAGAAATCCCATCACACCAGTGGAACAACAACAACAATAAATCCAAGATTGTATGCATTGAAGAGAGTGAAAGGGACAGTTTCACTTTATCTGCATCATCCTTCCCTCAAGGTGACACAGTTCAGTGCCAAGTCAGACCTTCTTGGCTCCTGATTTATGCCATGGGGGAACGTGAGAGTATGTGAGTGGGTATCTGTCTTCCCTAGCTGTGTGGACACTGCCAGAGAGGCCCACTTCTTTCTCACCCCATCCAGAATACTGAGGAGTGCTGCACAATCTGGGGGCAGGAAAGGGTGGGAGAAGAGCAGCCAGGGCTCTGAGAGAGCATCAGTAGGACATGGATCCAACCAACCATGAGCAACAAGAAAACATGGAAAGATAATTCAACAAGATCAGGAAAACAATATACAAACTAAATGAGAAGTTTAACATATAGATAGAAGAGATAGAAATAATAAAAAAAAAAAGAGGCAAACAGAAATTCTGGAGCTGAAGAATACAATAAATGGAAACAGGAACAAGACAAGGATGCCCACTCTCACCACTTCTGTTAAGCATAATACCAGAAGTCCTAGCCAAACTATTCATCAAGAAAAAGAAATAAAAGGCATCGAAATTGGGAAGAAAGAAATAAAATTGTCTGCATATGACATGATTTGATGTATAGAATACCCTGAAGACTCCACCAAAAAAAATGTTAGAACTAATCAATGAACTAATGTTGCAGGATATAAAATCAACATACAAAATTCAGTTGTGTTGCTATATACAAAAAAATGTTAGAACTAATCAATGAACTAATGTTGCAGGATATAAAATCAACATACAAAATTCAGTTGTGTTGCTATATACCAACAAGCTATCAGAAAGATTAATAAAACAATCCTATTTATAAAAGCATCAAAAACAATAAAATACTTAGGAATAAATTTAACCAAGAAAGTGAATGATCTATACACTGAAAACTAGAAGATACTGTTGAAAGAAATTGAGGAAGACAGAAATAAATGGAAAGATATCCCATGTTCATGGATTGGAAGAATTAATATTGTTAAAATGTCCATACTACCAAAGCAATCTACAGATTCAGTGCAATCCCTAACAAAATTCCATTAGTATTTTTCACAGAAATAGAAAAAAAAAATCCTAAAATTTGCATGTAACCAAAAAAGACCCTAAATAGGCAGTGCAATTTTGAGAAAAAACAAAACTGGATGCATCACACATCCTGATTTCAAACTATTTCACAAAGCTATAACAATTGAAACAACATGGCGCTGGCATAAAACAGACCCACAGATCAGTGGAACAGAATCAAAAGCCCAGATATAAACTCATGCATATATGGTCAAATAATCTTTGACAGGGGTGCAAAGACCACAATGGGGAAAGGATAGTCTCTTTAATAAATGGCTTGGGGAAACCTGAATGAATTGTACCCCTACTTTACACCACTCACAAATGAACTCAAAATGAATTAAGGACTTGAATGTAAGACCTGAAACTATAAATTTCCTAGAATAAAACATAGGGAAAAAACTCCTTGACACTGGTCTTGGCAATGATTTTTTGTATATGAAACCAAAAGCATAGGCAACAAAAGGAAAAATAAACAAGTGGTATTATCTCAAAATAAAAACCTTTGGCACAGTGAAGGAAACAAACAACGAAATGAAGGGGCAACCTACACAATAGGAGAAGATATTTGCAAACCATTAACAATAGGGAGTTATATCCAATTATATAAGGAAATGATACATCTCAATAGCAAAAAAAAAGTAATTTGATTAGAAAATAGGCAAAAGATCTAAATAGACATTTTTTAAAAAAGGCATACAGATGGTCATCAGGTACTTGAAAAGTACCCAACATCACTAGTCATCTGGGAAATGCAAATCAAAACGACAGTGAGATACCTCACACCTATTAGGATGGCTCTTACCAAAACGTGAAAAGTTAAATGTTGGCAAGGATATGAAGAAAAGTGTATCTTGTACACTGTTCATGGGAATGTAAATTGGTGTAGCCACTATGGAAAACAGTGTGGGATTTCCTCAAAAAATTAAACATAGACCCACCATAGGATCCAGCAATCCCACTTCTGGGTATATATCTGAAGGAAATGAAATTAGTACCTCAAAGAGATATCTGAACTCCCATATTCATTGCAGCATTATTCATTATAGCCAGGAAATGGAAATAACCTAAGTGCCCATCAAGGGATGAAGGTACACACGCACACACACACACACGCACACACACACGAATATTATTCAGCCACGAGAAAGTAGGAAATCCTGCTATTTGCAGCAACATGGGTGAATCTAGAGGACATTACACAAAGTGAAATTAGCCAGATAAAGGAAGGCACATACTTTATGGTCTCACTTATATGTGAAATATGAAAAAGAAAAAAAGTTGAACTCATAGAAACAGTGTAATGGTGGCTACCGGGGGCAGGGACTGGGAGAAAGAGATGCTGGTTAAAGGGCACAAACTTCAGTTACAAGATGAATAAGCTCTGGGAATCTAATTTACAACATGGTGACTATAGTTAATAACATTGTGTTGTGTACTTGAAATTTGCTGAGAGATTAGAACTTAAGTGTTTTCACAACACACACAAGGATGGTATATGTGAGATGATGGATGTGTTCATTAAACTGATTGTGGTAATTTAACAAACTATGCATATGTAAAACAACCACATTGTGCACTTTATATTTTTTAAAGCTTTTATTTATTTATTTGTCAGAGAGAGAAAGAGCACAAGCAGGGAAAGCAGAGGCAGAGGGAGAAGCAGGCTCCCTGCTGAGCAAAGAGCCTGATGTGGGGCTCAATCCCAGGATCCCGAGATCATGACCTGAGCTGAAGGCAGATGCTTAACTGACTGAGCCACCCAGGCATCCCCACATTGTTTGTTTCAAATATATAATTTTGTCAATTATACCTCAAGAAAGCTGAAAAAATACTTAGTAGAATCAGCAATAAATTCTTGATTATTTGTTTCACCCACTAGACTTCTGGCTGCTGTCAAAGTAGAGAAAATGGGGTTTGCTATTTGGATCAAGAAATAAATGAATTACCAGAACTTGAAGAAGTAAATAAGGTCAGTGAAATGTAAATTTTTTATAAGGTTTTCTCATGAACAGAAACCAGCTTACTTTTAGGAAGAATAAATGGCTGCCTAGGTTGACTCATTTGATGGATTTCAGCATGCCCCCCCCCCGCCAACGGCTCCATTCTCCATCTTCATCCAAAAAAAAAAAAAAAGAAAGAAAAAAAAACCCTGTCCTAACAACTTTATTCCTCATTCCAGATATTATGTGGTTCAAGTACAACTATCCATAGGAGAGAAAACACATTGATCCCTTAATGTCTCTTAGTTTAAAAATAAATAAATTAAAAAAGAAAAAGCTTTTTCAAGTCTTTTTTCAAGGGCTAGCAGCAAAGTGAAGACGTTAGGGGACTGAAGAACTGGCAGAGGGAGAAGTGAGAGGTGGCCATTTGGGGAAACGTTCTTGTTCTCAGCTGCTGGTGCCTCCTCTGCTTTCCCAGACTGTAAGGAGAATGTGCAGGAAGTTGAGCTTTGGAGGACCATTGTAATCTGCACTGAGTTACTAGTAACTAGGTTTATGTTAGAGCTCCCTTGGCTTAGAACCCAGGCATTGTGGCTGGCCAGTTGGCTTTTTGTCTGTCTGCTGTATGTCTTTCTTCTTCTGACCTCGTTCCACACAGGATTTGAAGTAGAGTTGCCTGATGACTCCTGTTACTCTCTCTCTTTCTCTCCTTTTTAAGATAAGTCTAAAACTCTTCTCAGAAGAGGAGTTTCTGCCACTGGATCCAACTCAAGAATTGATATTTCCTCCAGAGCTAATGGTAAGGCAAAATTGAGCTCATTCTAGAGGAATTCATGGGGAGATATTTAGAAAGGTTATTTGCTTATGGATCCTCTCAGAAGCTGACTGGCAAATAGGTAACATCCATCTGCCATTCTTCACCCAAGGTCTAAAGAGTATGGGACTAAGGCAGAGATGGGTGAATGAGGGTAGAACCATCATGAGGGGATAGTTGACTGTTAAAAACAGCAGATCGTATCTATAAGAAAATGTCATGAAATGACATCACAACATTTATAAATGTAGACCTGTTTTCTACTTCCAGCTTTGTTGAAGTGTATTCTTCCAGAGAATGATTTGACAAAATTAAGCATATTAAAATATTTTTAAACATTGAAATGAATTCCTTTGAGATATAAAAGCAGCAAAGGTAGATATAGGAGAACAGTCTCCAGAAGGAATTAAATATTTTTATGTGTTTAATCTGAACTCTGATTCCTTAGTAAAGCTTTACTTTAAGGTCACTTTTACTTTATTTTTTAAAAAGATCTCCATTTCCTTTCTCTGTTTCCTATCAAAATGGGGCAGAAACAGGTGAAAATGATCTTGAATCCCTCTTGCTGTTTTAACAGATAATGGCTGAGAAACAACCACAAAGGACTAGGATTTTTGGTGGTGATAGAATGACATGGATTTCACCAACGACCCTGACGGCACTTCTGGAAGCGAAATTCAAGTATCCTCAGGCCCCTGTTGTCATGGGGAACACCTCTGTAGGTATGTAGAACTCCAGGGACCTCTTATGCGGGAACTGAGGAAAAGAACTTTGGAGGAAAGAACCTCATATATGCATGTTCTCAGGAAAAACAGTCTGAAAAAAACTTTTAATCATTTAGACTTGACTTCCTTAGGATTGCTCAAGAGACTTTCACAATTTTCATTACATAAGCAAATTGCTGTTGCCCGGAATCCGGGCAGTACATAGAGTTGCACCCAGGAGATCTGCTTCATAACAACTCAGAAGTCACAGTTCCAGTGACAGCTGTCCTTTCTTTCCATGTGGCGGGCGATTGATCTTGGGCTCATATTTGAAGTTGCTCTTCGTTTCCTCTTTCAGTGGTATCCTGATAGATGTGAAATGGTTTTCTTACACTCACAGTTACAGGGTCTTTTTATTGTGTCTGTTGTGAACTCAGTTTGACTGCCTACTTCTTTGAGGAGTCTCCCAGAGTCCTCCCAAAGAGAATTTTGAGTATGCCACAAGTCCTCTCATACTAGTCAGCCAAGACTTCAAGCTGACGAGTTCAAAGAATCCTCGAAGTTCAGTGGAAGTCCATCTGGCCTGTCTCTGGGTGATTTGGCAATGAGCAGATGGAAAGATCTGTAATTTTTATGTTTTTAAAGATAATCACTATTTTTTTTTTTTTTTTTTTTAGCGAGAAAGTGTGAGCAGGGGAGGAGGGGCAAAGGAAAAGGGAGAGAGAGAATCTTTTTTTTTTTTTTTTTTTAAAGATTTTATTTATTTATTCGACAGAGATAGAGACAGCCAGCGAGAGAGGGAACACAAGCAGGGGGAGTGGGAGAGGAAGAAGCAGGCTCATAGTGGAAGAGCCTGATGTGGGGCTCGATCCCATAACACCGGGATCACGCCCTGAGCTGAAGGCAGACGCTTAACCGCTGTGCCACCCAGGCGCCCCAGAGAGAGAGAATCTTAAGCGAACTCCACGCCCAGCACAGAGTCCCACATGGGCCTCAGTCTCACAACCCTGAGATCGTGACCTGAACCAAAGCCAAGAGTCAGACACTTAACTGACTGAGCCACCCAGGCACCCACAGATAATCACTGTTAATCACAGCTTCAAAATTTATTTTTTTCTAATCCTTTAGGGCCTGAAATGAAATTAAAGGGTGTCTTTCACCCAGTTATAATTTCTCCTGATGGAATTGAAGAACTGAATTTTGCAAACTGTTCACATAATGGTGAGTTCTTATGGTCCCTGTTTTCTTAGTTCACATTCATTAATCAATTTATGTCCTTTGTCTAGCAGACAAGCAGAAAAAGAATTATTCCTAATTATAATATACAGAGATTCTCTCCTTATAAAAATGATAACATTCTGGAGGAGACCCAGGGAAGAATTCTCTATAGTTACATGAAATACTAATTGTCTGAATAGTCAGTCTACTGCAAAACTTTCTATGTCTGCCATATCAGAGAACTGTAACAGCTATTCAGTGAGGAGTATTGTGCTAAGTGCTGGATAGAAGATAAATGAATAGAACACAGTCTTTGCTCTCCAGAAGCACAGTAGTAAGGAGAGCAGGTTTATGTATTGAGCAGCTTACAGCCCGGCTCATCTGTTCCCACAAAGGAATTTGATTTAATGACAATGATGAGAAGTACTATAAATGTGGATTTGGAGTCTAGCTATGAAGTCCAATTCTTGACTATTTTGCATATTAGCTGTGAGAACTTAGTCAAGTCCTGAGTATCAGTTTCTTCATCAGTGAAATGGAGCTATTATCTCAAAGATTTCTTAAGATTCAGGGAGATTCTGTGAAGGATTCAGCATAGTAAAAACATTTAGTCTACATCAACTTCATCACTACCACCACCTCCACCTTCATCACCATCACCACCACCTCCATCACCACCATCACCTCCATTAACAACACTACCACCACCAACACCTCCATCACCACCACAACCTTCATCACCATGTCCATCATAACCACCTCCATCTCTATCATTAACACACTGCCTCCATCATCACCACCACCTCTATCACAACCACCGCGACCATCACTACCACCACCACTACCTCCATAACCACCACCACCTTCATCATCACCTGATCACAGCAATCACCACCATCACCTCCACTAATAACATTACTACCACCTCCATCAACACCACCACCTCCATCACAACCGCCACCACCATCACTACCATCACCACTCCCTTCATCACTACCACCACCTTTATCACCATCTCCATCATAACCACTACTACCATCACCTCCATTAACACACTACCTCCATCACCACCACCACCACCATCACCTCCATTAACAATACTATCACCACCACCATCTCTATCACCTCAACCACCTCCATTACCACCTCCATCACAGCCATCAGCACCATCACCTCCATTAACAACACGACCATGACCACCACCACCATCTCCATCACCTCCGTCACCACCACCTCCACCACCACCACGACCACCACTACCATCAATTAGCCGGGCAGCAAGTATCCAGGAAAAAGATCCCATGTCTGTAACTTTGGTCTAATGAAATTTCCTGGTCAGGAGTGATCACACCACATTATTTATAAATGATTTCACTTTAGAGCTGACCTTAGGTGCTGGCCTCAGCCTGACTCAGGTGAAGTACATCTTGGGTGAAGTAATCCAGAACCTCCCAGAGGAGAAGACACGGATGTACCGTGCTCTCTTGAAGCATTTGAGAACTCTGGCTGGATCTCAGATCAGGAACATGGCTGTATGTATTTGATGATGGTAAACTCTGGCATACATGTCTTGGGTGACTGTCTCTGACAGATCATGACATTTTCATTCTTTAAGAACAGATGAAAAATAATAATTCTCCAAAACCTTGCTTAATCCTTATCTTATCACTTGTGTGTTTATAATTATATAACAGGTATTGAAAATAACTCATTATTTTAAAAAGTCTTTAGGGGGCCATATCGTGAGCAGGCACCTAGATTCAGATCTGAATCCCCTCCTGGCTGTGGGCAACTGTACCCTCAACTTGCTATCAAAAAGTAAGTGACAACTCCTTCTTGGAGATTATTAAACCTGCTCCTCTTATCCGTTTTTCTCTCTGGGAAGGCAGGAGGTCCAGTTTTGAAGATGACTATTCTTTGTAATATTAATAATTCTCTCCCATCTTTCTGGATGCTCGAAATTCGGTTAATCTGTTCCTAATTCCATACACTTCCAATGTCTTTGTCGCTTTCTTTTTGAGGCCGTGTGCTTGGTCTTTTCCTGTCTGGTCACCCTACTTGTGTTGGTTAGGGTCCTGCTGAGAACTATGGGCTATTGAGAGCTACTGAGCCCCTTTGTTGAAGACTTTCTTCAGGTGGTACAGGAGGATTGTGGCACTCCTTCATGTTGTGTGCTCATACTTAATTGTTCATTGATGGAAGCCTACAGACTTTTTTTTGTTGAAAATGGTTGGGCTCTATTCTATATTTATATGAGTTTTGTTTTGGAAACAAAGTCCAGGGCTTTTAATATATTTCTCTTATTCCAACTGGTTAATAGTTACTGCTAATTGGTCCCTTATAAATCTGTTTTTATTTTCATTTAAAAATACGGACTAGCCTTCTATTACCTGCATTGTTAAATACCTACTCTCTGTATTATCTGAACCACAAAATTATCTTAAGGAAGAAGGTTAGTATTCAGAGTTGTATGTTTAAGTAACATCCCTTTAAAATAATCATGTGATGAGAAACGTATCTTGTGATAAGAATGTAAACATCAAAAGGTTCTTAGCTTTCATCCTAAAGTCATATTATATTATAGCTTAAAGTTGTTCCTCTCCCAGTGTATTGATTAAAGAACAGAAATTCTTTAGGTGTTGGAAAAAGATATAAAAAAATAAGGCAGCACCTCACTAGTATACATTTATTAAAGGTAATTTATTCATCACTGAACCTAGTAGGGTTCCTGGTTAAAAATGATACATGTTTGTTGAGTGACTTGATCAGAATATCAAGAGGGATATTAATAACAACTGCCTACTTACAAAGCTCAAGATGAATTTTGCTGTCTGGGAAGAGGACTGTTCATGTCCTGTTCTATGTGACCTCTGGGCTACTCTGCTAGGTATTTTTATTTATAAGCAAGCAAAGAAGCAAACAACAGACAACAACAACAACAAAACAGATGAGACCTAGTCTGGAAGAAACACCACTTGATGCCGTTGTTGGGAGAAAGATTGGCTAAGCGTAGAAAGAACACTTCTTTTCCCAAACAACCAGTTTCATCAGATAATTTGGTAGAATTATTTCCAAAGTTTTATTGTTTAACAGAACAGGTTCCAGGGAAAGTGTCATTTCTTTCCACAGAAGGAAAACGACAGGTTCCTTTAAATGAGGAGTTTCTCAGAAGGTCCCCCAGCGCAGATCTGAAGCCTGAAGAGATCTTGATCTCAGTGAAAATACCCCACTCGAGGAAGGTGAGAATGTCCTTTCAGTCTCCTGCTTTTACTGTGGGTCTGCAGCTTGTTAATTCCAACATACAGTGAGTTAAGAAGAGGTGTTGACTATTTACAGGGGAGATTACAGTACTTGTGAATACTTTTTACTTGTGCTATGCACTCCCTGATCATTCCTAGAATCAAGAGACCCTTGTCCCTACCATTCTCTGTCTGTCTCTCTCTGTCTCTTATCTCCACCTAACCCAAACTCTAAAGATGTTTATAAATTCTTTGACCCATAAGGCTTTTCCCCAAAGAAGACTCGAAAATATGCTCTACCTATATCTTGGGGTTAGAAAGAGGCTAAAGAAATACATTTCCAATAGAACTTAAGGGAAAGAGGGACTTTGGACTCAAAGTGAATTCAAACTCAAGACTGAGTCCTGGTTTCAGGATCTGTGACCTGAACTTACTACCAAATCCCTCTGAGGCTTGGATTCCTCATCTGTAAAATGGGAATAATCAAGCCTGCCTTGAAGGGTGTACTAGTTTGCTAGGTCTGCCATCATAAGGAACCATAAGTGAGTGGCTTAAACAATAGAACTTTACCTTCTCACAATTCAGAAGGCTAGAAGCCTGATATCAAGATGTCAGCAAGGTTGGTTTCTTCAGAGGCTTCTCCCCTTGGCTCGTCTTCTCCCTGTGTCTTCACATGGTTTTCCCTCTGTTTATTAACATTTATGAGGACACCATCATGTTAGTTGAGAGCCCATCCTAATCATCTCATTTTAATGTAAATACCTCTTTAAAGACTGTACCTCCAAATACAGTCACGTTCTGAAGCACTGGGAGTTAGGACTTTAATACATCGATTTAAGGGGACATGGTGCCACCCACAATAGAGAGTGTGACGAGGGCCAGCGAGGCAGCGTACATAAACTGTTCCGTGCATCATTGTCACTCACTGTATTTCTACATGTGCCACTTAACTTCCGCCTTCAGTGGGAATTTGTGTCAGGCTTCCGACAAGCCCAGCGGCAACAGAATGCACTCGCCGTAGTCAATTCGGGAATGAGAGTCTTTTTTGGAGAAGGGGGTGACATCATCAGAGAGTTATCCATCTCATACGGAGGCGTTGGCCCAACCACTGTCTGTGCCAAGAATTCCTGCCGGAAGCTCATCGGAAGGTATGGCATCCTGTCCTTAGACTCCAAGTAACAGAGCATCTCTCTGTGTGGTGACACACTGTTACAAGAGGAAAAATGCTCACCACCTTCCTATGTAACGGCACGGAATTCCAGGAGGATTCCATGATTATTTCCATGTGTCTTGATTATGGTGAATTCTGAAGTGGGTATCATGTAGTGTGTGTGTGTGTGTGTGTGACAGAGAGGGCAGGGAGGGGGAGAAGGAAAGAGGGAGAGAACCCATCTCCCAATAGCACAGTAGACACAGTAAGCAAAATAAGAAAATATGCATTTTCTACTGTGAGAGAATAATGTACCGTGATAAAAACTAGACTATGGAAATTTGTTTTATAATAAATGGCTAAAGTCGTTTGCTTACGTGACTTTTGTTTCTATAGATAATACTAAGCCAATATTTCTGGTGTGTTTACTAGGTTATCAGTTACCATTTCAAAAGTAAACAAAGAGGAATGGTTAAAAGTATGAACTCAGTCAACCCCAATTAACTGTGTGATCTCAGTCGGCTTACTTAACCTTACAGTGCCTTTCCTTATCTGTCAAAGGGCAATAATCATCCCTACCTCTTGAATTAAATGAGTGAATACATACAAGGTGCTTACCACAGGACCAGGCATGTAGTAAATGTTCTAGTGATATAGGGGTTGGTTACTGCTGGGCTAAGGACTTAACACAAGTTGTCATGTCTTTCTCATGACCATTCTAGGAGGTGAGTTCTACTCTCATTCTCCTTTTGCTGCTGAGGAAGTGGTGGGCCTGGGCCAGACACCTTGAGAGTGAAGGACTGTGATTTGAACTTGAGTTGCCCAGCTATAGAGCTTGTACTCTTATTCCCTGCATTTCACTGTCATTCGTTGTCTCACACAAGAGCTGAGCCTGCGAGGTAATGAGTCTTGTCAGCTAGGAGTCTTCTTTTTGGTTCCATAGGCCCTGGAATGAGGAGATGCTGGACGTAGCTTGCAGGCTGGTTCTGGACGAAGTTACCCTTCCAGGCTCAGCTCCGGGCGGGAGGGTGGAGTTCAAGAGGACTCTCATCGTCAGCTTCCTCTTCAAGTTCTACCTAGAAGTGTTGCAGATTCTGAAGAGGATGGTAAATGGAACTGACCACGTATTAGCTTTCCCAGAACAGAGGGCTCTGGTGATATCCAAAGTGGGCTCAATAACCCAGTGCCCAACAGCTATAGAATAGAGGGACACGCCCCAAAGTAAAAACACTTGGGCTTGCTGGACCACGTCCAGGCTGGCTGCTGATGGCTTGTGCACTGGAAGATTTGCAAGTAGAGCGCAGACCTGTGCAGGTTTTTGTTTAACACTACTCAGCTATTGTGCTTCTGACTGTTGTTTGTCCAGGTGGTGTACAGAAAGCTCGTTCATGATTTGGACATATTTTCCCCTCAGACCCTTGTTGAGGGTCACCTTCACGCATTTGACTCTCTTCTCTGGATTCAGTTTCATTTTTTTAAATAATTTTTATTATGTTATATTAGTCACCATACAGTACATCCTTAGTTTTTGATGTAATGTTCCATGATTCATTATTTGCGTATAACACCCAGTGCACCATGCAATATGTGCCCTCCTTAATACCCATCACCGGCCTATCCCAGTCCCCCACCCCACCCCTCTGGCGCCCTCAGTTTGTTTCCCAGAGTCCACAGTCTCTCATGGTTCATTCCCCCTTCTATTTATCCCCCCTTCATTCTTCCCTTCCTTTCCTACCGATCTTCCTATTTTTTATGTTCCATAAATGAGTGAAACCGTATGATAATTGTCTTTCTATGCTCAGTGAAAATTTCACTTAGCATAATCTCCTCCAGTCCCGTCCATGTTGCTGCAAATGTTGTGTAATCATTTTTTCTGATGGCTGAGTAATATCCCATTGTATATATGGACCACGTCTTCTTAATCCAGTCATCTGTTGAAGGGCATCTCGGCTCCTTCCACAATTTAGCTATTGTGAACAATGCTGCTATGAACACTGGGGTGCATATGGCCCTTCTCTTCACTACGTCTGTATCTTTGGGGTAAATACCCAGTAGTGCAATGGCTGGGTCATAGGGTAGCTCAATTTTTAACTTTTTAAGGGACCTCCACACTGTTTTCCAAAGTGGCTATACCAACTTGCATTCCCACCAACAGTGTAAGAGGGATCCCCTTTCTCCACATCCTCTCCAACATTTGTTGTTTCCTGCCTTGTCAATTTTTGCCATTCTAACTGGCGTAAGGTGGTATCTTAGTGTGGTTTTGATTTGAATTTCCCTGATGGCTAATGATTTTGAACATTTTTTCATGTGTCTGTTAGCCATTTGTATGTCTTCATTGGAAAAGTGTCTGTTCGTATCTTCTGCCCATTTTTTTATTTGATTATTTGTTTCCCATATATTGAGTTTGAGAAGTTCTTTGTAGATCTTGGATACTAATCTTTTATCTGTAGTGTCATTTGCAAATATCTTCTCCCATTCTGTGAGCTGCCTCTTAGTTTTTTTGACTGTTTTCTTGGCTGTGCAGAAGCTTTTTATCTTGATGAAGTCCCACAAGTTCATTTTATCTTTTGTTTCTCTTGCCTTTGGAGATGTGTCATGAAAAAAGTTGCTGTGGCCGATGTCAAAGAGGTTGCAGCCTATGTTCTCCTCTAGGATTTTGATGGATTCCTGTCTCACATCGAGGTCTTTCGTACATTTGGAGTTTATCTTTGTGTATGGTGTGAGAGAGCGGTCAAGTTTCATTCTTTTGCATATAGCTGTCCAATTTTCCCAGCACCGTTTATTGAAGAGACTGTCTTTTTTCCACTGGATGTTTTTTCCTGCTTTGTCAAAGATTAGTTGCCCAAAGAGTCAGCTTCATTTCTTTCACCTATAAGGTGATGATGGCAGCCACTCCACAAGGTTATGGTGAAACGGGTCATCACAGGAAAAGGGCTCAGTAGGTCCTGAGTGCTTCAGAGGAACATGGAAAGACTGCCTTTAGTCGTCTTGGTGATAGTAGTGATCACCCTGGCGTTCTTTTGTGTGGCCTCCCTTGTGCTGAACAGTTAAAGATTGTTGGCTAGGGAGGACACAACTAAAAGGATTTCTCTGAAAAATTTTCTAGACCCAAAGGGAACTTGAAGCGTACTGGTCTCATTAATCCCATGCTACAACCAGCTGACCAAACTAGACCAGAAGCCAAGAATGTTCTTAATATGGTATAGAAATTAGTATGATCACTTCAATAAGAGTCGCAAAGTTTTCTCTTAATATTGCTTCTGAGGGTATTTTTTCATTATAGATGGAGAAGGGTTATATTCAGTTTCTGAGAATGGCAGATTGCCAATGTATAAGCGACATACTCTCACCAGGCAATCAAAAGAGGAAAAAATAAAGCCAACTGTAGACTCTTCCAATTAATACCAAACTAATACAATTTGTTGGGTGAATCAAGTGATACAAACTTCTACCTTGTAGTCTTATGACTTCCATTCAACCTCCTCTAGTCAATATTGTCCTATTATTAAAAATAGTAGCCTTTGTTGGCTTTAATTTTACATTAAAAATTTTTTAATTGTAAAAACTAATCTTTAGGTGTACTGTTTAAAGTCTTGCTTAAAGACCCAGTGATCCATTTCTCTCAGTCCTTGGAAGTGTTCCTCGTGCGGGTTGTGGGAGGCATATAGCCTCTGCATTTTCCGTCCTCTCCCGTTGGCCAGGTGGTACAACACAGAGTTTCACATTCCTTCGCAATGCTGTGCTTTGGCTCTCACTTATCCCCGGCTGGAGTATTCTCTTCCTTTCTATTTTATTTACTTAGGTCCTAGCTTCCTGTTTAATTGGTTTATGAGTCCCCAGATCATTTAGGAAAGCATATGAGAGAACCATAAGAAACATAAAGATGTTGGAAGTCAGTGATCTGTATTCACTTGGCGCCTCATAAAATGGAGCCGTATGAATGGGCCTTCCAGAACATGTATCCTGGTGGTCAGAGAGCTGCTTCTACCTCCAGGGTTCTGCACAAAGCAAGCACTTCCTAAATGTTAGACTCCGAGTAGAGCTCCTTGTTAAGAACCATGGTAGCTGCCCTTCCAAGACCGTCCTGGCCTATTTTAAATATCTACCAAGGTTCTACTTTTCAGGACCCTGTTCGCTCTCCTGGCCTTGCAGACAAGTATGAGAGTGCTTTAGAAGATCTTCATTCCGGACATCACTGCAGTACATTAAAGTACGAGGTTAGTGGCATTTTTTTTTTTTTTTTTTTTTAGTTCAGAGGGCCTGGCCTATAACTCCTTCACCTGGACACTCCACTTACTTCACAGTGATTCTCAAGCTTTATAAGCTCGAGCTCCCCTTCTGGTGAACTCAGCCTTCTTTCGTGTTAATTAAAATTTCAAACTCAAGGAAAAGTTTTGGCGAAAAATAAAACTAGCAATGGCAATTTTTTAAAAAATGTCTATTTTGATCTTGAAATTCGTGTGTTTTGCTCTGTGGCTTTGTACCACTGACAGGCATGAGCCGGCTAGTTTGCCACACGCTTTCTGCCCTTGGCGTTGTGAAAGTCAGAGCGCAACCAAAGTCACGTTCTGTGTCAAGGCCAGGCAGCTGCTTTGATTTCATTTATAGCAGAGCAGGAAACACAGCCCTTGGAGGTTGGTGAAAATGCAGTAATGGTTTTTCAAAAGAGCTACCGATTTACCTTTTTTTGAATAAACAATTCTATACACAACGGATACATTGTTGAACTCTACATCTGAGACCGATGATGTACTACATGTTGGCTAACTGAATTTAAATAAAAAAAAATGTTTGCTTCCCCAGTCTCTATTCTCCAGGTCTCTTTTCTGTGATTTACATTTAGAGTTGAATCAAAGTTCCAAGAGCTATTCAAGCTCTCCGAATGAAAGCTCACTATTAGGACAGAATTCCTCACCACTTTCAAGTGGAGTTTTCTACCACAGCATCATAAAAATGCCATCTGAAGTCATTCTCTTGATAAACTGAATAAGATATGATGTGTTTTTCCCTTGAAATTATTATCAAGAAACTACCTTGAGAGTTTTATTAAGTCAAGAACATGACGAGGCTTTTGAAAGCATCAGTTCATCGAATCTATTGTTGGGTTTAGTTGTAAAAGCTGACAGGATGTCATAATGAGCGTTGCAGTTGGTATATATCTCTTGAGGTTTTAGGTTCAGGATGTTCAAGAGTTCAAGGACACGAAACTCCATTGAAAGTGATGATATTGAAAGTTTTAAAAAGCTGCCATCTTTCCTGGTGTTCTGCAAAATATGGAAGCTGCAACCTTCAGCTTATAAATACCCTAACGTTACCTTGACAATGGAATAAACCTCAGAGAGAAACAACAACAACAAATTAATGGGCATTCAAATCATCTGAAGAAAAGTGACAGTCTTCACACCGTTGATAGTCATAAAAGGGAGCTTGTTATTATAGATTGCAAGGCCGAGTTTTGGAAGCAGTTTATCTCCCACACAGACGAGTTTTCTTTTTGTTTTCCTGTGGTTTCTTACACACAAATAATCTTCATTGCTAGGGCATCTTCAGCACTCAGGGCAAACATTTTTCCCCAAATCAGTTCATTCGCTTTGAAAGCATTTTGACACCATTTCAGGAGATCACCAGCTTGACGAGACAAACTCGTTCCTCCGTGGTCCCTTCAGCCACATAACAAGCAGAAGTCAGGAGTCTGGTAGAGCCTCTTTCCAGGTAGATTCACCCCAACTGACTACCAAACAAACAAACAAAAAAAGTGTTGTATCTTCAGCTAAAACAATCAACTGCCTTTTTTATTATAAACTGGGAAAAAGGTGTATTTGGGAATTTTTCTTCAGTCTTTTCTCAGTCTTCACACAGCAGGATTTCGAATTTTTTCAATGCTATGATGTGTTTTATAATTGATGATAAAAAGTGTTATGTCATAGAAAACTCCCAGAGCCTTCACAGGTACTTAGGGATGTGTTTCCTTAATATTTAAGCTTATGAATTACCTGGAATTTTGCTCTTCAAGGTGGGAAAAGTGTTTTAGGATTAAAAAAAAAGATGTGTTTGGTTTTTCACTCAGATGTTCAAGTTGCGAGCCTACCACAGAGTCCTAGCACAGCACTTGAGGGGTATTTTACAGAGGGAGTTGATCCTTACCATCTGGAACACAAAAAACCATACTTGATGGAGCCCTCATAACATTTTTTCCTCTTGATCACCACCTCAGCTTCTCAAAGGAGAGAGACCAAAGGCCCGCCGAGCACTCCGTGCTGAGAGCAGAGCGATGAGCTATGTCACTGGGGTTGGTGTGTGGCCGAGCTGTTTCAGATCCCCTTCCATGCCTGAACCCCCATATGTAAAACTTCCTTCGGTTTCCCTCTTTCCCTACATTCATGGCCCAAATGTCTGCCTATATTTAACAGTGTCTGGGTCAAGTCCTAAATCATTTTTCTTCATAATCTTCTGCTTCCTAGTTGTGCTTTATGTTCTAGTAACTACAAAATTGAGGTTTACATTTAAATGAAACAAATGGACACTAAAACAAAAAAATGCCTATCAGTAAGTGTGTATCTTACTGTAAAACAGTAAACTTTGTGTGAGATAGAAGCAAGTTCATAGCATCCCACACGTGTCGTATGCCAAGTTAATTTTAGAAAACACTCTACTGTCTGCATATAACTGTCAGTCAATATTTGGCTGATATTTTACTGTCATTTATATTATGAAGTCAGTAGGTTTTTATTTTTTCCAAGTAACCAATAAAAATGCTGGACATGTTTTCAAATTACACGTACCACTTTCCTCTGCCCTCTTGATGTTCCAGGCCTGCCCCTGCCAGGACAGCGTCTGATCTATCTCAAGCCAAGGGTTTATTTTTTGAGTCCCTCAGGTAGGTTGACTGTGAACCAGGACCACTCTTCTTGAGTCCCATGAACAGCAAAAGGCATCGCAGACTGCATATCTCAATTATCTTCATCCTGGAATTTCCACCACCCACTCTGTCATCCCCAGGCCCCTTAGCAGCCATAGCCTTCATGCTGGGCTCTGAGCTTGGTCTCTGTCCTGTCCCTTAACCCTTCTTTCTTCATATGCCCATTTCTTCTCCTGATAACCAACCAACCAGGAAAGCTAACAACTCTCTCATATTTGAAATCCTGGGGAAGACATCATGTTTTTTAATGTCCACTTTGGTTAATGAAACATATTTAAGGTATTTAGAGAACCAGTAGCAAGACATTCTATTCCACGGATCTCTAAGAAAGAGTAACACTAGTAAATCATTCCTCAGAATGCAGGTCCCTTTGCCTTCATTCTTTATCAGGATTGTCTAAGTTATGAGTTTTACCAATTATTTCTTAACTTCCTCCCTTGGAATCGAAAAAAAAAGGGCTCTTCTTGTTGATAACATGCCCTCAATATTTTTTAAAACATAGTCATGATACCATCATGCTCTTCTGAAAAATGTTATATATGGTGTTGCTTAGATACAATGGTAAAACTATTTTGATAATAAAATTGGAAGAACTATGGGAGCATTAACAAGAGGATATGATTTTACATTTTTAGGAAGAAATATTTATATTCATTTACTTACATAAATGAAATTTGCATTAGAGATATATGTGTTCTATGTTTAGAAAAAATAGGAAAAAAAATAAGAACAATATCCTGACTATACCTCCCAGTTTGCCTACTAAATTACTGAAATAGGCTTGTTATCCTGGTATTATTATTAATAGTGACTATTTTCCATTTCAGAGTGTTCTGGTTTGGATGTAAATTATATAGCTACCCTCTTATGGGAGATGTGCATAATATTATAAAAATGATTATAAAAATGACATGTTGGTTATTGATTAAACAGAATGTAGACTCAAAGAACCTTCCTCAAGACCCAATTGGCCAACCCATCATGCATCTGTCTGGTATTAAGCATGCCACGGGTGAAGCCATCTACTGTGACGACATGCCTACAGTGGACCAGGAACTTTTCTTGTCCTTTGTGACAAGTTCAAGAGCTCATGCTAAGATTGTGTAAGTGATAAAGTTCGTAAGTAGACATTAATGATTGCCTTTTCATCTAAGTCACATAAGTGATAAGTTATGATACAAAGAGGATAGGCTATTTGTCGGCAATATCCAATGCAGACTGGGAGGGGAAAGTAGATCAAAATGTAGGATTTACTACAATTTGTCCCTCCATATACGGTTGACCCTTGAACAACACGGGTTTGAACTGTGCAGGTCCACTTATATATGGGTTTTTTTAAATGCTAGTACTATGAAAACATTTTCTTTTCTCCAGCTTGCTTTATTGTAAAAATACAGTATATAATACATGTAACATATGAAATATGTGTTCATTCACTTTTGATGTTATTAAGGCTCTGGTCAACAGTAGGCTATTGTAGTTAAGTTTCAGAGGAGTAAATGTCATATGCAGATTTTCCACTCTGTAGGGGAACAGTCCCCCTAACCCCTGCATTGCTCAAGGTCAGCTTCATTCAAGTTCAGGTAATGGCTTCATTGTCCCGGGAATTTGTCTGGCAGAGAACTATTAGAGCTGGATGTATCTTACCACTCGAGTATCTTATTCTCCAATTAAACATATTCTCCGTGGTCTTCAGGCTGGGGGGTCTCTGAGGACCTGCTCTGTTCTCGTCTAGGTCTATTGATTTGTCAGAAGCTCTCAGCCTGCCTGGTGTGGTGGACATTGTGACTGAGGAACATCTTCGTGGTGTCAACTCCTTCTGCATTTTAAGCGAACCGGAGAAACTTCTGAGGACAGAGGAGGTACAGCATTTTTGCTTTCTGTTTCAAAAATAATTTCCTCAGTTAATGGCATTGCCTATATTCTTTAAAGATGGCATCAAACTTGGCACGTCGTAAAGGATTCCAGTAATTCTTTGAAACACCGTATTCTAATGGTGAATGAATTCAGATATATTCATTTTCCACATAAGAAAAAAAGTTGACCAGTTCTATAAAAGATACTTGGTGTTTTCCTATTTTCTAGTAGTGATCTTACTACTGGGGGGGTGGTGGCAGAGGGAGAGAGAAAAGAGAGGAATCTTAAGCAGACTCCACACCCAGTATGGAGCTGGATGTGGGGCTCAATTTCATGACTGGTGCCGAAATCAAGAGTTGGACGCTTAACTGACTGAGCCACCCAGGTGCCCCTTTTCTTATCCTTTAATACAAGAATTCTGTCTCCCTCTCTGAACTCAGTCTGACTCATTCATTTATACTGCCATGTATTCAACAGGCGTTTTTAAGTGAGCATCTAAAGTGGCTGGCCACCATAGCTGAGTAAGACCCAAGTGGTCCTTGCCCTCACAGAGCTTAAAGTCCAGAGGAGAAGGTGAAGTGAATCTTAATGCACTTCCTACTTTCCATTAAGCTTATTTATTTATTTCTTTGTCTTACGTATTTCCCCTACCTTGTAAACATCCTTGAGTGAAACCCTATGTCTGGTTCATTTGCATATTGCACACACTGCTTCCCCTGTAGCAGGGTACAGGAACAATGATAGCACTGTTGCCATTTAAAAGTTTCAGATGATTCAAAATGATTTGGCTATTTTATCTTAAGTTTTCAGAAAATGCAACAAGGGCAGTGTTCAGCAGGTTTTCTGCCTAACTCAGACTTCTGAGCTCAGTGTTGACCCAAAAGAGCTTGCTCCTTTTACAGAGTCCCTACTTCTGGCTCTTGCTGGCTGATTCAGTTGATAAAAATGAAAGTTTGATGACTCCGTGTAAAGAGGAGGTTGAAACTCTCCCAAGGCAGGGCTGTGTGGGACTGGCAGAAGACAGTGAGAATTATGGCCTTTGCAGAATGTTAATTAAACAAGCAAAACCCTTCTGAGCTGCACCGCAGCACTTCCTCTGGGGCGTGCGCATATGCTGACGAGCACCTTGGGCACGTCTGTGTGCCAGGTCACGGTGGTAAACCCAGGCATCCGTGCAGAGTGGAGCGTGGAGCATCGGCAGTGCCTTTGTTAGTTTAATTCCTTTTTTAAGTTATGCCTTTAAAAAATCTTTTCATTGTAGAACTTTCAAACATATGTAAAAATGGAAAATAGTACAATGAATCCCCATAGACCCATCACCCAGCTTCAATTGTCGGCATTTCACCATTCTTCTTCATTTATCTCCCCACTGTCCCCACCCACCCACACCTAGCAAACACACTTTTGTGTGTGGGTGTGTGCACATGCACGTATGCTAGACTTAACTTTTTTACTACCATTTTTTCTGATGACAAAACTATTATGTGCTTGTAGAAAAGATTTAATAGTTAAAAGTCAGTTTTAAAATGAGTGATTGAATTTGAATTGTGATCATGGTATAAGGTGAGAGAGAGTGGAGCAGTCATGGTGAATTCTTCTAGTCCTATTTTACCTTTCTGGAGCCGTATTTTTTTGTTCCCATCAACTTTCTGCCCTGATCTGTGTGTGAACTCCTTAGGCCACCGGCCCCATCTGCAGGTGAAGTGATGAAGGGGATGCCCTGTGCTTGCTTATGTCTTGGCTAGTACAGGCTCAGTCTCTTGATGAAAAGCCTGTGCTCACCAAGGTTTGGGAAAGAGATTTGCTCACTAGCAGTGTTGTGTTTTCATTTTCTCCCTCTGTCGTCTCTGATGAGATGGGCTATGATTTTCTGGTCCTCCCTTTCCAGAAGCTTCCTCTCAGGATGGCCCTGATCATGGCAGCAGCCGCAGGTCGAGCCATGTGACTGGCTCTCCTAGGCCAGCTGGCCCTCGGCCTCTCCACAGCCCCAGTGGGTTGGCCTGGAGCCTGAGTCTGCTGTGTGACAGTCACTCCTGCTCCTCTTCAGCCACTTCTGCCAGTGGCGCAGCACAAAGACCTGAACTCCCCTAGCACCTGGGCGTTGGTTCCCAGCTGGTCCCCATACACACAGGGCAAAAGGGAACCGCTGAAAGAGGCAGACCCCTCCAGCTTGGTAGGTAGTGGTTTTAATAAGAAAGGGAAATTCTGAGGCTTATCTTGGGTCATCACAAGACTAGATCTCTGCACCTGTCTGCCAGGATCTTAAAAGTTTGTATGTATAGGGGCCTTAACTGGGTTCAGTCACGTGTGCCATTCAGATGGTCTGTACCACACCTTGCTCTCTCAAGGCTCCATCCTTGACACGGTTCCCAGTGGAAACCATAAATTCTAAGGACGGGGAAGGAGTGAGGAGCCTCCATCTGCCTGGGTCAAGCTCAAGGGTCAACCGGTGATCAGGTCTTGTCAGTGGCCTCCTCTACCACTGGGGTCATCAGACCAGCTCTGACAAATGCGCTTTCTCACCAGAGCCTTTGTTAATAGCCGCACTGCACATGTGAAGGGGTTATGTACTGTGTGTCCAGCTCTGTGCTTGGGCGGGGGGCGAGGAGGAGGAGGAAAAGAAATGAAAGGAGGGGCCTAGTGCCTGCGTTCCCTGAGAACAGAAGTCTGTCTGTGTTGTAGGTGTCCTGTGTGGGCCAGCTTGTCTGTGCTGTGATCGCAGAGTCCGAGGTTCAGGCAAAGCAAGCGGCCAAGCGAGTGAAGGTTGTCTACCAAGATTTGCAGCCACTGATCCTGACAATTGAGGTAATGAATTCAATGGTATCAGAAGAACACATTTCACTGGTGGATCCGTTAAAATGCTTTTGGCTACAGTAACAGGAAAGAATCTCTGACTTCACTATGTAGGGGCTTTGTTGGCCCCGGACCGTAGCAGTGTCAGCAAAGAACCTGGTGTTGTGCCTTTCCTGTCTGCTGCCCGCAGTCCAGGCCTTATCCCCTGTAGTCACAGGATGGCAGCCAGGTGCTTCCCGTCCATGTCCAGGGAGTGAGAGAGAGCAGCATTGTCCCAACATTCCAAGCTCGAGTCCTGAGATTCAGCCTTATCAGGCCGCTTAGGTCACAGGTTCATCTCTGAATGAATGATTAGCTGGAGGAATGGCAGACCCGTTGGTTACTGCTGGGGGTTAGATTTCTTTGAAGTGTGTGGGCTACAGGGGGATGAGAGGGGATGGAGACGTGAGCAGAAATCTGATCACTGAAGGGGACAGGTGAGAGGAGTGCTGTATGGGCAGCCAATGGTGTCCGGGCCCCTGAGTTCACCTGCACCCTGACCATCTCAGGGATGTGCAGCAACCAGCAAGATGCTCTGTGAAGCAAATATTGGAGACACTAGCTTTAGATTCTTTAGCACAGATCTTAAATGAGTATGAGGAATAGAATCCCACGATGCCTATAGGTGTTTTGGCCACTTAAACAAATTGGAATGTTGCATTTTCTATCCTGTTTTTTTGAAAGGAGTTAGAAATTTACAAAGATTGTAGGACTCATCTCCATGAAATGATAGGGTGTTCTTTGGCATCCATTTCATTGGTTCTTATAATTTACTAAATAACGAAACCATGCAAGTTGGGAAGGCAGCATGAATAGATTAGATTCAGCACAGACAGACTCCACGGACTCTGGGAATATATTATCCTCACAACGAACGAATCAGGTGCTCTCCAGGTGACCAGCATGCCCTGTGGCAGAGAATGAGAAACTGACTTGGCTCAGATGAGTGTCTCCAGAAGAACTTGGCCTTGGTGTGTTTCCTATCATGCTGATTTACTCCTAGAAACGTAGCATTTGTTTCTGGACGGTGTCCTCAGTGTTTTAAAGTCAAAATAAAATCATGTCAAGAAGACAAACACACAGAAGTTAAGCTGGAGTCAAGGAATGATAAAGCTTCCCAAATTTTCCTGGCCAGTTTCAGATTCAAACATTCTCTTCCCTTCTTAGTCAGATGTGCCCACTTCATACACTCATTTCCCAGCATTTTGTTTCAGAGGTACTTCTTTTTTTTTTTAAGCAGGAGAGTGATATGGTATGACTTATTCTTTTTTTTTATAATAATTTTTTATTATGTTATGTTAGTCACCATACAGTATATCCTTAGTTTTTGATGTAATGTTCCATGATTCATTGTTTGCGTATAACACCCAGTGCTCCATGCAATATGTGCCCTCCTTACTACCCATCACCAGCCTATCCCATTCCCCCACCCCCCTCCCCTCTGAAGCCCTCAGTTTGTTTCCAGAGTCCATAGTCTCTCGTGGTTCATTCCCCCTTCTGTTTACCCCCCCTTCATTCTTCCCTTCCTTCTCCTACCAATCTCCCTGCTATTCCTTATGTTCCATAAATGAGTGAAACCATATGATAATTGTCTTTTTTCAGAGGTACTTCTAAACAAGAAATTATTCCTGAATTTATTCTTCATAAGAAATTATTTACATGATACTTCATCCAAATTTTGTTTACAGTCCTTTGCCCAGTACTGGTGACTAAATGTCTTCCCTTCCCTGCCCCCACCTTCCAGCCAAATAAATTTCCAGACAAGCACACAGATGCCACCGTCCCCTGGCCCTTCCTCCCTTCCCCTGCCAGGTCCCCAGTTATTTGCCAGCGAATACCAGCATCAAACACCGAACTTTGACATGTGGAGAAGAGCTGCCTCACATTTTTATCAGAGTTCAAGTTCTCCAAGGTCAATTGGCTGGATCAGACTGGATTTAATCAAAATTTTTAGCAGGGAAATATGCCCAGCTCTGTACACATTACAAATTTTTTTTCGTCACTTTTTCGACCAAGAAATATTTGGGAAATTGTCTCCAAGTTACCCAAAAAGGAAGCAGCAAGTGAAGTGGAAAAAGATTAAACTTTAAAAAATAGGATTTATAAAACTTAACTTCTGTTTTCAACCTGAGTATCTGAATCTTAGGTTAATAAGAAAGGCATATAAATTCATTCTAAAAGGAACTGTGTTATCAATCTAAAAAATAAATGTATCTCTGTCACTAGCACTGAGGTTTAACCAAGCTAATGCTTTCTAGAATGTTTAATAGTTTGAATGGGGAAACTCTATCAAAACTCTTGGCTGAAGGGATCAGGCTGATGGCCACAGTGAGAAAAACATGCCCCCAGCCAGAATCTTCTAGCAGCCATCATGATCAACAACATGACCGTAGCTAAGACTTCCACAGAGTTCACCACAGGTCAAAACAGGTTTTATACATTAACTCACTAAATGCTCACGACAGTCCCGTGAGGAAAAACCGATATTATTCTTATTCTGATGAGGAGGCAAGAAGACAGTTCACACCATCACACAGCTAGTCAGAAATAGAAGCAATCAACAAACCCTCTATCAAGGAACCTGGGTCCCATGGTGGTAAAAACAAATGAACCCACTTTTTGAATGGAGGAAATGGTAGGATCCCAATACAACAGCGCTGCCAAGTATGCTGATAGTTCTAAATATCTCCTAGTGGCCAGAGGGAACCAGAGTTAGGAGAATTCCTAGCTGCCAGCAGGCTGGAATTTCATGGTACCACCACGAATCCATGGTGGGTAATGTTGGCAGGAGCTGGCATGTCACATTTGCCAGTGGACGCAGGGATTACAGCAAGATAAATTCCTAGAAAAGCTAAAAAAAAACAGCCTAGATGATTGTAGCTGCATCCCCTAGGGTGTGTGCCCAGCACTGTCTCCTTTCCTACCCAGGGGAAGCCAATAGGACCCAGCGTGTAAGTGGGTTTGTGGTACCCAGACTGGGCTTGTAATGGAATCTCACTTCCGGGGCTGGAGTCCCAGGTGCTCTACTGCCCTGTGCAAATGCTGTGCTCGTCCTCCCAAAAGAGGAGCGTGGGGCTGGCAGGCAGGCCCACCATGATCCTTATCACTGGAATGTCTTCAGCTAGCATTTATTGAGCATTTATTACATGCCATGTGAGCTCTTTACATGTCTTATTTCATTTTATCCACACAACTCTACTGGAGCTATGTGCACAACTGTATCTCCATTCTACAGATGAGGCTCAGAGTGAAGAGATAACAGGCCCCCAGTCAAACAGGTAGTAAATGGAGACAATGGACATAATTCTGACTGGGTCCAGAGTCCCAAGCTCTGAACCCATGTGCTGTGTGACCTTGGCTTCATACAGTGGGTTGTGGAATGAATAGTACAGTCTTCCTGGAAAAATATTAGTTCCATTCCGGGACCACCTTACATGCTGGGTTTTTTCCTGAGCGTACTCTCTTTTGACTCGATGGGCACATTTGTACTGGCTCTGTAAAGAGTCTCTCTGAAGGCTGGTTCTTAGCTCGTCGCTGGAATTGTGCTGAATGAAAGAGGGTGGGATTCCAGAGCAGGAGAAGTTCTGCCCCAACTCAGCCCATACCCCACGGAGGGGACTGCTGCCAGAGGGCTGGATCTCTGGCCCACAGAGCCTCAATTTTCTGTTCTCTCTAGGAAGCCATACAGCACAACTCCTTCTTCGAACCAGAGAGGAAACTGGAATATGGAAATGTGGATGAAGCATTTAAAGTGGTTGATCATATTTTAGAAGGTAAAGCTTTCTGAAAAAAGTGAGGAGAGGGGAAGCAGCCCAGAAGGCTTCTGAACATGTCTAGTTTAATGCTGCCTTTACCTTTCAGAAATCATCTAGAAATCCGCCGAGGGGGACGTTGCTCCTCCCAAACAGGCACTTCATTCACACGTGCATTTCCCTCTGTCTGCAGGGGTGTGTGTGTGTGTGTGTGTGTGTGTGTGTGTGTGTGTGTGTGTGTAGAGCACAGCAGGGAGGCAAAGTGGGAGGCCCAGCCCCCTATACTGTGTGCAGACCACCTGCCCCATCATGGCCTCAGTTTTTATATGATGTTGTCTCTTTTCCTGCTCATAACCACCGTGCAGGTTGGGAAACTGAGGCTCAGAGTGCTTACAGAGCACGAGCACAGTCATACAACAGCTGCTAAGTGACAAAGCTGGTCGAATTCATAGCTTTTCTTAGGATTTCCAAAGCCCATGTTTCTTTCTCTTCCATCCTTTCTCTGACTTCTCCCTCCCTTCCTTCTAGACTTCCTTCCATCATGTATATGTGTAATTAAAATGAAATTTTTCTTAGAAAATAGTTGATTTGAATTTTCCAATAAAATTTTTGTAACTTTTAATTTTGAAATAATTTTAAATTTACAGAAAAGTTGCAGAAACATGAAAGAAACTCCCACTCTATTCAGATTCCCTGATTATTAATACTTGACTGTACTTGCTTAATCATTTTCTCTCTTTCTGTGCACACACACACACATTTTTTCTGAGCCATTTGAGAGTAAGTTACATGCTCGTTTACCCCTAAATACTAGTGTGTAGTTCCCAAGAGCAAGAATATTCTCTTACTTAAACAGTTATCAAAATCAAAACGTTCACATCGACACAGTACTATCACTTCATCAACAGACCGTATTCAGATTTTGCCACTTGTCTCAGTCATGTCCTTCATAGCAGGAAAAAAAATGTACCATGGGTCATAAGTAACACATACTTTCCCCGCTAGGCTCTGCTGTCATCCACGCTAAAAAGCCATCCTTAGCGCCTGCCGTGCAAGGTCTCATTTACCCAGATGTGTTGCTGGGTGTGTAGGGGCTTTTGTATCACATCTCAGGGCAGAGAATATCTCATTTGGCGCTGTCTTTAAGTGAATTTCCAGGGTATTGGCATCTAGTGCGTGTTTGAAACTACCATCACCCTAATTTTTGTCTCCAACCCTGATCCCAAGCTCAGAAGAATCCTACGACATACCACCCCTACGCCTGCAGCCAGAGCTCTGTCAGGGATAATCAGCCCAACCACTTGAGGTCAAGTTCCATCATGTTTCTTAACTCCACAGCTGTATTAAACCAGAACGTGGTCACAGGGTGCCTGGGTGACATTGCCTGGAAGCACCTTGCGCCATCACCCTGCCGGTGTTCTGGCCGTCTTATCAGCTGTGTGACTTGGCAGGGCCCATCTCCTTGCTTTATTTATTTATTTATTTATTTATTTATTTATTTATCTATTTTATTATGATAGGTTAGTCACCATACAGTACATCCTTAGTTTTTGAGGTAGTGTTCCATGATTCATTGTTTGTGTATAACACCCAGTGCTCCATGCAATACGTGCCCTCCTTAATACCCATCACAGGGTTAACCCATCCCCCTCTCCCCTCCCCTCTGAAACACTCAGTTTGTTTCTCAGAGTCCATAGTCTCTCATGGTTCGTCTCCCCCTCCATTTCCCCCCCCTTCATTTTACCCTTCCTTCTCCTAATGATCTCCCTCCCATCTCCTTGCTTTAAAATTATATGAATAAAATAATCCTGATCTCAGAGATCCGTTGTGAAGGTTCTAAGAGATAACATAAGTGTGCTTGGCGCAGAGCTTGGCACATAGTAGATCCATAACTGTGAGCGATAATTACTGCTAGGCTTAGATGTTTCTGTTGTTCTCCAGACACTATTTCACTGTCTTCTACTGAGCCGCACGCTGGCAGGTGCTCGTTTAGCACACCTGCTGTTTCCCGGTGCCTCCCAGTGGGAGACATTTATGACACCTGCCTGGGGATTCCTGTGCCTCCTTTCTGGAATTCTGGAATTGGAGGATCCAGGGTAGCACAGGAATGTGCTTTTGACAAGTTTGCACAGTGTTCCAGGTGATTCTTAGGATTAGTGAAATGTGAAGGATGGGTCTGTTTTCTGGGAGATGAAGAGGGAGCATTTTTAGCATAAAGAGATGATGGTGTGAGCATCTTGGAAATATCCATTTTTAGGGGGTTCCTGCACTTGGACCATAATATGTTTTTGCCTCTGTTCTTGTCATGTGTGTTTTTGTGTGAATCCAGTTGTTGTTCTTTCCCTTGACATCTTATTTTATCATTTAATTCAATTAAGTAATTATTCAGTCTGTCTCTCACTTGAATTTTAGTTTGTATCCTGGCCCTTACCCTACAGATAAATATAAAAGTGATACAGGATGCTTTAAAAGGGACATTTTATACTACTTTTAAGTTTTCGTCTTCTTGACTCACTAGTGTGAGCTATTTTTTTTCTTACAATGCAGTTGTCATTTGAATTAATTTTTGGCCCCTTATTTCAGAGAGAGGTAACTGGAGGTGATAGTCCTAACAGCACTCTGCCCCTTAGGAAAATAAGTGCTCTAAGAAAAACAAATATTTAAAAGATAAACTATATAGAGCACTAACGACATCAAGTCTTAGACTGTTTTCTTGAAGGAATGAGATTATTGTTTGTTTTTATCCTCTGTGAAAATATATTTTGCTCCTTCCTAGCCCTGATGTCATAGCACTGGGAGGGCACTAAAAACCTCCATTCATAAATAAGCCAGCCGAGGCTGAGAGACGTGTGATTGAGCAGGAATCACACTGATCTCATTTCCCAACCCTGAGATGAACATCTCTCTCTACATGACGCCACTTCTCATTTCTCTAAAATTCTGTTAGCCGGGATGGGCTTTACACTGGAGAGCACAGAAGGCAATCCGTACAGCAGGATTTGTGAGAGATCTAGGAGCCCTGACACTGAGATTATCTTCCCTGCATCCTGTCCTACTGGGCATAATACAGATAGACTCCTACATATTCTAATGGCTTTAAGGGCTTCTTATTAAAATGGAAATGTGCCCAGAGGAATCACTCCTAAACCCAAAGTGGAATAATATTTTATCTCAGGGATTAGCTGATCAAATTAGTTGAGAGCAACACCCTGAGAGGAAGAGAGGGAGGGCCCCATGGGGGAAGAGCTGCAGGGTGCACCGTGCAATCTAACAGAGTCTAAAACTTGGCTTGCTTGCCAGGTATGAGCAGAAACAGCTCTAATAGTTTTTTGCTTTTCATGTTTTAAGTGAAGTAGGTATTTAACAAAATAAATTCTGAGTGGATCAGCGGGAACACTAATATGGGAAATCATGAATCTGAGCCCACTGACAAGTGGATTTTTCGATGTGCAGGTCTTTGATAAAAACTTACATTGAAATTGGGATTTGAGGGATGCCTGGGTGGCTCAGTCAGTTAAGCGTCTGCCTTCAGCTCAGGTCATGATCCCAGAGTCCTGGGATTGAGCCCCACATCGGGCTCCCTGCTCAGTGGGGAGTCTGCTTCTCTCTCTTTCTCTGCCCCTCACCCCGCTCATGCTCTCTATCTCTTCCTCTCTCCCTCTGTCAAATAAATAAATAAAATCTTTAAAAAAATAAAATTGATATTTGAGTTTTTGACATTTTAATTTTTATATTTTATAAATGAAGCATAATCTCATTTTTCTATAATTTTTCTTTATTCAGATTTTGGATAAGATAGGAAATCCAGACTCCAATACAAAAAATTTCCTTGGGAATCTCCCTTAAACCACCTGCAAATCACTGTTACTGGATACATTTTTAATTTTTTAAAGTTCTGCCTTTCACCTAACATGATGGCTGGTCATAACTGTATTCTGTTTTCTTCTGTTTCATTTTTTCTCCCTATCTTCCAGTGGCTTAGTTGAATATTTTTCAGAACTCCATTTTGATCTGTCTGTAGTGTTTCTGAGTGTACCTCTTTGTCTAGTTTTTCTGGTGGTAGTTCTGGTGTAAATTTTACATATATATAATAATATATTATAAATATATATTACAATATATCTGATAGCAACATTTTAGCAGTTTGTGCATCAAAATCTTACCTTTCGTCACATCCTTTTACTCTTTAATTTATAATAGTCTTTAAAAATTTCCTTTTTATACTCTGAGTACTAACAATGTTATAATTTTGCTTTCAATGCAATTTGTAAAATTCAGGAGGAGAAGGAAAGTCTATTGTGTTTACCTGTATTTGTAGTCTTTCCATTGTTCTCTCTCCTTCCTGGTGTTCTAAGATTCCTTTAAAAAAATCATTTCTTGTCTGTTTCAAAAACTGTCTTTAGCCATTATTTTAGGATAGATCTGTTTAAGACAATTTCTTAGTTTCCTTCATCTAAGAATGTCTTGATTTCTTTTTCATTCTTGAAGAATTTTTGCTGGATATAGATTTCTGAATTTCCAGGTCTTTTAGCAATTGAAAAAAGATGTACCTTTCCTCTGGTCTCCATGGTTTCTGATGAGAAATCTGCCTTGTGAAGTATCTTCCCCCTCCAGGCGAGGTAGTGTTTTTCTCTGCTTCCAAGATGTTTTCTTATTTTTACTTTGCAGAAGTTTGACTCTGAGGTGTCGTGGCATGGATTTCTATGGATTTATCATATTTTCAAATATTCACTCAGCTTCTTGAATCTGTAGGTTTGTGTCTTTTGCCAAGTTTAGGAAATTTTCAGGCATTATTCCTGTAAGTATTTGATGTCAATGACCCAAATGTTCAATCTTTTTATAGTCACACAGGGTCCTGACGCTCTGCTCATTGTCCTTTCAGTCTCTTTTCTTTCCAGTGTTCAGGTTAGGCAATTCCTGTTGTTTTATGTTCTTGATTACTGATTATTTCCTCTGTTCTCTCCATTCTGTTGTTGAGCTTTTCCACTGAGCCTCTTAAATTTTGGTTGTAGTATTTCTTAGTTCTAAAATTTCCATTTGGCTCTTTTTGTATCTTCTGTTTCTTTGCTGAAATTTTCCATTTTTCCATTTCTTTTAAGTGTCTATGTACACGCCACTGAAGCATTTTTATGATGGCTGCTTTAAAATCCTTGTTAGGTAATTCCAACATCTGTGTCATCTCCGTGTTGGCATCTGTTGATTGTCTTTTCTCATTCAAGTTGAGTTTTTGGTATAACGAGCGATTTTCAGTTGTATCCTGGTCATTTGACTATTATGTTGTAAGACCCTGGATCTTATTTAAATCTTCTGTTTTACCAGAACTCCTCTGACCCCTTGTTGGTGGAGAAAAGGGGGTTGCTGCCTTGTTATTGCTGGGTGAAGGGTGGAAGTCCAGGTTCCTCTTGTGGTTTCCAGTGATAGCACCACAACACAGGGTTTGGGGCATCTCATTAAAGCCTGACAGGGGTGGAAGTCTAGATTTTTCCACCCAACTTTTGCAGATAGAAATGGGGCTATAGTTTTTTCACTGGAGTAGAATGGTTACTGTGTTAAAGTTTTCTTGCTAGGTTTCCCATCTCTTGGTTCTTAGGCTTTTCTTGGGACTTTTCTTTCTGTCTTTTCCTATTGGTATTTTGGGATTGCTGGCTTCTCTGTTACCAAATCAGGGATATATGAAGCAAACAGCAACAACAAAGAACATAACTCACTGAACTCACTATGTGTCTCTCCTTGGATCCCAAACTTCCTAGCTGGTCTTCCTTCTTCTCTCTACCTTTCAGGGTCTTCTTATATTTCTTTTGCTGTACTTAGTAGAAGGAACCAAGAGAAGTGCATTTACCTCATCTCATCTTGTACCAGAAATCTCCTTGCCAAAGTGTTTTGACTGACTCTAGAATGTCACACACCTTTTCCTAGAACTCTGTGACCTACCATATTGGAAGACTTGACAGATAGCCATACAGAACTCTACTTCAAATCTGCAGATATAATGAAAGCTAAGTGTTCGTGGCCCTTAACTGTGTAGCCTGCTGTCCTAGCAATAGCACTGTTGGTGGAATTTCTCCATAATGGGAAAACAGCTGGGGGAATGCTGCATGTTCTATCTGAAAGCCTCCTTGACTCTGGTGTACTTTCCTATTACAGGTGAAATACATATAGGAGGTCAAGAACATTTTTATATGGAAACCCAAAGCATGCTTGTTGTTCCCAAAGGAGAGGATCAAGAAATCGATGTCTATGTTTCTACACAATTTCCCAAATACATACAGGTAACATGGGGCCATTGCAGAGGGGAGGTGGCTAAATGGTTTCTGCTGGCAAAATATACCAAGAACAGTTAGAGACAAAAATGTCACTGCAGGAACCGAAGGAATTTGGAGTACTAACAGCCCTATCCATTTGGGTATTAATAGCCATACAATTTCAAAGCTTTTAAGAGAATGTTATGAAAGTAGGCACCTTTTTTTTGTGGATTTATAACTTCAGAACCAGTTATGGAGGCAGCAGGTCTCTTTTGCTGTACTCTTGGCATTGTTAATAATATGAAAGAAAAAAAGAGGAAAGCCTGCCCTCCAAAGCTTATAAGTACCTAACTCACATGAAGCAATTAGGAAATGGTATTGGATAGAATGGAACTGAATACTTAATCAGCTAAGTCAGAATTTACACAGGTGGAAGAATTAGGTTTGCTGAGGACTAGAATCATCAGAAAGTCCATGAAAATAAAAGTCCTAAGTTTGGATTTGTAGTGAGAATGAGGTTTGTCTAGATGGTGAGAAGAGACCATTTCTAGGCAATTCCACACCAAGATCAAATGCAGTCATTCATCATTCATTCGTTCGTTCCTTCTGTAAATACCTATTTCCTGTGTCCTGTGTACCAGGCAGCATGCATGCAAGAAAGGAGGAATGGCACAAAGACTGCCCAAGCTGGCATCAGGGATTCACTTAGGAATGGCGAGTTGAAGCATCAGGGTGAAAGCAAGGGGAACAAAGCAAAGCGGTTGACTCAGTAGGTCATACAAGCCAATGTTATTACCAGAGCAGGTAGGAATGTGGGAATGTGCTGACTGAGGCCTTTTAGAAGCTGAACATTAAGAAGGGTCAGGTGAGTCCCATTTCAGTCCTTTCTGCTCCTTACTCCCTGTGTGATGTTGGGCCCATCACTTCATCCCTCTTGGGCTCCACATCTATAAACATGAGTTGTTAAGATTAAATGACCTCCAAACATTATGATGGCAAGAAAGAGCAAGACCTGCATCCAGGGGGGACCCACAGGCCAACTCAGCAAAAATCTAGATGGGAGGTGAGAAATGCCTCCAGTGGAGACAGCAGAATGTGGGGAAAAGATCCAGTCTGAGAGAGGTTTGCAAGGCCTCAAAATCTCACTGCTTCAGGAAACATATCCCAAGGGATTAGTATGTAAAGGATACTTTGGTTATGGTTCATGGGGAAATTTTTCAAAAATTTATTAGCACAGGGATGCCTGGTTGCCTCAGTTGGCTAAGCACCCAACTCTTGATTTCAGGTCAGGTCATGATCTCAGAGTTGTGGGATTGAGCCTTGCATTGGGCTCCGGGCTGGGTGTGGAGCCTGCTTAAGATACTCTCTTTCTGGGGCGCCTGGGTGGTACAGCGGTTAGGCGTCTGCCTTCGGCTCAGGGCGTGATCCCGGCGTTATGGGATCGAGCCCCACATCAGGCTACTCCGCTATGAGCCTGCTTCTTCCTCTCCCACTCCCCCTGCTTGTGTTCCCTCTCTCGCTGGCTGTCTATCTCTGTCGAATAAATTTTAAAAAAAATCTTTAAAAAAAAATAATAAAAAAAAAAGATACTCTCTTTCCCTCTGCTCTCTTTCTCTCAAAAAAATATAGTAGCACAAAAATATTGTGTTGATACTGAAAATACTACTTAATATTAAAATAGTTTTTGCAATGTCATAATAGCTAAATGCCACTGAAATCAGTTGTGGATGTTTGCTTAGGTTATTGGAAGCGGTCCTGTTATTTAGTATAGCTGCACAGTTTCTGTATTGTGTACAACATTTTGGAATTAAAACATGTAAAGGCTGCCCCACTCCCTTGCTGCAGATGGATCAGATTAATGGGAACTATTATCATTCACAGGACATAGTTGCTTCGACCTTGAAGCTCCCAGCTAACAAGGTCATGTGTCACGTAAAGCGTGTTGGTGGGGCTTTTGGAGGGAAGACCTACAAAACCGGCATCATGGCAGCCATCACCGCATTTGCTGCCAACAAGTAAGTGGAGAAAATCTGCTAAATAGACTAAAATGAGATGAAGTCATGCTGTGCATTCTCAGTATTGGGATTAAGGAGGAAGAATTTGGGTTAAGATTATTTAAAATCACATATGGTATACAAATACACAAAGCTGCCAGCTTATTACAACTTTTTTTAAATCTTATATTGTCATACCAGATTCTGAGAACCAAAACAAGACTCAATTACTGAAAAGAATGAAAGCCACAGTAAAAATACCTGAAGAGTAGACAGAAACAAATCCTATATGGATGGTGGTTACTTGTCCTTAGCACCTGTACATGTATACAGGTCAGTTCAACAATTTGAACAAAGTTCAATCCTTCATATATATATATATATATATATATATATATATACACACACACATATACACACACATATGTATATATATACACACACAAATATTTATAAGTATATAAATATATATACACAAAAAATATATAAATACATATATAATATCTATATTACCCTTTAATGTATTTATATATAATTATATTTTATATTTACTATATAATGTATAATAAATATATATACTATATAATACATAGTAAATATGTAAATAAATATATGTATTCATACATATATTTTCTTGATTTAAATGGCAATTTTGCTTTTGTGATGCTTACCTTTATTTACATTACCATTTTCCTTTAAGGATCTCAAAACATTACCATAGGAAATTGTCTTTGGAGCAGGCACATGTAGAAGGCTTAATTTCTTTGCTGAATAATATGAGTCAGTTCCTTTATCCCATGAAGCAAAATGACCTTGATTCCAGACCTGTCCTTTCAGGGAGCACTTGGTAATCAGACACCCCCTGAGTTCCTCCATTTGTAACCAGTCTATAATGTAGCCTTGGGACTGTTTCCCTATAGCAGAGGTTGTTATCACAATGGAAAATACTCCCAAAGCAATACCTTAGAGCCCCTGACACCCAAGACCCTCCCTTGCATAAGTATCGAATGCCAGGTATTGTGCCCAGACCCAAGGGGAGGGGAGGCCACTGCGCATGCCGGAGATCAGCACAGCCTGGGGACAGTAGTGCTGTTGTCCTGTAATGGATGTGGATGGCACTCCAGCTCTCGCTGAGAGTTATATAATCCCCAGAAAGTACTTCTCAGAAAGTATACAGTTTACCACTCTTTCTTTTTTTCTGCTTTAGACATGGTCGTGCAGTCCGCTGCATTCTGGAGAGAGGAGAAGACATGTTAATCACTGGAGGCCGCCATCCTTACCTTGGGAAGTACAAAGTGAGTAGAAGAACGTGAATGGAAAGGATTTATGTTATCAAGATAACATTGCGTGATTTTCAGAGGGCAGCATTGGGCTGCTCTCTCCTGGGGACTAACAATGAGCAAATCAACAAACCCTGCTTCTGTTTAACTTTCTGTTCCTTATGCTCACTGATTACTGGCTGGTTCACATCTGCTTTACTCAAAGATGCCAGTTTGTAAAAAAGTACTAACTGGATTTGGCTGGTACAGAGTGAATGAGTGGAAAACATGTGAGTATATATACATCTATGAAAGTAGGTCTGATTTTCTAAAAATAGAATAATTCCCAATAGTGTTCTGGGAAATTACAATTATTTGCCAACAGGTTCCTTATTTTTCCGTATATCAAGGGTATTTCTGTACAACGCTGTCCCAGAAATTCCTAGAAAAATTTCCATAGCAGAAAATAATTATTATTTTGCTTTGTAAGAAACAAATTAACTTGTCAGAATGGATTGCCATAATAAACAACTAAAAACTCTCAGGGGCTTAAACCTGTATTGTGTTGTTTTTTGCTCAAGTAACAGCTCAGTATAAGCAGCAGGGGTTGTGGGGAATGGGAGAGGAGAGGACTCTTCTCCGAAAAATTATTCAGGGACTTAAACTTTTTCCATGCAGTAGTGCCACCATCAACCCCTCAGACCGCATCACGTGGTATGGAAGTCACAAGGCTCATATCGCTATTCAAGTGTAAATTTAAATTAACTAAGTTAAATAAAACAGAAAATTCAGTTTCACAGTTGCGTTAGTTCAGTAACTACATGTGGCCAGTGGCTGCCATATTGGACGTGTAGATAGAGAACATTGCCATCATCTCGGAAAGCTCTATTGCAGAGACTGCCTTAGGGACTCTGAGTCCTCTATTGGGTCATCTGCTGAGGGCAGAACACAAGGGAAGAGGGAGAACAGAGAGTGTTATGTGGGGGGTGTTTGAGGCACCAGGTGTGTAAGTGTGGACCTTGCTTCTGTTCACATGTGATGAGCCAGGACTTTGCCATCTAACTACGAGGGTGGCTGGGCAATGTAGTCTTCCGTGTGCCCAGGATGAAAGACAACAGCATTTGTGGAACACAGCATCGTCTCCACCACAACTGGTGTGCCTGTGTACATATTTTTAGGAGATAATGGATGTATTTATTTCAATTCACGTTTATGCTCAGCTATATTTTGAATTTGGTTCAGTTAATCAAAGATTTATTAGCGTGAACTTTGTTCTGCCAGAGATTACATTTTGGGGGTTAAGGGGGAAATAAAACGTACACATAGGAAGTCATCACGAAAACATAATAATGTCAGGTTAAAAGATGAGATGCATGTGGTAAAACTAGGAGGAGAGAAGAATATGAGTGTAGTATGTACGTGAGACATCTTAGAGAAGGTGAAACATAAATGGCCTTTGAGAATAGATGGTCAGAAAGAAGGCGTGTGGGTGGTGGGAATAGTAAGAGCAAAAATGCAGAGGAGGGATAAACATGGCATGTTTGATAGGGACGGTAAGAAGAGAGGGGAGTTAGGACACACAGTGATTACTGAGGGGTGGTGGAAAACAAGACTGGTTAGGTTAAGTGATGCCAGACTGAGAGGAGCCTAGAGTTTCAGGATGGGGGTTGAAACTTGATCCTGTAAGAAGAGTAGGACTGGGTAGATCCTTCATCGGTGAAGTATCATAACCAAACACAGGTGGCTCGGGGAAGGTGATATGATGGCACTGAGCCGGATGGCCTGAGGAGGAGAGAGGGCGGAGGCATGCAGACCATCAAGAGGTAGCCGAAGCATTCAGACATGAAATATTTGGGGTCTGAGCTGTGATAGTAAGATGTAGAAGAAATGAGTCCAAGAGCCATTGTAGTATAAAATAAAACAGGAGTTGGTGGCAAACTTGGCAAAGTCCAGGGGAGAATAAAACCACAAACATGGCTTGGAGGTTTCTAGGAGAAAGAACCAAGTTGGAAGGAGGAACCAATCTGGAAGAACAATGATAAACTTGTTCCTTTCACCAGTATGGCTCCTTGTCCTTCACCAATACAGAAATTTATTAAAAGGACTTGTTATAGAAGCCTTAAGCATAATGGTGATTATAATAATGAGAAAATGATGTTTTCTGATGTAGAGTAAGGATAGGAGATGATATTAATAACACTTATAATAGTAATATTAATGATTTATATTTAGACCACTGGCTAGGTTTCAGTCACTCACCTATATTTTTCTATGCCTTACCTGATTTATTGCCATTTCACAGACAGAGAGGTTATAGAGCTTGCCAAGATCACAGAACTAGTTAAGTGGCAGAGCCAGGACTCAAACTTAAACTCCTGGAAATCATAGGACAAGCCCTTGACTACGGCTTTGGTTTGAATTTGGTTCCATTCAACAGAAATCACAAAGTAAACTCTAATAAGCTCAGAGATACTGAAGCAGAGTGCAGGTAGAAAGCAGGGGTATTGGATACACGTTAATCGCAAGGAAGGTATTTATGTAAAAGACCTCCAGCAGCGCCAAATGCTGTTGAGAATTTTTATCAGACTGGGCCCTCTGAGAAAAATGTGCCAAGTCCATTCTGAGCAGGCCACCAGATTCGGAGATTAGAAGATGAGGTGGCATCAAGGGAGAAAGTTCAGGTAGAAATGTGGAGCCAGAACTCAAGGACTTGTGGCAAGAATGGGAGGTTAAGAAGTATGCGGTTGATTTGCTTTAGGAGGAAAGAAAAGGGTTGGTTGAACAGTAGAAATGGATTTTCCAGGAGGGCTTTTTGTTTGTTGTGTTTTTATATCTTTGTCTACCCTTCCTTTTTCCTTTTAAAATTACTGTTAGTTGTGGCAAAATACACACAACGTAACATTTACTGTCTTCACCGTGTTGGAGTGTGCAGTGTGGTCATTAAGTACATTCACACTGTTGCGTAACCACCATCACCATCCATCTCTGGAATTCTTTTCATCTTGTAAAACTGAAACTCGGCACCCGCAGAGCAGTATGTCCCCATTTCTTCCACCCCCAGCAACCTCCTGGAAACCACCATTCTACTTGCTAGGAATCCGACTACGCTAGGTACCTGATATAAATGGAATCAAACAGTATTTATCCTTTTGTGACTGCTTATTTCACTTAACGTAGTGTCCTCACAGTTCATCCATGTTATAGCATGTGACAGGAGTTCCTTCCTTAATATTCCATCGTATGTACCACGTTTTGCCGATCCGTTCATCTGCTGATGGACACTTGGGTTGCTTCTACCTCTTGGCTACTGTGAATAATGCTGCTGTGAACATAGATGTACAAATAGCTCTTCAGGACCCTGTTTTTAATGCTTTTGGATAAATACCCAAAAATGGGGTTGCTGGATTATATTATATTGCTATTTTTAATTTTTTGAGGAACCACCATAGTGTTTTCTACAGCAGCTGCACCATTTCACATTTCCACCAACAGTGCACAGGGGGTCCAATTTTTCCACTTAGTATTTTCTGTTACTAGTTGGTTGGTTGGTTTTTTTTTTTTTTTTTTTATAGTAGCCATTCTAATGGATGTGAGGTGGTGTCTTGGGATTTTGATTTGTATTTCCCTAATGACCAGTGATGTTGAGCATCTGTTCATGTGCTGACTGGACATTTGAATATTGTCTTTGGAGAAATGTCTATTCAAATCCTTCATCCATGTTTTTAGTCAGGTTGGGTTTTTTGTTGTTGTCGAGTTGTAGGAGTTCATATACTTACTGGATATTAACCCCTTATTAGATACATGATTTGAAAAATTTCCTCCCGTTCTCTGGTTTGCCTTTTCACTCTGTTGATTGCATCCTTTGATATATGGAAGTTTTAAACTTTGATATATCTGATTTATCTATTTTTTTTCTTTTGTTGTCTCTGCTTTTGGTGTCATATCCAAGAAATCATTGCCAAATCCAATGTCATTAGGCTTTTTATCTATATGAGGAGGATTTCCAAGTGACAAAGTAAAATGTAGAGAGACATGGTCCCCAGAACCAGCGTTAAAGATCAGTTCTCTTTTCCTAGGCTGGGTTCATGAATGATGGCAGAATCTTGGCCCTGGATATGCAGCATTATAGCAATGGAGGCGCCTCCCTGGATGAGTCATTACTTGTAAGTGCTTTAAGAAGCAAGTTCACATTCTGGAAAGCATTAAATAAAATGATATAATTCAGAAAATGTTCAGTAGTTATATACATTTTAATAAAAAAATAAATACCCACATTGCAGGGATAGCCATGTGTTACTGGCACCCCCAGAGTGATCCTGGAGATACTTGCTACGTCTGTGTCTGTATATTTTTTCCAGGTTTCCTGTACCTAGAGTTCTTTTCCCAAATGCAAGCATTAGACCTCCACCACAGCTCTATTGATATTCTGGCCTGGATCATTCTTCATCGTCGGGCTGTCCTGTGCACGGCAGGATGTCAAGCAGCATTTTTGGCCTCTACTGACTAGATGTCAGTGGCATAGCTACCCACTGGTCTCAACAGCTCAAAGTGTCTCCGGACATTACCAGGGAAGACAGAGGACAAAATCACCCCTGGTTGAGAACCAGTGCATTAGACCAAATACCAAAACTTTTTTTTTTTTTCAGGCTTTGCAGGATATTTTATTCATTAGATTCTGTAGACCCAGTGTTTAGAGCCTATGAATGCTTCAAAGTCTTTGGCAGCTGTCTGAAACCTGGGGGGAAAAATGCATTAGCCCTAAAATACGAAAATTAAAAATGATGATTCCAAAAGAAAAATTATTCAAATCCTTAAAAATGATTTTATAATAAAAATTCTTTTCATTTAGGACATGGGTCTGTTTTAGCATGTTTGGATGTGATGTAGAGAGAGTTGGTCATTTCTGGCCTGGTTTTGGTCTTCCGTTTCAGGAGGGCAAAATAGGCATGGAAGGATGAGAATCTGATCACACCAACTCTGGATTTCCCCAGGTGATAGAAATGGGACTTCTGAAGATGGAAAATGCTTACAAGTTTCCCAACCTGCGCTGCCGGGCGTGGGCGTGCAGAACCAACCTTCCATCCAACACAGCTCTGCGTGGCTTTGGCTTTCCTCAGGCAGGGCTCATCACTGAGTCCTGTATCACCGAAGTGGCAGCCAGGTGTGGTTTGGCCCCTGAGAAGGTAATGCTAAACTAATCTCTCATACATAAGACATCTAGCTCCAGAGCAGGGAGGACCATTGGGGGTCATTCAGGTTGAGGAATTTGGATCCAGAGGGGCTAAATGATGTGCCTAAGGTAACCCAGCTAACTAGTTAAGACAGAGCCAGGACTCCAAAGCTCAGTGATCCTTGTCTTACCCAGGCTCTTCCCCAAAAATTCCTGGAGACAGAGGATATTGAAGCTTTGGATTCCAGCTCATTCAGTGAGAAGTCTCCATCGGTTGAGGACATAACTGCTGCGAACGAGTTCTGTCAAGCCCTTCTTTTCTCTGCTTCCCTGAACATCTCAGGCAGCTGTCATAAAATTTCAGTCATTTCAGTTACTAAAATAGTTTCCTTTCTGTTCTTGAAGTCTCAGTCCCAATTTTATTCATTAACAAGCTCTGTTCCCCTCCTGTGCCTCTTGCAGTCAGAATCCTGGAGCAGAGTTAGGGTGAGGAGACATGGTGTGCTTTCTTTCCCCCCTTCTCCGCTCTGTACCTTCTGCTGTGCTATTGGGGTGGAGAGGGAGAGGAGGACCAGAGGAAACAGCGTCTGCCCAGCGAGCTCTTGTCCCCTCCTTGCTTAGATGTAGCCACTTTTCAAGTATGTTTCTGTGGCCTCCATTTCTGCTAGCTCTCTCAGAAATGGACGGCCCCTCTGAGGGTGGGTTAAATTTCCAGCTTCCCTTAGCTGGCACCTCATACAGTGTTTCATGATACCTCTTTGCCCCATGCTGCAACAAACTTTGGAAAGCCCCAGTCCCCACGTCATCTGTCTTCTTTCTTTCTATTCAATAGTAGACTCTGTGGCCCTAGGCAGGAGCCATTTTCTTTATGTCTCTTGAACTTCTGGGGGCCCCTGCCCTCCCTTCTGGCCATCTCGTCACAGCCTCCCTCCCAGATGTTCTGTCACATTTGGTAGCATAGGGAGAATTAGATAATGATCTCCCTCCACCCCTGAGGAAGTCGGAGGAGAGAACAGTCATCCTTAAAAACACTGCCTTCCCCGGGGCGCCTGGGTGGCTCAGTTGGTTAAGCATCTGACTCCTGGTTTCAGTTCAGGTAATGATCTCAGGGTTGAGAGATCAAGCCCCAAGTCAGGCTCTGCACTGAGCATGGAGTCTGCTTGAGATTCTCTCTCCCTCTCCCTCTGCTCTTCCTGCTTATGCTCAGTTGCTCTCTCTCGCTCTCTCTCTCTCATAAATAAATAAATAAATAAATCTTTTAAAAAAAGAATCTTAATTTGTTCTTTATCCTAGTTATCGGTTATGTTTAAACAAATATAAAAGTTTGTTTAAACAAATATAAAAGTTTGTTTAAACATAACCGATAACTAGGATGAGTAGTCTTATCTTGCCACAGCATCTGAACAATCCAAATTGTGTAGGTCATATAGCCTAGAAGTTAAATTTAGGATTACCTTTCAACAGATGTTCACAAACGCAACTAGAATTAGAGGAGTCTACAGTATACCAGGACTGTACTGAGTTATATAAGAAATAGAAGGAAAGGATGCCTCCCTTTGAACTTACACCAGAGCAGCATAGAAAGCATGTAAGTGCTAACATATCTGATAGAGGCTTTGGGTAGTGTAGGCTTCAGGAAGGGCTTCAACAAGGAGGAAGTGGAACTCAGTTTGGGCCTGATAGGATGAGAAGAACTTGACTAGGAGGACAGTGGATGGAAAAGATTACATCTGTTGCCTCTCCTCTCATTTTGATCTCCTTTTCTTTTATAGGTCCGAATGATAAACATGTACAAGGAAATTGATCAAACACCCTACAAACAAGAGATTAATGCCAAGAACCTGATTCAGTGTTGGAAAGAATGTATGGACATGTCTTCCTACTCCCTGAGGAAAGCGGCTGTAGAAAAATTCAATTCGGAGAATTATTGGAAGAAAAAAGGGCTGGCTGTGGTCCCCCTGAAGTTTCCTGTTGGTCTTGGCTCAGTCGCTGCTGGTCAGGTCAGTTCCCCAAACGACCAATCAGAGGGTGTTGGCCAGTTAGCCATAGGGTTCCAATGCCTGTTTGTAAAGCTTCCCCAAAGTTGTCCTCAGTCAAGCTAGTTTATTTCCAGAGAATTTAAGAGCTCCTTTGCAGGAATCCCCAGGGTTAGTGACAAGCATTCTTGCTGGGAAATTGGGAGACCTGGTATCTGCTTTTGGCCCTGAGTCAACTTGCTCTGGGCCCAGATCATTCAAGTATGAAGTAAGATGATGGGATGGATGACTGCCAAGACTCCTGTTCCAGCTCCTCTGGGCTGCTGTGTTCCTGGACCATGAAACAGAAATGGGAAGTTGTGTGGCATTTGGGGGGTGGGATAAACTAAACCCAGAAAAGTAAATCATTTAAATAATTTTGTTAAAACAGAATTTTAGAAGTTTGCTTACTTCTGAGCTGTTAAAAATGTGAAAAGGGGGACCAGAAATCTGTTCTTGTGGTTTCTTCAATTGATTAAATAAATTCCCTGCTTGTTTTTGTTTGCTAAATCCCACTTGCTGCTTCTGCCCCCTCATTCTTGAATGAAACATACCTGAACAGCTGGTGGTCTGCACTATTCTAGCTCACTCTACCACAGTAATGTGGGACCCCTTATCTACCTTCTTACATATATCTTTGCATATACATACACATATGTAGAGAAGGTGGCAGAGCCCTCAAAACCGTTGTCACTCCCCTTTGCAGAATTCAAACCATGCTTTGAGTAATGACCGATTAGGGATAAATGGAGGTGGAGCTGTGAGCACTAGTGAGTATGCTGTGTGTAAGGGAGCAGAGGAGGCCAAAAAAAAAAAAAAAAAAAAAGGCTAGGAAGGTTCTTCCTTCATTCCCATGTTGATCCATTCACCTAACCATCCTGGCTCAGCTTCGGTGTGATCATGAGAATGTTCCACGCTTGGTTAGACCAGTAGTAGCTCAGAGGAGTATCATAGCAATACAAGCGGTGATCTCTTTTGCAGCCGTCCCATTCCTCCCGGTTTGTGATGGCAGAAAAAACACAGAGACATTTAGCCATCTGCACACAATTTACCCAGATGAGTGAGACAGTCAAGAGGAATAAAGGCAAGAATAAAGGCAAAACCAAGATTATTCAGAAGGAGGGGAGAGGAGAAAACCACCACTAAGAAAGGGTTAGTGAGCAGTGAATCTCAGTCTGTGGCTTGGGGGTAGACTGATGAGTGGGCAGCTAACAAAGAGATCAGTCTGGTCCATCAGCCCCTGAGCAGACCAGCCAGGACCCCTGAGGAAAACAGTTCCTATTATTTACGGATCTCCGGGCAACCCCAGGGCATAAAGCCGTGGTTGACACGGTAGACTGTCTCTACTTAACTGTTGCCCTTACCTAACATCAGGTCTCCACAATGGACCAGACCTGGCCCATTTTCTGTATCAGAAATTTCTCAAAAATTCTTTATCTAAGAAATAATGATAATTACTGAGCACCCCTTTTAGATTTTATCTCATTCAACCCTCAGGACAACCTATAAGATTTGTAGCCTCATTTAATGGTGAGGAAGCTGAGGCTTCAAGAGCGAAAATAACTTGCCTGAAGCCTCATGTCTGGAGAGAGGTGGTACCGGGGGTGGGGGCTTAGGTCTAAGAGGCTCCAGAAGCAGTTTTCTCAGCTCCATCAAGCTGCATCTCCATAGCACCATTTGGTGGGACCTGAGGTGGTATTCAGCTCAGCCCAGAGGAAACCAGACAACAGCCAGCAGTACGACTTCATTCTCAGACCACCAGCTCTACCCATCTTCCCCTGGACACCAGCTGCCATGCTGGAAAGAAACACTGGTATAGGGCCGAATCGAGAGGTCTGAGATCAGGCAAGCTGCTCCCCGGAAGCCATTTGCCGAAAGGCGATCCAGAAGCAAACCAAGTAAAGGAGGGAAGGAACTAAGAAGGATATTATAAAGCCCAAGGCTGGGGGATTCGTAATGTCCCACTTCACTTTCCTTGGGTAGGTGTGATTCTGTTTTATAGAAGGAGAAATTGAAGCCCAGAGGCGTTCACTCTCTTGTCCAAGGACAAGGACCACGGATGCCACAGAACGAGGAGTGGACTTCGAGGCCGTCTGGTCACGTTTCTTCATCATCCGGTGCCGTCTGCCTGAGCAGAGGCAGCCCCTGTGCCCGCGACAGCTGAGGGGCTCACACGTACCTCCCCTCCGCTGTATTTAAGGACCAGCCTGTGGGCACGGAGGAGCAGACAAGACCTGATTAACCTCCGCATCCCCAGTACCTTGGCATCGTGCCTGACCCAGGGTAGAAACGCAAATGCTCGAGTGGCTGAGACATTTTGGGAATCCAGCCCCAGCAGTCCCTGCCCGATGATTTAGATTTCACAGACCAAGCCCCCGATTTGTGTCGGAGAACCGTCTGTTCTCATGCTCCAGTCGTGCCCATTTCATATATGAAGCTTTGCCGAATTTTCCTTCATGGGGATAACAACGCACCATCTGGTGGTGCCACTCAACTGAACCAAACTGGACATTTTCAATGACCCGAGGGGCTGGCAGCAGCACAGGGAACGCGTTCCTCAGCAGTCCCACGCAGGCGGAGCCCCGTGGCCAGCAGGGTCACACGCTGGAGGAAATGCGCAGTCCACTGTGAATGTGGCTCCAGCACATGTGGAAGCTTGCCACAAGCAACTACTGGCTTGCTTGCAGAGCCAAGGAGGCCAAGTACAGACTTGAGAAGCTTCAGAAACAGATCAAATCGCTCTGCTGTTGTAAACTCATTTATCGGACTTTTATTGGGCGCTTACTATGAGACACTATGTTGCATTCCAAGGATGCCTCAGGACATGGCCCTTCCTTTCAGGGGGGCTTCCATTCTAGCAGAGAGCAATGCAGTGGCGGAGAATGGAGCCCAGGGGCAGCCCTTGCAGCCGCCATCACCTGGCGTCTGATGAGCGCCAGGGAAGCCGGCACTAGGCTCTCTGTAGGGGATGCCACTCCCTAGTTTTATTATTTTGAGAACAAATGGTCAGGATCCCAAGATGGTATTTCCAGGAGTGATGGGTGAACAAACAGTAGGACACACTCTGCTGCATCCTCCCAAGGCTCTCAGGCATGATTATCATGGCAACGATGCCTTCCTCAAGGTTCTAAAATTTTCCTTTGGGCTGAGAAAGGGTATCCCTGTGTCCCTATTTGAATCATCCCTGGTATACACTTGCTGACCGAGGTAACGAGAGCCCATTTTCACTGTCAGTGTCTTAGAAGCTTCTGTTTCACTGGAGTCATGTAAACCCTTGGATACCAATAAAGAGGCAGTCCTCCAGGTGTGGTTCGTGGCCCACAAGTGGCAATGAAGGTCCTTCTTGTCATCAGAGAATGGATGTAGGGATGTGCTTCCTTCCTTGGGTGTATCTGGTGATTGTCATGTGATTCCATTGACTTTCACTTATGACCAGGGTTGTTTATAAGTAATCCGAGTAATGAAGGTTTACTAAAATTTCCGCTTTGTTATTTACATAGCAGCTTGTTGCTAGAACTTTCTGAAAACCCTGCCTTTACAAATCCTAGATTTTTGTGCCACACTGCCTACAAGCTTAGATATTAGGAAACTAGCTGACAGAGCTTTAAGTTACCCCTTGCTGGCCTAGACCACACCTATGAGGTTGGCATCTCCCAGTTGAACAGCTACAGAGGTGTGCTTTGCAAGGCTTCCTAAACCGCAGTGGAGCCCTAGAAGCATTTTTGCTAGGACCACATGCTGTTAATACCGCTCTTACACTAGAGACGCCAAGTGAAAAGGCCATCCTTGTTTTCCGCAGCCCCCTGGGATATCTTCATCCCCCTTAGTCTAGCGTGGACAGAATTGCAAGAAGGCACATTCGTGTTGATTATAAAACATGTTTAGCTAGAGTCTGGATGTTTCCGATTACAGCATCCTTTAATTCTGTGTCAGCAGTTTGGTTCTTTCTGGGTCCCCGTGGGGAGCTGTACAGTTAGATAAGATTACTTCCAAGTTCCCTTCCAACTAAAGCCCTGCAATTCTGGGCCAGGGTAATTTGGGGTAGGCTTGGCTCCTTTTGTAGCAAACCATGTCTGTGTGTCCCGTCTTATTTGGGTTTTTGTTTGTGTTTCTATCATACCTACAACTATGGGAATATGTGTTCACGTAAACCATTCTCCTCTGCCCTAACCTATCTGCACTGAATTTGGCATTTTATAACTGACCCCCCAAAAAAAAACCAAACCCCAAACCTAGATTGTTGTTCCACTCTGGATTAGGGAGATCCTCAAATGTCCTCATGAGGGAATAGTAACTTGAGGAACGTCGTCCTGCCCCAGCCCTGTCCTGCCCCGGCCTCAAAGCCATCCCCTGACAGCCCAGTGTCTTGTGCAGCAATCGTGAGACAGCTCTTGCCCCAGAACTGGCCTGACTCTGCTCTGTGTTCTCAGGGCAGTGGGATGGAAAGGAGGGGATCATTTCCAGGGAAAATGTTTTATTCTATTTATTTATTTATTTTCATCTGGTACTTTTTAATACCCTCTAGAATAGACTGACAGTGAAGCACATATTTGGTTTTTGAGGGCAATTTTTTATGCTGACATCTGGTTATCATTTTTTTTAAAGATTTGATTTATTTATTCGACAGAGATAGAGATAGCCAGCAAGAGAGGCAACACAAGCAGGGGGAGTGGGAGAGGAAGAAGCAGGCTCATAGCGGAAGAGCCTGATGTGGGGCTTGATCCCACAATGCCAGGATCACGCCCTGAGCCAAAGGCAGACGCTTAACCGCTGTGCCACCCAGGCGCCCCGACATCTGGTTATCATTTAACGTTAAACTACTAAAGTAAGGGTTGGCAAGCTACAGAATGGGTCAGGTTCACCCCAGGGCCTGTTGTGTATGTCTTTGAGCTTAGAACAGTTTATTACATGTTTTTCATTTTAATTCCAGGATAATTAACATACAGCATTGTATTAGTTTCAGGTGTCCCATAGAGTGATTTGATAATTCTATACATTACTCTCCAGGGAAAATGTTTTAATTGACAAGACGTGTGATAATATCAGTCCAAAAGATCATGGAAACTCTTGTCATCTTTTTTGGTTAGGCTGCTGCCTTGGTTCACATTTACCTGGATGGGTCTGTGCTGGTGACGCATGGTGGGATTGAAATGGGTCAGGGCGTCCACACGAAAATGATTCAGGTAAGTATGCAACTAATTGGATTAAGTTGGGTGAGTGTTTGCAGCTGCATGTATGAGAGAAAAACCGTTAATGCGTATCCTCTGTTCCATAATGGAAAAGATACGAGATTTTAGCTTTGACAGCTTAAATTGTTAAGCTGTTAACAGAAACTGTGTAAACCAGCCAGTTTTGTAACTGAACGTCCTAAAAGAATGGAACAGAAGAGTCTCAGGTGTCTTATTGCTACAGAAGATTGTGTCTTTATTTGTTGCTTTCCTTTGGGTCTACACCCATCCCACCATCCGAAAATAGAGCATTCCTTTGAAACCTTTTGTAAACCGAAATGGCGTAAAGCAAAGATGTAATTACCATTAATTTATATGAAAATATTTTTGAGCCTTTCTGGACCCCCAAAATAACCTCTTATTTTCTGATTTGCTGATGGATGTATGAAATAAATGGAGATAAAGTGCAGACGCTGACAGATGCAGCTCAGAGCTCTGCAGCTTGAAGCCGAGAGGCTGAGCAGCACGTGCTCCCAGGGAGGGAGCTTGGGGGGCCACTTTCGCCGCTGGGGGTGCACACGGAGCACTAGTTTTGCTCTTCACCTTTTTTCGTAAAAGTGGAAATCCTCTTCAGATTTATTTCAGTGAGTGAGAACAGGTACTAATGTAGATGTTTTGTCAAAACCAAGAGGCTTGCAAACTTTTACAAAGGGGGACACCAGTATTGACAAGTGAGGTGTCTTTTTTGAACCTTCGCTGGCCAATAAAAAGATGTGTCGATTCTGATGTATTGCACTATTTCTTGCCTTTCTTAGGATTTTGAACAATTGATAATATAAATCATATCTGGTATTTCTTTTTTTTTATGTTTTTTTATTATATTATGTTAGTCACCATACAGTACATCCCCGGTTTCCGATGTAAAGTTCGATGATTCATTAGTTGTGTGTAACACCCAGTGCACCATGCAATATGTGCCTTCCTTACTACCCATCACTGGTCTGTCCCATTCCCCTGCCCCCCTCCCCTCTGAGGCCCTCAGTTTGTTTCTCAGAGTCCATAGTCTCTCATGTTTCATTCCCCCTTCTGATTACCCCCCTTTCTTTATCCCTTTCTTCCCCTACCGATCTTCCTAGTTCTTATGTTCCATAGATGAGAGAAATCATATGATAATTGTCTTTCTCTGCTTGTCTTATTTCACTTAGCATTATCTCCTCCAGTGCCGTCCATGTTGCAGCAAATGTTGAGAATTCGTTCTTTCTGATAGCTGAGTAATATTCCATTGTATATATGGACCACAACTTCTTAATCCAGTCATCTGTTGAAGGGCATCTCGGTTCCTTCCACGATTTAGCTATTGTGGACAATGCTGCTATGAACATTGGGGTGCATATGGCCCTTCTCTTCACTACGTCTGTATCTTTGGGGTAAATACCCAATAGTGCAATGGCTGGATCATAGGGTAGCTCAATTTTTAACTTTTTTTTTTTTTTTAAGATTTTTATTTATTTATGTGACAGAGAGACAGCCAGCGAGAGAGGGAACACAGCAGGGGAGTGGGAGAGGAAGAAGCAGGCTCCCAGTGGAGGAGCCTGATGTGGGACTCAATCCCGGAACGCCGGGACCACTCCCTGAGCCAAAGGCAGACGCTTAACGACTGCGCTACCCAGGCGCCCCCAATTTTTAACTTTTTAAGGGACCTCCACACTGTTTTCCAGAGTGGCTGTACCAACTTGCATTCCTACCAATAATGTAGGAGGGATCCCCTTTCTCCACATCCTCTCCAGCAATTGTTGTTTCTTGCCTTGTCAATTTTTGCCATTCCAACTGGCGTAAGGTGATATCTTAGTGTGGTTTTGATTTGAATTTCCCTGATGGCTAATGATTTTGAACATTTTTTCATGTGTCTGTTAGCCATTTGTATGTCTTCATTGGAAAAGTGTCTGTTCATATCTTCTGCCCATTTTTTGATTTATTTGTTTCTCGCGTACTGCGTTTGAGAAGTTCTTTGTAGATCTTGGATACCAGTCTTTTATCTGTAGTGTCATTTGCAAATATATTCTCCCATTCTGTGGGCTGCCTCTTAGTTTTTTTGACTGTTTCCTTGGCTGTGCAGAAGCTTTTTATCTTGATGAAGTCCCACAAGTTCATTTTATCTTTTGTTTCTCTTGCCTTTGGAGATGTGTCATGAAAAAGGTTGCTTTGGCAGATGTTGTAGAGGTTGCTGCCTATGTTTTCCTCTAGAATTTTGATGGATTCCTGTCTCACATCAAGGTCTTTCATCCATTTGGAGTTTATTTATGATCCTCTCAATTGATGCAGAAAAAGCATTTGACAAAATACAGCATCCTTTCCTGATTAAAACCCTTCAGAGTGTAGGAATAGACGGTACATTTCTTAATCTCATCAAAGCCATCTATGAAAAGCCTAAAGCGAATATTATTCTCAATGGGGAAAAGCTGGAAGCCTTTCCCGTAAGATCAGGAACACGACAAGGATGCCCACTCTCGCCACTTTTATTCAACATAGTACTAGAAGTCCTGGCAATAGCAGTCAGACAACAAAAAGGGATAAAAGGTATCCAAAATGGCAAAGAAGAAGTCAAAATGTCTCTCTTCACAGATGACATGATACTCTTATGGAAAACCCAAAAGAATCCACTCCCAAACTATTAGAAGTTATAGAGCAATTCAGTAATGTGGCGGGATACAAAATCAATGCTCAGAAATCAGTTGCATTTCTATACACGAATAAGGAGACTGAAGAAAGAGAAATTAGGGAATCCATCCCATTTACAATAGCACCAAAAATCATACGTTACCTTGGAATTAACTTAATCAGAGACGTAAAGGATCTATATTCTAGAAACTATAAATCACTCCTGACGGACATTGAAGAAGACACAAAAAGATGGAAAAATATTCCATGCTCATGGATCGGAAGAATTAACATAGTTAAAATGTCCATGCTACCCAGAGCAATCTACACTTTCAGTGCTATCCCAATCAAAATACTGATGATATTTTTCAAAGAACTGGAACAAATAGTCCTTAAATTTGTATGGAACCAGAAAAGGCCCGATCTCCAAGGAACTGTTGAAAAGGAAAAACAAAGCTGGGGGCATCACAATGCCGGATTTCGAGCTGTACTACAAAGCTGTGATCACAACGACAGCATGGTACTGGCACAAAAACAGACACATAGATCAATGGAACAGAATAGAGAGCCCAGAAATGGACCCTCGGCTCTTTGGGCAACTAATTTTTGATAAAGCAGGAAAAAATATCCAGTGGAAAAAAGACAGTCTCTTCAATAAATGGTGCTGGGAAAATTGGACAGCTACGTGCAAAAGAATGAAACTTGACCACTCTCTCACACCATACACAAATATCTGGTATTTCTAATCAAAGTCTGCCTGTTTTTTTACTCATTCACTGTAGATTAATTTTTAAGTACTGTTTCTATTTTGTGAATAATAGTAATATTAAAGACTATAAAACATTTGGAAGAGGCAAAAAAATTTTTTTAAAAAGACTGAACAATTTCACCAATTAGCAACAAGCACTGTTTTGAGGTCTTTCCATCTTTTCTTTTCTCTTTTTCATAAATTGCTAACACGCTGTTTATATAATTTTTTGTATTCTAGTTTTTTGTGTTTTTTAAAATTTTTATTTAAATTCCAGTTAGTGAATATATGGTTATATCAGTTTAACATACAGTGTAATATTAGTTTCAGGTGTATCATATAGTGATTCCACAATTCATACATCACCCAGTGCTCATCAGGACAAGTGCCCTCCTTGATCCCCATCATCTATTTAACCCATCCCCCACTCTCCTCCCCGCTGATAACCAGCAGTTCTCTGTAGTTAAGAGTCTGTTTCTTGGGGCGCCTGGGTGGCACAGCGGTTAAGTGTCCGCCTTCAGCTCAGGGTGTGATCCCGGCGTTATGGGATCGAGCCCCACATCAGGCTCCTCCGCTATGAACCTGCTTCTTCCTCTCCCACTCCCCGTGCTTGTGTTCCCTCTCTTGCTGGCTGTTTCTATCTCTGTCAAATAAATAAATAAAATCTTTAAAAAAAAAAAGTCTCTTTCTTGGTTTGCCTCCTTCCCTCTCTCTCTCTCTTTCCCCTATGCTTGTTTCTGTTTTTTTTCACCTATCCTGTTAGAGGGTGGACCCTTCATCCTGTGGTTAAGAATTCTTTGCAATCACGATTTTTAATGGCTGCTTGTGGATGTATGTATAATTTATTTAACCATCCCAGTTGTTTCATACTTCAATTAATATCTTTGTATGGAAGCCTGTGGTCAAATCAACGATTATTTTCTTAAAATAGATTTCCAGAAATGGAATTGCTGGGTCACAGAGTGTATCTTAAATCACCGACACTTATTACCAAATTGTTTTCCAGAAAGTATCCATTTCACTACACCACTAACCAACTTTATCCGTTACAGGTTTTTTTAAAACCTTAATTTAATCATTGTGAATGATAATATCTCATTATTGCCTTGATTTGCACTTTTCTGATTATAGAGCCTTTGCTAGAATTTTGCAGAGTGAGGTAGTAGGAAAGGGCTCAAGGTGTTGATTTCGTGATTATGCAGACATGGAGCATCTCCTCTAGTGCTGGCCCGGGGCTTTTCCTCCTCTTCCCGATGCTATTGCACATAAGAAAGCCAGAGAAACAAGAATGTGTGCTCAGGGTTTAGGGTCCAGACTAGCTACAGGGGCTTTAGGAAAGAACTTTTTATGGCTGGAGGAAATCATGGTTCTACCCACCTGTCCCTGTTGCATGTATGGGGGCTTGCGCACGGGCTACCAGGTGGGTATATGCACAGATCTTTGATTAACCAAAGTATTTGAAAAGAATCTCTTTTCTAAAATTCAGGTGGTTAGTCATGAATTAAGGATGCCGATATCTAACATCCACCTGCGTGGGACAAGCACAGAAACCGTCCCTAACACAAACATCTCCGGAGGGTCCGTGGTGGCGGATCTCAACGGGTTGGCAGTAAAGGTAAAAATCATTGCCGTGGAGTCCAAATCATGAGCCCCACCAGGCCAGATACATGGCTGGAGCTCAGAAGATGTTGAGATGCAATCCAGTTCTTATCTCCTTCTCACCCCCTTCTGGTGAAAAATGTGCTTTCCCCCAGCATCAGGCTCAGTGTGTGTACAATACCCAGCTGCTCTCCTGGGCCGGAAATCCATACCCTTTCCTCCCTCACTCCTGACATCTCACAGATCATTCCATGCCACTCAGAAACATCTCTGTGTCTTTCACCGTCCATGTTCCGGGAATATCGCTACTTGGATTCAGCCTCGCACCTCTTGCCAGGACCATTACAAGGCTCTGTCTCTCCACCTGAGTTTTATTGCCTTTCACTCTGGCTTCATGTTGACAGAGTGAGCTTCCCACAAAATAAATCTGACCATGCCGTGTTTAAAAACAGCAGCCAGGGGGTTGCCAACAGTTTTTTTGTTAAGTCCTAACCTCTTAGCATGGATTATAGGGCCCTCACCCTGGTCTGTTGTTAAGACCAGTTCACACTTCAAGCCCACCCCTGGGAAACCTTTCACATCACCTCTTCAAGGGTCAGTCTCTACCTTCTCTGTGTCCCATGGGCCTGGCCTCCTAACAGACCTCTATTGTGGCATGTATTTTGTGGTTTTGAAATTAGGGTTTGCCTGAAATTATGATAATAATTTTAATTAAAAAATAATCCCTAGGATGCTTGTCAGACTCTTCTAAAACGCCTTGAACCCATCATCAGCAAGAATCCTCAAGGCACTTGGAAGGATTGGGTGAGAATCCTTATTACTTTTGTGTTTTATGTTGAAAAAAAAAAGGAGGGAGGAGAAATGTGTGGATTAAGTATCAGTTGAAATGACACTTTAAAAGGTACTACAGTTACATAATGATAAGTAGAGGCCTTTTGGTTCTCTGGACGTGGAAATGTTATCATCGTATGGTAGAGGAACTCTTGCATCTGGGAAAATTCTCCATTAGAGAAAAAGATTATTTTTCTACAAAAACCTTTGTTTTTAAGCCAGAACTAATTGCTGTTTCCTCTGATGGATCCCAGGTATTTTCTAGATAATAGCTGTAAATCTCTTTGTTCTCCTTCTTTGGTTTCCACTGTTCCTGAACGGAAAGACATTACAATCCATCTATAAAAGTAAAGAATCACAGAAATTTCTCATTTAGAAATAGGAACCCAAGCCACTGGTATGTATTCAACCAGTAGTAGGCACCAAACGCAGTGGAGACTGCAGCTGCTTCCTTCGCTGTACTTACAACCTAGCTGGAAGAGAAAACACGCATTCTGAAGTCAACTAGCACACTTTTCAGGGACTAGGTTATAAAGGACCAGGTGGTGTGGAATGAATGTCAGTAAAAGCTGAGAGTACGCATCACGCTGACTGCTTTAGGATGTCACATTAAAAGCATTGCCAGGCAAAGAGCATTTGGGGAATCCTCCTTAGAAATGCTTCCTGCTCTTCCGCAGAGTTCATACTCATTCTGTAATTCATGTTTATGGAAGCTCTCAATCCTTTTTGGGCAGCTTTATTTCTGCCCTCTGCCCTGTGCTCCGCTCTCCCAAAGAAAGGCTGAGAGGGCCTGGCTGAAAGATTCAGTGCAGGACGGCCAGCCCTCCACCGTCAGGAGGTGCTGCCGCTCAGCACGCTTTCTTCTGTCATGGCTGCACGGTTCACCTTTCTCTTTCTCAGACTTGGGGACTTGGACCTAACCCCCATTTTTCTGTATATGAGTGAACTATGTGCACTGCAGGATCAGGAGAACTTTTGATGTCAGTGGTACAATTTACCAAAATTACACTTTGCTAAGACCAATGAATACCTGGTATTAAAATAGAGCACTCAAGCACCCGTTGTTTCCTGAAACATTCCCTGTGGATAGACTGTCCTTCCAGAAGACCGAGTGAAGTTCTTCATCAACAGAACACCCGCTGGCCACGCTAGTCCAGACCATGGCTGTAATGTACCTCGGCAGTCACGGAAGACAGTCACAGGCTCTGAACACACACTGTTACTACTGACAGTGACCACACGTGCTTGTGAAGTTGGGGAATGCAGAGAGGAATACGTTAATCTTGGTTCTTCCTGGTTATTAGTACTGATAGCTGCATTTCACGTAGAGTGAAACTAAGATTGAAGCCGCAAGTGACTCTTTTTTTAAACATCGCCATTGCATCCTCTTTCCTCCTGTTTCCCAGGCACAAGCTGCTTTTGATGAAAGCATTAGTCTTTCAGCTACTGGATACTTCAGGTAAGGCGTCCTTTCAACCACATGCATGAAAAAGAGCAGCTGTCGCTTGAGGAAGAGTTTCACTTCTGTTTGCAATTTTGGAAAAAAATCGATTTTGGTGACCTTCTATTAACCCACTGTTATACACAACATTTAGCTTCCAGTTAATCCAAATGCCCAGAGAGGCTTCTGTTGGAAAGAATAGGCACACAAATAAAATATGGCTGAACTGATGATTCGAATTCTACTGAGTGGTACTGAGGGATCTCTGAGGTCGGTGCTTGTAACCCACAGCAGTGGCTGATTTTTTGTTGAAAACTAGCGTATCCTTAAGTTAAGAGGTAAAGGTAAGGGAATGCAAATTAAACCCATAATAAGATAAACACCACTTTACACCTTCTAGACTGGCAAAAAAGAAGAAATGTGATAATAACCACGTGTTGTCAAGACCAGAACAATTGTCGCTCACCTACTCTGGAAAATAATTATCAGATTATTTTAGTGGAAAATGAAAGCCATCAGAGAACAGGGTGATACACAAAGTCTTACCTGATTTTGTCTTGTTGCTAGTTCTCCTGGGAGTCCCAGGGCACTGGCAGCTCTCAGGAGTAAGTGTTAGAAGCATTTTTAATGCCACCTCCAGGCTGGGGGAAGCAGAGGAGAAAAGGGGAGAAAGTGCGGCAAGCTGCTGGCCTGCACTCCTCTTATAACATGACATCCATTTGGTGTCCTTAAGGAAGAGTCAGGAACAGAGCAGGCTGTGGAGACCAGAATAATAGCGAAGAATGGGAACCAGGGGCCTGGTCTTGCAAACAGAAGGCTGAATCCAGAAAGACAGACGAACAGGCAATTGTGCATCTTTGAAATAGTGTTTGGTCTAAAATGCAGGTGAAATTCCCCAAATCTGATGACAGTATGATGACATGATTCAGTGTTAACGAAAAGCAATAGGTTGGGTAATCATAGAGTGAGCATCTAACTTCCAAGCATGAGTCTTTCATTGGCGAGGAGCGACTGAATGTTTTTATCAGACAAAGCGAGTTTAATAAGAACGAAGTATATATTTATTTAACAGCTTTATCGCGTGCAGTATGTGCTGGCACATCATTGTACAAGCGTGTTCCTCTGGTTTGCTGTTCATGCAAGCTGAACACCGCCTCTTGTTGGTCTGTTTACTCATCGGGGTCTGCAGTTAGGGGCCTGCGTCACTGAACAGCACTCCTCACAATTTCTGTCTCCTGCAGGGGCTACGAGTCCAACATGAGCTGGGAGACAGGCGAAGGCCATCCTTTCGAATATTTTGTGTATGGAGCTGCCTGTTCCGAGGTTGAAATAGACTGCCTGACGGGCGCTCATAAGGTCAGTACCAACGGGAAAGGTCTTCACGTTGTACCTTAGATACACCTAAATTCCACACATGACGTCTGTCTGAGCACCATAGAAGCACCATGTATTTGGCTAAAGATAGTTTCTCTGTGTTACCAGAAAAAATGAGAAGCTCAGCAATTGCCTTGGTATTGTGGTTGCTTCCATGGAAAATGAACGACGGCCTCTCTTCTTTATTTTCCTGGCCTCTTAAATGGAATCAGGAAAGAAACCACTTCAAGGAAGGAACACAGCTTAAAGAGAGCTTTCATGTAGACTGTTGGCCTAACCAGCAGTCCTGACCTCTTATGGGAAATGCCATCAGTTGACATTTTTGAAGGATTTCATAAGCATTCATAACCTGCTAACAAGCACCAAGGGCCAGCCTGGGGAAGTTAGTGGCCAGCTTTTGATATCTTTTATCTAGCTAGATCCTGCTTTTTAGATAGTTTAAGGGTATCCTTATGCTTTTAAGGGATGCAGTGAGGAGATATGCAGACAGTTCCTCTCTCTCTCTCTCTCTCTCTCTCTCACACACACACACACACACACACACACACACACATGCACTTCTGTTTCAAGGAGAGTTTCTCCTCTTGTAGCTGGGTCCTTGTGGGTAAATGAAGCTACTTACCCGCCACTGTTAATAATAATAAATGATCATTAATACATTCAACGGGACTGTGATACCCTTACAACCGTCACGTGATAATCTGTCTGAAAACCTACCCAGAAGCAAGCTCTAGATCTTTATATTTCCAAACATACTTTGTGACTATATCTTGGATTATGATAGGATGGAAGTTTTCATTTAATAGGTCTCCGGCATGTATGTTTTTTAAAACTATAGTCAGCCTAATCTTTGAAATTGTATATACCTTTATTGATCCTGCCCGGTAAAGTGGTTTGTTCGGATTCTAACTCAGACCAGATCACTTTTGGGGAACCTTGGACTGGGACAAAACAATGATCTTTCTAAGCATGGTTTTCATGCTAGCTGTCCTGTTTTAGTTCAGTAGAACGTTCTCTCGTGCTAACTGATTTCTACATCACCTTCTCCCCCAAAGAAACATTCAGTGAAAACTTGATCACTTGGGTTTTCTTTATCTGTATATGCTTTGGCCTTGTTAAGATGTAAGAACAAGGTAATAATTAGCCTTGGTATGAAATTCTAAGGTGTGTTCTTATAACTTAGTTGAACAATGTTAAGAGATGTGCTAAATAGTCTTTTTATCAGATGGATTCAAAAGAGCTAGATTTGTAGCTCACGTTAGGTAAACGCCGAGGTAAGGGGCTATACTGTAACATGCCACCAGGGGCCCTCCCTGGAGGCCTGTGACTCAGTCATTCTCCTTATGTTGTTAGAATTGTTCTTATTCCTACAAAATTTCCCTCACTTTGAACCTACATCTCTATATTAGTTATGTATTGCTATGTAACAAATTACCCTCTAATTTGGCGCTGAAAATAACAATAATATCTTTTAACCAACAACATTCTGAGGGCCAGAAATCTGGGAGTAGCTTATCTGGGTGATTCAGGCTCAGGATTTTTCACAAGGTTGCCATCAGGCTGTCAAGGAGGGCCGCAGTCATCCCAAAGCTCAACGGTGGCTGGAAAATCTGATTCCAAGCTCCATCACCTGCTTGTCGGCAGGAGGCCTCAGTTTCTCACAGGCTGTTGGTCAGAAGTTTCTATTCCTTACCACAAGGACCTCTCTGTGGGCTGTCTCGGTGTCCTCAGGACATGCAAGCTGCCCCCCACACCCAGGGGGACTGATGCAAAGGAACAAGAGAGCATGAGCAAGTGAGAGAGCACCGACGACAGTAGCCGCAGTCCTCTACGCCCTAACAGCGGTGATGTGCCAGCACTTCCACATGGCCTGTGGGTCGCACAAACTCACCCTGGTAGAGTGTGGGAGGGGAATCCATCAGGATGTGAACCCAGCACGCAGGGATCCCCATAGGCCATCTTGGAGGCTGGCTACCACAACCTAGAGCCGCTCTCTTCAGCCCTAACAAAACACAGTGACAAACAGTAGGTCCATGGCTCTGAAAACAAAACCTTCACTAACACTGCAGTCTTGAGAGCACCTCCCCTCACCGATAACAAGAGGCCACGGGTCTGCCAGAAGGCCAGCCTTGCTAAATGGTGTCCCAGAGAACTTTGCATTTCATCATGTCCTTGAAGAAGAGAGGTGTTTTATCATTTTATTATAATAAAACGTTCTGGATCACTCTCTAATTTTCTAAAGAAAAATAGTAGATGAAAGCCCCAAATCAAAGTTGAAAACTCTTGGGTTTCCTTTGTTCCATTAATAGTTACAAGTAGAATCTGTCACGGCGGAAGTCATTACATCAAGTAGAAGAAGGTACAGGCTTGCTGGAGAGCAAAGGTGTTACCAGTAACCTGGCTGGGCCTGCTGTATTCCTCATTTGTAGCTTATCAGGAACTTTTAGTCACCGAGTTGTGCTTTAGATTTATCTTTCCTCTGCTCTAAAAATGAAAAATCTACAACAGCAGAGAACAGTTGGAGACTTTCTGGCTGATGCACCCTGAGTTCTGTGTTTCGGTCAAAGCCACCCAGCAGCCGGGCTGTGGACATTGGGTTGTATGGTAGCCATGGGGTTTTTCAACAAGGATCATGAGGGCATTTTCTGCATCATGGATTATGTCTGCTCCCCTGGCTTGAACTCAGTAAGTTACATCACTCAGCCAGAACACAGGCAAATATTTTTCTCTCCTGTTGTTCCTGAAGGGGAAAAAAAAAATCCGTGCTTAAGCTGGTTGAGTATAGATAGACTTTGTGACCCAATAAAATCTTTGCTGATTCTTTCTCCTGAAATATACTGTGGCCCCTAAGCAGGTTCTAAACCAATGGCACCCTGGCAGGAACTGTTTCTCAGCCTTCTCTCCTAAGTTGTATTCATTAAAATAAACATTTTTGCTCTTTTTTTATTACCAGAACATCAGAACAGACGTGGTCATGGATGTTGGCTGCAGCATAAATCCAGCCCTTGACATAGGCCAGGTACGTGTACCTGCTTTGCCTCAACCCCATTTCTGAAAGCCAGAGCTGCTGTGGGGGTCTGTAGGGAAAACGTTCCATCCGGCTTACTCGTCCTCTTCTTTTTCTACCCTTGTAAGTCAGAATCTGTCTCTTCAGGCCAGCCGCAGAACTCAGATCTCTTATTGTTTAAAAAAGGGAAGGAAACAAAGATGTTTTAAGTAGTTTTTGAAGAGACATGCTGTCTGTGATTGAGGAGCTTGAGAGAGGCAGAAGAAGCAAGCCTGGGGGGTGTGAGAATGTGCCCTACCTCTGGGATTACAAAGAAGACTAGGGCCAAGTGTGAAGTCTTGGGCGTCCGATGGGCTCTAGCTTCGAGGACTTTAAAGTCGGGTTGGGAGAACATCAAATAGTTACGGCAGTAGCCACAGACATCTTTTATTTAAATTTGAAATAATTGAGAAGATTAAAAAATCACCAGCTGTCTTACATAATTATTCAGATGGCAAGTGTTTCTTGGAAACACAGAAAATTTGCCAACATGGGCACCGCATTTCCACAAGGAAAAGTCAGTTGGCTGCCTTTTCAAGAGAAGCATGCTCTTTGTGATTCTAGGACTCGGGACTCACCTGGACGCTTCACTCACTTTCTTTACCTGTCTCCTACCCGTGGGCAATTCAGCTTATTCCCCGCAGTTCAGAACATGATCTGAGGTACTCTCCAATCATGACACGTGTCACTGGAGAATGGGAAGAACGTGTGGGTTGAAGAAGTCAAAGCGGGCTTCAGGGAGGCCCCAGGTGTGGGTGAAGCCGCAGGGAATGAACAGGAAAAGGCATTCTGGCTGGGAGGACAGTGGAGGACATCCACCTAAAGATAGACAGGAAATGCAGCCTACGTGGTGTTCAGGGCTAGTGGGGGGTGGGCGAGGGGCTGACGACGGTGGCGAGTGCCTGCCTGGCCTGTGTCAGCTGTCAGATGCTGCAGGCAGAGACAGAAGACGGCCGGCCGGGTTGGAGGAGGCACCCCAGAGACAGGCACCTGCCTTAGTAGGTGGAGGTGACGTGGCCCAGGGCGTGGTCTGGGCTTTTAGGAAGAGATAGTGTTAGAGAAGAATCTCCCCGCACATAGACACAAGGGAGGCGGGAGAGAGAGGTGGAGAAAACACGGCCATAGCAAGGAAGTGACACAGAGGAGACCCAGAAGTCAGAAAGATGTGTTGCAAGCCGATTTTGTCCACATGCTGACATCTAAGAATTGGAGCATTTTAAAGCTGTGCGGGAAGCTTAGCACGCAGTTCATGTAACAAGCGAGGAAACAGAGTCCAGAAATGTGAGGCCAAGCCCACTCGTGATCGAGGATGGTGAGAAGAGATGAGGGGATTATCAGAGGCCTGTCAGGTTGCTGGGTCCGGACAGATCGGTCAGAGGGTTCCTTCTGGCTCATGAACAGAAAAAAGGAGGGCCTTTGGGCCACAGGCTGTTTGAGGTCTCTTGTAGAGCTACGCTTTCACTGCCAAATTGAGATTCAAAGTCAAGTTCTTTGACTTTGAACTTCACACCGGGTAAGATGTTCAGAAACACTTTGAGGTAAACTTCTAAGTAAACCTTCAGAGACATCTTGCAGGACATGCTGAAAACCCTCTTACAATGTATTTTAAAAATTCAAATAAACAGCATGAAGTTGAAATGCCCCTGTTGATTGTATTTTCTCATATATGGAAATTCTCCCCCCCCCCCCAGATCGAAGGTGCATTTATTCAAGGCATGGGACTTTATACAATAGAGGAGCTGCATTATTCTCCTCAGGGTGTCCTGTACACTCGTGGTCCAAACCAATATAAAATCCCTGCCATCTGTGACATCCCCACCGAGCTGCATATTTCTTTATTGCCTCCGTCTCAAAGCTCAAATACCCTGTATTCATCGAAGGTAAGCTGTGCTTGATAAATAAATGCATGTTTATGTGATTTGTGAGATCCGTGCAGGTGGCTGGGGGAGGTGCCTTCATTTCTTTGTTGTTTGAGGTTTTTACCAGACTTATAGAAGAAAAGGCCCTATTAAACATGTTAATTATGAATTAATTTAACAATGTTACAACTTTTCTTAAATACTTCAAATTCTGGAGACTCACATGAGCTACTGTTACCATCAGGTTGTATCTGATTTTTTGTTTTGCCATAATCATCTCATACCTATATCTGCTTTCTCCATTTGGTAATATTTTCTTAGGCAGGAATCCTAAGAATGAGAATACTGGGTTAAAATATTAGATTACTTTTTTAAAAGAAAAACGTTACATATATGATAATATTTTATAGGCGCAACTGGGTGGCTTGGTTGGTTGGGTATCAACTCTTGGTTCTGACTTAGGTCTTGATCTCATGGGTTGTGGGATCGAGCCCCCCATTGGGCTCTGCTCTCAGTGGAGAGTCTGCTTGTGGATTATCTCCCTCTGCCCCTCCCCCCCATACATGTGTGCGTGCACTCTCTCTCTCTCAAATAATATTTTATGTAGGCATCTATACACATGTTTACCTATAGATGCACGTGTACCTATGTATACATATAGACACAAAGAGAGAGTCATAATCCAGTTGACTTGTTTCCCTTCAAGGGTCTAGGAGAGTCTGGGATATTCCTGGGATGTTCAATGTTTTTTGCCATTCATGATGCGGTGAATGCAGCACGACAGGAGAGAGGCCTGTTTGGACCATTGAAGCTCAATAGTCCCCTGACCCCAGAGAAGATTAGAATGGCTTGTGAAGATAAGTTCACAAAAATGGTATGATCTGCTCATGAAATTCTGAATTTTTCTTCCCTGTCCTTGTAGTCAAGTTTTATTAACCCATCGTGGTGGTTTTCCATGAAAGAAAAGGTGACAGAAGTCCTGAGGACATTTGAGCATGGGAAGAGCAGACTGACCCTTAGACTGCAGTTTTTCATCAGCTTGGGCCTGCCTGCCCCACAGCGGGGCTCAGTTCCACACCACTTGAAAATGCAGATTCATTTGGTTTTGTTCCCTTCCCCGGACATGTTGGTCAGGAATGGGAGTTCAGGAACTGTTTCCTGAACCTCAGACACCCAGGCCAAGAATATGGGCCATGCCAACAGTCTGTCCCACGCTATCCAATCAGACACTTCGGAAAGTACGTGGAATTCCTGATTTGCACTGTCGAGTGGGAAGGGCCTTTTCCGGCCCAAGCCCAAGAGCAGAGTCCCTCATGCATCCATATTCCTGCAGAGCAAACATCTCAGCTCTCCTTGGTCACTTTCAGTGATGAGACACTAACTCTGGGAGAAACGCTGTTGACAGTGACCCCTCTGACTATATACAAGGTATACCTTATATTGAGAGGAGAGCCCCCTCCTATTCCTCCTCTCAATGCTGGCTCTGTGTGGTACCCCTTAGAGCTTGTCCTAAGGCCCGTGAATCACCTCTCCACTATGGGAGAACACAGAGACTAATTCCAGTTTTCACTTGTCCCTCTTCAAGTGTGAACTGATGACGCTTGTAGCTGCCCTGCCCTGACTCGTTGTCCTGCTCCACACTCCTCCACACTTCTCATGCTGTCATTCTGAGACCTCACCTTGTCCTGGTCGCCCTCTGGGTGGTTTTTATCCTGCTTTATATTATGCTATTTTTCACCTGTCACAAACGTTTTCCAAATCGCAAACATCCACATTTGTTCTTTTATTCCAGATCCCAAAAGACAAACCTGGATCCTATGTTCCTTGGAATGTACCCATATGAATCAAATACAAACTTCTGGGGAAATGGGATGACTCTTCCAACATAGCAGTCTATCCAGTCTTTATGCTTTAAGATGCTAGGTCTGAAAGATAAATGTTCATAGTTTAGAAGTCATTTCACAGAGTATTGCTTTTATATGATGCTGATTTTAAATGTTCCATTTGGATTTTGATAGATATGCTTAAGCAATTTAGAAATCATATTTTAAATAGCACAAATACTAACTGGTTTCCTCTAGAATGATATTCTCCATTAGTCTGTTTCTTAAATCCATCCAGCTGAATGGAATAGAAGATGATGATTTGTATGTGATTCATATTTGGCTTGTATCCACCAACAGAAATTACACTGTCTAGTGAAAGGCAATTTTCTAAATAATTTTATTAGTAGTGTGAACTGTAAAGTTGTCATTTTCTCATATGTCCCCATCTGCTATCAGCCTCCTTTTATTGTCAGAATGGATCCAGGCACTGTATCCATGCATCTGTGGAACTAAAAAAAAAAAGGATAAATTAGACTTCATCAAAACTAAAAACTTTTGTGCTTCAAAAGATCCTACAAGAAATTGAAAGACAAACCACAGAATGGTAGAAAATATTTGCAAATCATATATCTAATAAAGATGAATTATGTAGACTATATTTTAAAAACTCTTACAACTCAGCAATAAAAAGATGAATAACACAATTTAAAAATGGGCAAAGGAATTGAACAGACATTTCCCCAAAGAAGATATATAAAAGGCCAATAAACACATAAAAAGATGCTTGAAGTCAATAGTCATTAAGGAAATGCAAATGAAAAGCACAATGGAAACCATTTCATTCCCAATAGGATGGCTGTAATCAAAATGATGGATAATAGTAAGTGTTGGTAAGGACGTGGAGAAATTGGAACCCTTATCCATTACCGAGAAGAATGAAAATGGTGCAGACACTGGAAAAAAATTGGCAGTTCCTCAAAAAGTTAAACATGGAATTACCAAATGACCATGCCTAAGTATATACCTAAAAGAGTTGAAAATATATGTACACACACATACTTGTACACAAATGTTCATAGCATTATTCATAATAACCAAAAGTGGAAACAACCCAACTGTATCAACTGAGAACAAAATATGTTGCACAAAATGTGGTATGTCCATACAAGGGAATATTATTCAGCCATACAAAAGAATGAAATACTGGTAATATTCTACAACATGGATGAACCTTGAAAACATTGTTTAAGTGAAAGTAGCCAAACACAAAAGGCTACATATTGTATTATTCCATCTATATGAAACATCTAGAATAAGGAAATTCATGGGAACAGAAAGTCAACTAGTGGTTGCCAGGGGCTGAGGGAAGAAGGGGAGACGGAAATGGGGAGGTGATTGCTAATGGGTACAGCATTTCTTTTTGGGGTGATGAAAATGTTCTGGAATTAGATAGTAGTGATAGTTATATAACCTGTGAATATACCAAAAAGCACTAAGTTGCACACTTTAAAAGAGTGAATTTTATGGTATGCATATTAAATCTCAATTTTTTAAAAAAGCATATGTGGAGAGAAACAGAAAATGTGGGAAAGATTGAGAAGTTGTGACAATCATAAGAAATTTATCCCAATGGCCTTCAGTGACAAGACCTCAAAGGGGGCTAAGCAGCAAGACAAAAATCACTGAAAAATTCCATTTGCATTAGGGGCAGAAAAAAATATCTACACTGAAGTATAAAATACTAGAGACTAAGGGATGGCACCTTCTCCCTGTCACAACCTCAACTCAAGAACTCTTGTCCCAAGGCCAAGTTAAGATAGCAGTGGTTCTTCAAGTTTGCCTTTCATTGCCACATGGATGTGTCCCTCAAACTTAATGGGTCCCAAACAGATCTCCTTGTCAATACGCCATCCCTGAGATGCTAAGCCAGAAATGAGGGAGTAATCCAAGATGCTCCATTCTCTTGGTGCACGCACCTGTTCAGGCATGAAGTCCTGTCAGTCCCACCTCAGAGGAATCTCCTACATCTGTGCCTCCCCTTTTTTATTCCCATGGCTACTGTGTTGTTCCAAGCTACCATTATTTCTAACCTATGTGGTAGTCTCCTTTTTATTGTCCTGCTTTCATTCTGCTTCCCTTCCAAACTATTCTCCAGATTAAAGTGAAAGTTTTATATAAGTTTATGGACACACACACACACACACACACACACAATATGATTATGTTACAGCCTTGCTTGAAACCCTTCAATGACTTCCTATTTGTTCCACCAGAATAATATATCAAGTCTCTAAGGTAGCATATGTTCCCTCTGTGATCTGGCCCCAGACTATCTCTCCAGTGTTGTCTCACGGTCCCCTTTTTTATCATCAAAATTTCCCACTCTGTTTCTCACTCTGGAGCCTTGGTCCTCTGTCTAAAAGGTGCTATCACTTCAAGCATCCCTCCTTTTGTCTGCCACCATGTAGTGCTTCTTAAATTTTAAAATACACAGAAGTAACTTGAAGATGTTGTTAAAATACAATCAAGCAGTCCCAGAAGCAAGAAGGTATGATGGAAGTGATCCATCTAGAATCAAGCACAAGTAGGATCAGGAGGAACCCAGGTATCCACTGTTGTTGTATCAGCATCTCGCCTGCAGTTCATGCCTATGACTGCATGGTGGAGTGTGAGGTCCCTCATGACAAGCTGAGGGAGAAGGAAAAAATTCTGAGCTTGGTTCACAAATGGGTTGATTGGAAAAAGCCCAAGCTTGGTTCACAAATCAGCATGTGCATACAAGCCAGATAAGGACAGTGACTGCACTACAGAGCCACTCAAAGGTGGTGAGGGGAATTTCTCCCAATGGGTAGAGTTTTGGGTAGTGCACCTTGTTATCCACTCTGTGTAGAAAACAGAGTGGCCCAAGGTTAGGGTATATATGTGTAGTAGCAAATGGTTTGGCCAGCTGGGCAGGACCTGGAAGGGGAAAGACTGGAAGACAGGGGACAAGAGGCTCATGAATGGGTATATGGGAATGGGTACAACGTGTCAAAATGTTCATATTGCACATTAGAAATATGAACTGTTCGCTACATAAATTTAGAAAAAACAATGTGGAAAACTTACCTTTCCTCCATTCACAAAACAAGTTAATCTGACTCTTCAGAATGAGATATCATGCCGAAATAACTGGCTGAACATTATGAAGTTGCATTGAAAGACACTTGCTGTGTCTACCCAAGACTGTGTTGGTGAAGGCTGTGGGAAAACAGACTCTTGTGCATGATTCATTGGACTAATACACACATTTTGGAAAGTGAGTTAGTTGGGCCTCTCAGCAATCCCACTCAGAAATTCCAGTTTCAGTTGAAATCTCCCAGCATGAAAGAGGTACTGAACAACCAAGTACATACACAAAATGGCATTCGACGTTAGCCATCTCTGCCATTGGTCACCCCCCTGCTTGACACAGTGCGTGTGGGAAGAGTCATGAGGGCAAGGATGGGTGCTGTGCCTCCATGTAGCTGTTGCTATTGCTGAATGTCCAACCTGCCCAGCACAGACCAGAACTAGCACCCAAGTTAGCCTCTGGGGGGCACACGGACAACTCCACTCTGGAAGGAGCAGTGATTTATTTTAACAGAAATGCATACGCGTTCTGGGTAAAGGTTTGCCTTGCCTGCCTGTAAGGCCTTAGCCATCACCACCTAAGGGCCTGTGCAGTGTTAAGTGCACTCTCGTAAGATCCCCATGTAACACTGCATCAGATACAGTCAAGTGAGGGCACCTGCCCCACAGCAATGGGGTGAGAGTGTGACATGCGATCCACTGGTCATATCACATCTGTACCACTCAGAAGTGGCTAGTGCAATGGAATGGCCTAGAGAAATGCCAGCTAGGAGGCTTGGGAGGATGGAGCTCCATCCTGCAGGATGCAGGATACTTGAAATCGAATGGACGGTTAACAAGCTGGCAGAAAATATCTGGACATTTATAACAGAATATGGTTAATATCCATTGTATATAATTAAATTCTTCAAATTGGTAAGTCAGAAACCTAATAGAAATGGTCAAAGAACAGAAGAATAAATACAAATATTCACTAAATGTATACCAAAGTGGAAAAACCTCAAAATAACAAGAAATGCCAATTTTGGACTGTCCCTTTCTCCGACATATTTGGAAAATGGTAGCATGGATAATACTCAGTGTTGGTGAAGGCCGTGGGGGAACAGACACCCTCTCACACATGATTCTCCATATTAACACACACACATTTTAGAAGGTGAGTGAGTTGGACCTAACAGCATGCTTACCCTTCAACCCAGAAATTCCAGTTCTCAGAATTTGTGCAACAGAAATACTTTCTCAGATGTGCCACGTTAAAGCCTGAGAGTTTTCATCGCAGCATTGTTCATAATAGTGAAAAGTTGGAAACAGATTAATCTGAACTAATGGATAGTTTAAGGCAATAATAAAAAGGCTAACAGACACATAAAAAAATGTTCACCATCACTCAGCATCAGGGAAATACAAATCAAAACCACAATGAACTACCACCTCACACCGGTCAGAATGGCTAAAATTAATCACTCAGGAAATAACAGATGTTGGTAAGGATGTGGAGAAAGGGGAACCCTCTTACACTGTTGGTGGGAATGCAAGCTGGTGAAGCCACTCTGGAAAACAGTATGGAGGTTCCTCAAAACGTAAAAAAATAGAGCTACCCTATGACCCAGCAATTGAGCTATTAGGTATTTATCCAAAGGATACAAAAATAGTGATTCAAAGGGGCACATGGGCACATGCACCCCAGTGTTTATAGCAACAATGTCCATGATAGCCAAACTATGGAAAGAGCCCAGATGAATGGATAAAGAAGATGTGCTATGTGTGTGTATTTATACATCACACACACACATATATACATATATATAATGAAATATCACTCAGCCATCAAAAAGAAAGAAATCTTGCCACTTGCAGCAACATGGCTGGAACTAGAGTATATTACGATAAGCGAAATAGAGAAAGACAAATACCATATGATTTCACTCATATGTGGAATTTAAGAAACAAAACAGTTGAATGTAGGGGAAGGGAAGGAAAAATAAGATAAAGAGAGGGAGGCAAACCATAAGAGACTCTTAACTATAGGGAACAAACTGAGTTGCTGGAGGAGAGGTGGGTGGGGAGATGGGGTAACTGGGTGATGGACATTAAGGAGGGCATATGATTTGATGGGCACTGGGTGTTATATACAACTGATGAATCACTAAATTCTATCTCTGAAACTAATAATACACTATATGTTAATTGAATTGAATTTAAATTTAAATATTTTTAGAAAGAGAAAAAAGTAACATTTATTGGGAACTTACTAGGTGCCAGGCACTGTTCCAAATACTTTACACGTATTAACTGATTTAATGCTCACAACAACCCTGAGAGAAGTACTGCCTCTTTGTCCATTTCACAGGTGAGGCAATTGAGGCACAGAGAGCCTTAAGTAACTTGAAATAAAGCAAAATTCGAAATAGTATGAATAGTTGACTTCACTTTTTAGAAACCAACAAGAACAATTCATGTATGTAAGCATATATGTATAGGAAAATTCTGTATGTATACAGAGGAGTCTGGTAAACGTTAACTCTGAAGAGTGAAAACTGGGAAGAAGTATTTTCATTTTCTGCTTTATACATTTTTGTATTTTTTATTTTTTTTTATTTTTTTTTTAAAGATTTTATTTATTTACGTGACAGAGAGACAGCCAGCGAGAAAGGGAACACAGCAGGGGGAGTGGGAGAGGAAGAAGCAGGCTCCCAGCAGAGGAGCCCGATGTGGGACTCGATCCCGGAACGCCGGGATCACGCCCTGAGCCGAAGGCAGACGCTTAACGACTGCGCTACCCAGGCGCCCCTGTATTTTTTATTTTTTTTTAAACAAGCATTGGTTTTAGAATTTAAAAACAAATACATTAACACCTAAAAATGCACCTGAATGCATTGTGTCTGCATGATTTAGTTCCATTTTGCTGAGTAAAGAAGCTTCTGTTGCTGGTTATAAGAAGAAATTTTATTCCAGGGCAGGAAAGAGTGTACATTGTATAAGAGCTACATTGTGATTGAAGTTCAACTTGGCTTAAGGGAGGAAGAAAATGAGGGTAGCAGAGGAAGGTGGAGAAAAAATAGGGTTGGGAGCATAGACGGACTGGATTTGATTAGAGGAAAAACAGACAGCAGACCCAAAACACCCCTCAGTGCAGAACCAGACCCCAGGAGAAGTCTAAAAGCCTGTGCTCCACCCTCCTCGCAGCCCTCCTGGAGGCAGATGACCACATTCAGGGGCACGCTCAAGTTCTCTTAAACTCCCCTTGAGAGCTACAGTGAATTTCACTGTATCCAGCAGGCTGACCACTCAGGGGAATGGCTGATTATCCTCATTCTTCTTCCCACCAGTATTTTTAAGCTTCCCCTGTCCTAGGCAATGGGAACCAGTGACCTGCTTCATGGAGTTTACGCTCTGAGGTTATTGCGTGACTTGCCTTCAAGGTGGTCTTCTTTGACGTTTTGTCATAGCCTCCGAATCTTTATAATAAGATCACACATAACCTCGAGATTGCTTGAAGGGCAACGAGTTAATGATTTGACCAACTATAACAACCAGTAAACTGAAAAGGGCATAGGAATAAATAGAGATCATTTCAACTCCTGAAACACGTTTTTAACAAGATTGTTTGCAGGAGGAAATGGCTTTCTTAATTCCAAGTAATAAAAGATTCATTTTTAGGTAGCCATACTCAAATTCCAAATCATTTATGTGACAGCTCGGCTTTAATTTGTACTCAACTAGTGACATTCATGTCAAAGTAATTGCTGTTATCATCACCTAAATACTTTTTTTTTTCCTTTTTGGGGAAACTACTGCTATAATGAGAGCAGCGCTCAGCTTCCTTGTCCAGACTCTGAGGTCACTTCTCCATCCCCGCCTGCCTGGTGCCTGTCTGCTACTCTCTCTTTGGGGCTGCAGTCATCACCACAGAAGGTGTAGGAAGCAGCAAAACCAGGATGTGTCTCATTCAAGTAAGAGTATATGTTAACAAGTTCAGAATAACTATGGATTTAGGGGCCTTCTTTATTTGTCTGAGCCATGGGTTAGGGTTTTAGAGGACCACGATGGCAGGTGAAGGGTTTTATGGAAGGAAAGTTATCTTTTTCTTAATTTCTTTTATCTTTCTCTGGATTTCTATAGTATCATTTGAAGTTTGTTATACTTCCATAAAAATATGAGGGGAGGTGGTCCAGAGGGAGCGACACCCTATCTGTTCATCTTGGACCGTCTAATTGCCTCAGGGAGGAATCCTCCCTTCAGGAAGATTGTGGGTCCTATGCACACAGAAAGGGGACAATTCACATTTATCTTGGTTCTTGTAATAAAACGAGAAAGACAAGGAGGCATATTCTATGTTTGGTCTGTGTAAATAGCCATGCTATGAATTCTACCAGAAAAAAAAAAATACTTGTGTGATTTGGATATTTGAATTTGGCATGTTATGTAATAGTCTTTAATCAAAACTATATTTGTTGAATATCTCCTAAGCTAAGTTAGAAAGCCCCTGGGATCAAGGATTATGTCTGTTCTAAAAATTCCTTCCCAGACCATAAGGAATTGATTGCCCTAAAGGTTGCTGGCAGACCACAGAGCCAAAGGCCAGAAGGAAGAAATATCATAGGCCTTTTTGTCCTTTTCCCTTCGAGAAACTCCTCAGATCATCAGAGTTACAGGTGCATTAATCTCAAGGCCGATTTTGTATAGGATTTTTTAATCCATGTACTGGTGCATTAGTAAAAATGTCCAAAACTGAATGGAACACCAGATAACCCTCCAGCATCAGAAGAGGAAATGAAAAGTCTAAGAGCTGGAGCTCTCTTTATGAACAGAAGACTTTACAATAAATCCCTCCAATTCAAATTCTTTTTTACTCCCAAGCAGTAGCAGAATGAGAGAGGGAACAAAATAGACGCAGATAATCTCGTTGTCTGTGGTCTTGGTTGAATCCGAACTGTGCTCTTGAAACCATGCCCCGGGTGACTTTGAGGGCTTCCTCTCCCAACCGCCCCCACGGAGTGTCTCCCCAGAAAGCTTCTGTCAGCATCTGAAATGTGAACAACCACAGCGCTTCCAGCTGGTACCTAACAGGCCTGTGCCTACCTCTGCCTTTACCAGTCAAAAGCCTTGTTTCATTTCTGAGAACTTTCTACCCATCACTTTCAGGCTGGATCCTCTAAGTTCTTTCCTTTTAGGGAAAGTTTGCTAACGGCTATGGCACCCAGTGTGGATTCTGAACCTGGGCATGGTAAGGAGCGTCTACACTCCTAAGGAACCATCTGGAGCCCTCCACAGAGCAGTCCATGGGAGGCTTGGGGGTGAGTCACAAACCCAACACTGTAGAATGAATATTGGCTTTAACAAGAGGACCAGAGATGCTTGAACATTTTCCTCCAAGGAAGGAGGCCAAGGACTTGACATTCATCGTTGATCTTTATGATCCATGCCTCTCAAGCAGTGTTGGCAAGTATTATCCATCCCTGTTTACCAGGAGGGGAAACTGAGGCAGCCAGCCAGAAAGTAAAGTGAATTTTCCATATGACTATTACATTCTTAGCACTGTATCAGTTGTTCCTGATCATTTTAGTGTAGTGTGTGTTCGACTAGCATATGCTCATTGAGTCCGTCTGCGTGGGTGACTTTGATGCAATTGCAGCATTAATGGAAGGGTGTCTGGAAATATTAGGACTTAGAAATCTTTTAATTATGTACTTAGAGCTAGCTAAAAGAAGCAATGACCTTTGGATTGTTTTTATTTTCATTGTGGCTGTTGCTGCTACAGTTGTTATTTAAGTATTATTAATGCTTAGGAAATCGTAGACTGTTAGGAATTAGGAAAAAATCTCTTATAACTCATAAACTTACATTCACTTGAAATGTCTTAAGACTTTTAAAGTGGTATTTCTTTTACTCTATTATTTGAAAATCTGATGAACATTGCCTTCTATCTGTATTAAGTTGTTGATTAAAATATCAGACACAGTAAACCAAGCAAAGAACTATGAAAAAGTTAACCAACACTGTTAACATTGAGCTGTTGTTCAGTCAAGTACAGACCCTTCTGTGGTATCATGCATTTGGATTTCACTATTCCCTCCACAGAGGGAGCACGGACACTCTCAGGTGGCTTGTGAGATCCCCGTGCACCGTGTCTACAGCACTGATCAGTTTCTCAGTCTAGAAGTCTCATCTCAAAAGGGAATAAGGCTAGTTTTTCTGAGTACACAGTCTCCTCTTTGGGACCATGGCCCTAGGCCCTCTCATCAATACTCCATTCCAGAAGAGATCCAGAAAGTTGTCCAAGAGCAAAGTCAACCTCACCTAAATCCATCTTTTTGAAAACCAGGATCCACGGTCACCTGTCTCCAGTGTTCTGGCACTGCTCTGGTTTTCTGTGATGTCTTCAAAAGATTACTGACCATGGTTCCACAATCTCATTTACAAATTATTTTAAGGTCATAGAACGTAATTCACCTTGATTGATCTGCCATTTGAACAAATTTAAAGGCTAAACGCTTTCTTATAATCTCCACATATCCTGGGCTTCAAGTCTTTCTTAACTGTGCTTATCTGATGCTTTTAGTTCATGAAGCATTCCTTTGGCAAGAAATATGGAAGCAACAATAGGAATAAGATAGTTCTGCCTTCTCTCTGACTTCTGTTAATATTACTCTATCTTCACGAGCAGTATATTGAGTCTCTGTTTGATACGTTGTAGGTTGATGATATTTTCCACAAAATACATCCCCTAGACAACTGGACATTGCTCTGCGACACACTTTTGCCTTTGTTGTCAGTTTGCCCCATCACTTCTATCGTTTTTCACATCCTTTCTTTGTTTTTGCTGGTCAGAGAGCAATCTGGTTCCAGTGACTTCCCACCTCCTTAGTTCTTCCTCATTTATAATTACATCCTCCAACTTACATTTCTGAGAGCTTCCTGTGCATTTCATGCTGTATTTTCTTGGTACAGTTTCTGGTAAATGGGAGAAAGTCCATCATTGCTCTGTGCTTTCTGGAATTGGCTTCTTATAAGCCTGTGATCCTGTTGAGTAACAACATTGGCATTCTTTTTCTTCTCTTGTTATAAACTCAAACATGTTCTCCCCCAAACATTCTGTCACAGGCTTTGTGGTTAGCTTGACAGCCATTCCCCTCATTTATTCCTCTGATTTTTGAGCCAGGCGAGAACTTTTTATCCCCTCTTCTTTAGAAATGGTAGAATTTTTTAAACCTGGGTAATTGAAGGATCCCTTCCCAGCTATATCCTTCCTCTGTTACAGTTTTCTTTTTTTTTTTTTTAAGATTTTATTTATTTATTTGACAGAGATAGAGACAGCCAGCGAGAGAGGGAACACAAGCAGGGGGAGTGGGAGAGGAAGAAGCAGGCTCATAGCGGAGGAGCCTGATGTGGGGCTCGATCCCATAACGCCGGGATCACGCCCTGAGCCGAAGGCAGACGCTTAACCGCTGTGCCACCCAGGTGCCCCCTCTGTTACAGTTTTCTAATTTGCTTTAGGGAAGCCCCATCCATACCTTTGGATAGACCAAGTGACCTGTGTTGTCTGAGAGCTAGATGTTGGTTCAACTGATAGCGATTGGAGGTATGAAGAGATCCCATATTGGGGCCGCAGAGGATCCTTCCTACCAAGGAAGCTGGGTTCAACATTTAGCCAAAAACTAGGGACCTAGAAATAGATATAAAAAAACAAGGAAGACCAAAGATCAGAGGATCTAGTTTAAAAACAGGAAAGAAAGAAGGAGTGAGTCTATAGACAGTTACCTTCAGCAAGCACTGCAGAGAGTTGTGGGCACATTTCTGTTTGTTTCTCTTTAAGCTCTCACCCACAATGTCTCTACCCTCTTCTTTCCTTTGAGGTTCCTGGATTTCCATTCATGTTTGTATTTTATGATCATGTGGTCTCTGCCTTCTTTGTTAGTTTTCTTAATATGGCCAAATACCATTAGTGGGTCTCATCCCTCTGGGTTTGGGTGATGTCTAGACTCCCACAAGGTGATGTTATCTTTATGATACTGGACCGTAAGCATTCCTGCTAACTCCTTCTCAGACAGACACTGTCTGCCTTCCAAGGCTGCTCACTATAGCAACATCCTTGGAAAGATAGTCTGGAACAGAAGCGGTCAGTGCCTCTGCTCATGCAACGTGTTCATCTTTGGTATGTGACTTCCCGCCCCCCACCCCGCCCCCCGCCAGGGGCTTCTTCAGTCCTTTCCCTTCCTCTTCACTGATTTCCTGCTCTGCACACTTCCACAGAGTGCACTCCAGAATTGTATCCCACATGTCTTCTGAGGACACTAGTTCAATCTAGAAAAACTACCAGGATTTTGTATATGATATTGGAGGGAGAGGAGGATAGTCCCGGTTATGACCAAGGGAGACATGCCAAGGGCAGAGACATTGCCTTTGGGTTGAAATATCGTGCATTTCCTTCTCCCTGGCTAATGTCTGCTGCGGTCCTAGGCGGAGACCCGCTGTGGAGAGCGGGGAAAGTTTTAGTCCTGGGGGTGTGAAACCACTGCCAGCTGCTGAGCCAGCTCTTCGGCATTCAGTAGCAAAGCATCACAGCCATTACGTGGAATTGGTTTTCAAGGAAAGCACAATATTGTGCATTAGAGACTCAGAGGTTTACCATTTTGCCCATCTCAGTGAGGGTAACCACTGATATTTTTCTCAGAAATGCAGACAGGTAGCACCTTAATGGCTTCTTCAAGAGTGAAGGTTATAAAAATAACATATTCTGCCTGAAAACGGATTAGGCCATCTTCCTAATGTCTGGCTTTGTGATGAGGAGAAGCAGAGAAGAGTCTATTCCTCACACTGCCATTTCAGCAGCACGTTTTATGGAATCACCGTCAAAGCAAAACATTTTTGTGAAATAAATACCTGTCCTCTCTGAATCCGATTCCATCTTTGATTAGTACTAATGGCCTATGAGGAAGAGAGGAGAAACCATTTCCATCTTTCATGTTGTGCAGAATCAATAGGCACTGAGCATATGTAACGTCCATAGAGCATTAGTGTCAGACCCTCGTCTACCCACTACCTCCGCACACAGCCCCCTCAACAACTATGATAAGTAACTGAGAAAGACTATATGGAATTATTAACTTTAAAAATACAGTTTTCTCCTGCAAAAATATACCTTACAAGCTGCAGAAATTGGATAGCCAGAGATGTTTGGATTCCTAAATTGTTTAAAAAAAAAAAAAAAGGATGTGGAAAAGTGAGAAATGAGTTAAGATGATGCCAAAGGGGACATGAAGGAAATACGTCCACAGAAGAGACTGAGGAATGGAGACTAGAGAACTACGTAAACAAAATTGACATGAATAATCCATGTAAAACTTTTGTTACGGTGCGTTGCAGCCATAAATATTAGTATGACTATTTACCTGAGCTGGGGAAGCAAGACAAATTGCAGTAAGATGTATTTATATATTTGTTCATTCATTTTTCAAGTCATTTATTCATTCATTATTTATTTGAAATTATGTGTTAGAGTCTAGGTACCTTCCATCATCACCTGTATTTCATTTTATTTCCTCATGAATTTAAAGATTACTTGAGTCAATTTAATTAGCCAGAACACTGTCATCAGACAAACACAGAGGAAAGACCTGTGCCAGATTCCCAGGCTGAAATTCAGCAGAAGGAAGACTCCTTCATGGGAGCCAGCCCCTGAGTCTCAGTGGCAGCCGGGGGTCAGTCTTCTCTTGGGCAGCCTGCTCCCTACTCCTGTCTCTGAAGGGGTTGTTTTGAGCATTAGATGCCTTAATGAATGGGAAGCACTGGATTGTGGTAGATAGCCAGGAAATTATAGTTGTTATTAGCAATTACGGGCAATACAGTTTTGTTTTACAAGCATGAACTTCGTTGTCAAAATGCATAGCTTCAAATTCTGCTATTCTTAACTATATAACCTGATAAATTATTCAACATTCCTAAGTCTCTGTTTCCTTACCTGTAAAAGAAGATTATGATCATGAGGATTTAAATTATATCATGTCTGTAAAGTACAAATCAGGCTGAGCACATACCGAGTGCTAAATAAAATGTCTACTACAATTAATACAGCTACAACTACCACTGCTACCACTACCATCATCATCACCATCATCACCATCATCATCATTATTAATACCTCTTCTGGTATTTTACAACTCTAGGATTCCTGCTCTGCCATCCCCGTTTTTCTTCAATAGAGTTCATCTTGCTGTCAAATGAATGGGGAAGGGAAATGTTGCTTGGGTCAAGAAGAAAAGAAGCCTGAGAACAAAGCTAGTGTGTCTTTCTCTCTCTTTTATCTGCAACTTTCCATATTTGGTCTGTCAGGCTGAACCTGATCAACAGGGCTTGGGGTGCTGGTGGGGACCTCGTGAACGTTCTTAAAGCACTTGTCCTTCTCCCAGTGCTTCTACCCCTTCCCTTCCATTGGCCTTCAACCACCGCAAACCCACGTCTTCCTGGGAGGAAGTGATCCCCATGCCGGGCCTGCAGGAAATGGCAACTCACCAAAAATGGTTCCAGCATGGTGACACCAACTTTGGGAAGACAGGACCCTGCTCAAGTCCCAGCCCTGAAGCTTTCCAGCTTGAGTTTAACTTCCTCCTCGGTGTACTTGGGATAATACTTCACGGAAGCTGTTGGGAAGACTAGATGATACACATGAGTGATGTATATAAAGTCCCAAACACAGTGACAAGCACATAGCAGTTGCATAGTCAATGCCAGTTTTTCCTAAGAATGAATGTTTGGAATTGTTCTTAGAACTAGTCTTGGCAAGAGACAGCTTTCTAGAAATTAGAAAGTATCCAGGGAATTAAAAATTTCTACGTACCCGCTTTTTGAACCAGCATTTCCACTGCCAAGAATGTACCCCAGAGAAATAGAGGTAGGTCAAAGATTTACTATGTGCTTGTCACAATGTTATTTATAATAACAAAAATTAGAAATAAGTGTTCAACAATAAGGCATTATTTAAATAAATTATGGCGTACCCATATGATTGGAACTTCAACTATCTTGAAAAACCTTTTTTGTGTAATAATTGAATTTGAAAATAAAAGTGATTTAAGTAAAAAAAAACTTTAATTGAGCACTCTGACACCAAATTTGGAAGGAAGAACTTGTCTATATATATATAGCGTGTGCACATACACAGCAAGATAAGAAATGGAAGGAAATGCACACGTTAATAGTAGTTCTCTTCGTATGGTTGCATTATGAAGTTATCTTCTAGATTTTACAGCAACTCTACATGACTTTTTTTTACATGAACATGCATTAATTTTATAACTGCATGTACAGAAAAAGTTTAAACAAAACAAAATTCCTATGGATGACATAGTAGTTACAAATGCATTCCATCTGGGGGCGCCTGGGTGGCTCAGTTGATTAAGCTTCTGACTCTTGGTTTCCGCTCACGGTAGTGAGATCGAGCCCCACATTGGGTTCCGTACTGAGCGCAGAGTCTGCTCGAGATTCTCTCCTTTCCTCCCACTGCCCCTACACCCCGTCACACATTCTCTCCCTCTCTGTCTCTAAAAAAAAATAAATAAATCTTTAAAAAAAAGAAACACATTCCCTCTGAAAATAAAGCTCACTTGGTTTCTGGAGTAGATTGGAAAGGGGAGAGGAAAAATTTAAAAATTGGCATGGGTGCGTACCTGGTGATCACCAAATATCACTGCCTGGGCTGGCCGGAAAGGACAGACCTGTCCCTCTCATTTGCAGGAGCTGAAGTAAGAGGTCAAACAGAAGACGTCCAGTTCTCTTCTCTTCCTGCCCAGCTTTGTCCTGCACTGATGCTGTCACAGACTGGACACCCAGCTCCATGTCCAAGCTCCATCCAACCCAGACAGCCAGCTCTTGGCCACCATACAGGCTTAGGGGTGAGTTCCTAGTTGTACTTCTGCCCTCTCTGGAAGAAGGGACTAGAGCAGAGGCCAACATGGGCCCTGGAAGTGGGTTTGGGGCCTTTGGGGCAGGGAGTTCTGAGGGGACAGCCTGTGGCTAGAAGACAGGGTACTGGCTGAGCGTGGAGGGTCCCTTTGATCCCGAGGACTCCTTGCCCCTTGGGAAGGGGTGTGGCAAAAGAGGGACAGAGTTGGGAGCTAGAGCAGAGTTCCAGTGACCTGAGGCCTAAGGACGACGCTGAGAATGGACTCCTGGGAGCCACATTTGTTGCTTCTGACATCAATAGAAACATAAAGAAGAATGAACTCCAGGATGGCAGTGTATATGCATAAAAAACTAGCATTACAGAAAATCTCATAAAGTGCTTCATCTAACCATTACTCATTCTTCAGCTGTAATTTCCCCCACATCACCTTCCGGCACATGTCCACTAATCATGTTTAGTTCCTGATAGGACATAAACTGCTCAGCGGTGGACCTCCCTGGAGCTCTCCCAGCCGGCAGTCAGAGCTGCGCTGCGCGTCCCCGGGCCAGCTCTATCGTGGGGAGCCCTTTCCTATTCCCACTGAACTCTGCTTTCCTGTCTTCACCACACATGGGATGATACTGGGCAAAGCCCTGCCTCCTCTGTGTTTCTCACAGACGCAGCCGGCACTCGTCCCCACGTTCCTTCTGCACTCACCCTCCTTGTCCCCTTTCCAACTAAATTCTTCTCGTGCACGTTCTTCACTTAATGTCTCATCCATTCCTGAGATTCCAGGCAACATCTCCATAAATGATTTCCAAACCTTTTCCGCTTCCGTGCTCTCCATCCTCCCCTCACATCCCTAATCCTGAGTTCATCGTCACCTCCCCTCTTGTTCTGCTAACCAGTCTCTCTCCGCACTTACATGAATGGTACCACCAGTCTTTGTTTTTGCTCCCCCATAACCAAGGTGCCATGATTTTCCCATGCACTGGTCCTTGAACTCACCTATGGCTTTTCCTCTGCACGCGCTGCCCCGGTCCAGACCACCTTCATTTGCACTGAGAGTACTACGACGAGTTCTATACCTGGTCACCTTCCTCCTAGCAGCTCCCCACACCACACAACTCACGGCAGGGTTCCCCCAAATTTCCCAGAATTCCTTAGGAAGCCTTTTAAAAATGTGATGACCTGTGTTTTACTGGATTGGAACCATATATGGTATGGCCCACGAGTAGCTCTGAATTTTTACGAGGCTCCCCTAGTGACAAATACAACCAGTCTGCAAGTCTCGTGTTGGGAACCACTGCATATCACAGCCAAATTAGTCTTCCAGAAATACTGGCTCAGAAATACTGAGTGACTCCCACTGGCCCCAGATACCTTCACAAATCTGAAGCCTGCCTTTTAAAACTTTCTGTTGCCTGGTCTGACCTGCCTCTCACACCATCTCCTAGTCCCTCCCCTGGAGTCAAGGCCATCTACTTGATTTCTTCCTAACACCTTGTGAACAGCCTCCCAGCCTCCCATTGGAATTGCCTCCTTGCCCCTCTTCCAGGAAGCCTCTCCTTGCCTCCCCTCGCTCCCTGCCTGCCTGGGGAGTGCGCTGTGTGTACCGGTCTTTTGAACTGAGCTTCTGCTACCCCTAATTGCAGTTCATCTTTCTCCAGCTGCGCCAGAGTTGGGCAGGAGCAGGTGGTTAGTAGCTCCAGTTCCCTCTCTCCCTGCCTCCTGCCCCCACCTTCTCCTCCGACCAGAGTGAAACCAGCCCCTAATCTGGTCTTGTACCATCTCGTGCCCCCCCCGCCCCACACAGGCCACCGCCTTTCAAACAGGACAAATTCAACACCTGCCTTGGATTTCAATGCCCACGATGCTTATCAACCTTTGACTTTGTTTTACCAAAAGACTAAAACATTATTTGTTTTTTCTTAAGGCTTGTACCAGGTTATATGAAAAGGAAGGGTTTCAGCCTGTGGACCCAACTCAGGAACGTGTTTCCACCTGAACTAATGGTATGTTCTTTTTCTCCTGATTTATTTCTCTCTTTATGCCAATGGTGAGGGAATAAACAGTCCTGTCAGCTCATCCCCAGTTGATACTTTCCAGCGTCTTTTACTCAGATATCTTAACCTGAATGTCAAAAGGAAAATGTGAAACATCTTCAAGGCAAAACACATTCATCCTTATAACTTGTTTCTTTAGTTTTCATCCACTAAAAATAAAGTCAGGGTGAAAAAAGACAATATCTGTCATAGCGAATTTTACTTACTCAAAATCTTCATTGGCTTAATATCCATTTGTCCCCATGGTCACCTTTGTACTACTGTCACTCTCAGGAACCTGTGAAAGACAATTTTTCCCCCAGGACCTGCCCCTGGGTAGATCCACCCTGTCTCTGACCTCTCATCTAGTACAACTCCCACTCTGTGACCAAAGCAGGACAGTCACAGTCTGTTCTGGTACACAAGCATCTTCATTAAAAATCCAAGGAAAATCCAGGGTACAAACCCTAGGCAGGTGAGGGTAGTTACCACCTCCAGATCTCACTTTCCTGAGAGTTTGGCAGTTTTAAAAGCATCTAATGGTCTCCTTTTATTTTTTAAGTTTGTTTTAAGATTTTATTTTTAAGTAATCTACACGGGGGCTTGAACGCCGAGATCAAGTCTCAGGCTCCACCCACTGAGCCAGCCAGGTGCCCCCCCCTTTTTTACTTGTTCCTCCAGACATCCATGGACCTACTTGTAATTGTTGCACAAACTTCTGTTGAGAGCCTCCCAAATGTCAGCACCGAGCTAGGCACTTAGGATACAGAAATGACACACTGCCTGTCCCCTAGGAGCTCATAGTCAAATGCAGGAGTCAGATGTGCCAGTAACAATTAACAATAGAGCAGCAGAATCTGGGAGTAGAGCACAGAGCAAGGGTGAGATAGGGAGAGAAGAGAGAGGCTTCTCCAAAGAGCCAAACTTGAGCTAAAACTTGAATTGTAGGTAGAAGTTATCAGGAGGTGGGAAGGGGGAATGAATGGGACATAGAGAGGGAATTCTAGGTAAAGTAAAAATCATGCACATTGGCTTGTGCCTTTGAAGAACTCGTAACTTTCAGGAAAAACAAGCCGTTCCAAACGACCAGGGCATGGCATGTTGGAAGGTCCACTGTAACCCCACCCCCTACCCCGGGGGTGAGGCTGGGAAGGGAAGAGGAGGCCAGACCCTGATAGGCCTATATTACAGAGCTAAAGGATATGAAGTTTTTGTACACGTAATGGAGAGTCCTTACAGGATTTTGGTAAAGGATATTTACAGTTTTGAAAGCTCTCTCTGGCTGTCGTATGGAGAAGATTGGGTTATAAGTGAATGCAGGGTGACAAGTGGGTATGGCCGCAGCCCAGGAGAGGGACGGTGGTGTCTCGGATTCGGGTGTTGGTAGTGGAGATGGAGAGAGAGGACAAATGGGAGAGAGAGTTAAGAGGCGAAATCAAGAGGGATACTGGTAGCGGATTGGATGTAAGTGGGTGGAAGAGGAGCAGCAAGGGTCAGGAGTGACTCCTAGGCGTTCAGTCTGCACAATGAGATGCGAAGTTAGAGATACTGGAGCAGAAGCTCCTTTGAGGGGACAGATGAGGAATTTGGATTTTCACATCCTTTTTAAAAAATCTAAAGAGAAGTGACAAGTAGGCAGTTGGAAGCTCAGAGGAGAGGTTGGGATTGATTGTTTACATTTACAAGCCATTTGGGCTCAAAGCCAGAGGGATGGTGAGTACATAGCTGAGGAGAGGCCCTGGATCGAAGTCCTTAGGGGTTTCCAACCACTAATGAATAGGTGGAAGGATGAGTGGACACGAGACAGAGAGAATGAGAGGCCAGAGAGGGCAAACCAATCAGAAGACAGGAATTCCAGAAGATGACATTTTGAGAAGGAGAGAGTGGTCAAATGCACCAAGTATTGCTGCGAGATCAAGTAGGATGAGAACAGAAAACAGTGACAGAGATGGCTCCATCAACTGTCACAAAATCAGGAAGGAGTGTGTTGCGGGAGCTCTGGGAAGGGAAGAAATGGAGTCAGGGAGGCCAGAATGCTTTACAGAATTAGCCAAAGGAGAGAAAATAGAGAACGCAGTAGCTGGAAGGAACCTGGGATAGAACAGTTTGAGTTTTGCCTCTTGTGTTATGGAAGAAGTTTGACTGTTGATGGGAGGAGTACAGGTAAAAGGGAGACACTGAATACTTAAGAGATGGAAGGGGTGGGTCCAAGGTGTTGGCTGAGAAATGTCTTCTCCATTTCTTTCAGAACCCTTTCGCCGAAGCATTCATGTCCAGGTTGTGGAGGAGGCCCACTGTGCCCTCTAGAACTCTACCTTTTCCCATAGGGTATTTTCTGCCTAATGGCAATTGCCTATTTACTCAAGGGGTTGTGAGCTTGAGTCAGCTCTGGGAGGCCAGTGTGGTGTTTGCCATTGTGTCACCATTGCCTGGCACAGTGACTCTCAAGTTTTTGGTCTCAGGGCCACCTATAGCTTTAAAAATTACTGAAGACCCTAAAGAGCTTTTGTTTATGTGGGTCTATTGATATTTGTAGTATTTGTAATTAAAACTGGGAAATAGTTTAAATATTTATTTATTTATTTATTTATTTATTTATTTATTTATTTGAAAATAACATGGGTAAACCCACTGCACATTGGCATGAATAGCATGTTATTCATGAAGAATAATTATATTTTTCCAAAGAAAAATCGTTGAGAAGAGTGGCATTATTTCACAATTTTTGCATCTCTCTTTAGTACGGACTTAAAAGCAGACAGCTGGATTCACATGTCCTTGTCTATATGCTGCCAGACCCGGTACCACACAAGGTCCAGCCCTTGGGAAGCTCCACTGTACACTCGCGAGAGAATGAGAAGGAAGAAGGCAAATAACACTTTGCATTATAAAATAGTTTTGACCTTGAGACCCCTGAAAGGGTCTCAGGGACTCTCAGGGATACGTGGACTACACTTGGGGAACCACTGTCCTGCCCTGTGGAGAGGAGCATATGAATTATTTCATTAATCAGAGCTTTTAATGCATTCCCTGGGCCTGCCATCTCTCTGTCATCCTTTCCAACAGAACACATAACCGAAGGCAAAAACGACAGAATCCTTATGATAAAGAACTTCTCATGTAGCCAATCCGCCTTTAATTAGTGTTCCCATTTCCATCCCTTTTGTCAGTTAAGCAGCTGCTACCATGCTTTTTGTTCAGTGTTGAAATTATTCGGTGTGAAGCAATTTATGAAAACATGGAACTCTCACCAAAAAATCTGCCCTTTAGATGACCCCCCACAGTGAACAAAATAGTTCTGAGTAAAGTATTTTTACAAAGGTATTATCAAATTTAATTCCAAGAAAATTAAGCAATTCAACTCCCTTGAGAAATGGTTCCCTTGTTTATTATTAACGAGTAGAAATGGTTTAAATCATGCTTCCTCTGGATGCACGGAACCGTTTCAGTTTCAGAGGACTGGGCGGGGAGCCTGATGCCCTCGGGTTCATGGTCCTGTTCATATTAACCATCTGTGTCACCCTGACCAGGTCATGACCTCTCTGGGCCTCACAGTTACTTTCTTCCATAACACTAGACCAGTGGTTCTAACACTTGTGTGAAGGAGCAATGGGAAGTCAAGGGCTTTTCCTTGAATACCATATTCTTTGCTGAGCACCCTAAAATAGTGGCAAATTTAGTTAGACCAAGTGGAAAAGGAAGTTTTAGACTTAGAAAATACGTATTATATGATTCCTGTACTGGATCAAACCCGTGGGCACAGAAGTTCATTAAAAAGAAGAGAAGAGGAAGAAAAGGGGAAGAAAAGAAAAAAGTCATGCAATTAAGCATGGTCAACTATCTGCAAATTATCCTCACAAATAGTTATTTTCTATTTGTTTATTCCATCTTACTACCAACAATCACTTGTGTTGCCACGGCTTTTAGAGAAATGGATGAGAGGAACACTTTAAAGAAAGTCTGTCCATTAATTGTTTGTGCTAATTGAAAGAAGTCCCAGTGTTCTACTATAGCTGTGAAAGCCCTCAGTTTTGCATTGGAATCAACAAACCTTCCCCATTGGCTATTTAAAAAGTCTAACATTCTAGGCTTTTCGCCTCAACAAACAGTCTCTGAAAGCCGAAAGACCTTCTAGTCAAATACTTAATTGTAGATAAAGCAAAGCCAGGCCTGGAGAGATTTGGGGGTTTTCCTGAATTCACCTGTCTAGTTCGCAGCCAGGCTGGACTTAGACCCCGGGTCTCTTGTTCACTGGTGTACTCGGTGTTTTTCCACTCTCTAAGCTCGCCTGATAATAAATAGCATACACACTCCAGTGCACTGGAGTTCATTGTCTGTTGATGTTCTATCATCATTTGTAACTTAGCCAACAATTATTTCTTCGGTTGAGAAGTCGACATTAGAAATCTCATCTCTGGCACATAAGATTCTTGTTTGTTTATAAGTTAAGATTTAATTAAAATTCCCTTAGTTCTTTTTAAGCTACAAGAGATGGGAAAATATGCAAAGCAGTGAATTTAATTACGAATTGATTAGGCCACTGTTCTATAAGTGTCTGTCTTCGTTTTGTTACCCATGGTAGGTTCTGCTCATTCTTGTTCGGTTGTGAGCTACAATGAGGTCTGTGTGTTTGTCATTGAGATCAGCATGAAGTCTGCATTTATCTATTATAGTGGATGGCAGAAGACCTCAAGAAGAAATTTCTGACTGTCCATGGGGAGAAGACTGCCCGGATCACTGTAGAAACCCTAAATGACCTTCCGAGGAGGAAGTACCCCAAAGCTCCTCGTGTGATGGGGAACACCTCTCTTGGTAGGCAGGAAAGAAGCCACAGTTCCCACTTCCTATATTGAAAATCAAAGTTCGTGAAAGAAGATGTGAGTTGTAGCATCCAGTCACAAATGAAAATACATACCTGGTGAGTCAAACCTACCATTTTGCCCAACTAATAGCCAGCTTGTTATATAACTAATTTCTCTAGCTCCTCAACAGCAATTTGGCCTTTCTTTCCTACTCTGGAATGCAATTGGATCTTTTCTGAGGTTAAAATTTCCGTCCTTTAAAGTATCAGTAAATAGTTAAACAGATGTTTCTCTCAGGTTCTAGAGTGAAGAAACCTGCAGATGAGTTTACTGTTTAGGTCAAATTCCACTCAAATATGAGGGAGGGTTGCTGAGGAAAAAAAGGCTTGTTATTTGTCATAATTTTATTTCACTTTCTTCTTAGGCTTATAATAATCACTTCTAGATCATAGCATTATTTGCAACACAAAATCTAGCTGGCTTCTTTTCCACTCATGATAATTCTACCTTTTAAGGGCCTAATAAGAAGTTTAAAGAAGTTTTCCATCCTATGATTATCTCTCTTGCAAGGATTTGGGGATTGTTTACAGTGACTCACATAAAAGAAGGTATGTTCTGTTTATTATAACAAAGTCCTTATGGAGCAGATGGTCGTGCTAAGAAAGCTGAGGCTGTTTGACACTAACCCAATCAAGGATCGGTTGCAGATGGAGGAAATCATATTTGGTCCTATAATGCTGACCCACATCTGATCTTTTGAAAAGAGGATCTCCCTAAATTCAGGAAATCCTAGTAAAGATTGTACATCCTCTCTCGAGACTCCATTTTCTGCTGATAGCTGGGGCTCCACAAACATTTGTTGATTCACCCAGAAACTCAGCCAGCTGTCTCTGGCCTCCTCCATTATTCGAGGAGTCCTTACGCTGTTTGCTCCCTCCAGTGGCAGATGAGAACAGCTACCATGTTGTCTGTCACATCGCCCGCAGCATTTTCTCGGGCCTCTGGCCACCAGCTGTTCCTACAGTGTCCCTCCTCCCACTCAGCAGAACCAATTTCAGTGACTGTCCCAAACATATCCAACAAGAAGAGCCGTGTATTTTATTTCCACAATTTAGGACTCAATTCTCTAGGTCAATATTGCTCTGTTTTATTAATGTCATTGTTACAAAATATTTACCCCTTGCCGGGGAATGGGCTGTATGCCAGTAAATCAAGCCTACTGAGAAAGACATGATTTCTTCCATAGGAACTCATGGTATTATGGGAAAGATAGCTATTTTAAAAGATAATTATAGAGTGATATAATAAGTGTGATATTTGACCTTTATATTTCCCTTTATCATCAGTGGAATTTCCCCCCACAATCTAAGGGGTGCTTTCCAAATTGTACTGTTTTTCCATTAACCCAGTTATAGCCATTTTTAATTTCAATTAAGGAGTATTTGAGGATTTTGAAGGAAGGAAAAGACAAAAACAAATATCCATTTCAGTGCTGCATACATTAATTGTAAAGCTAGATATAAAATTACAAGCACTAAGTAAAATAAATATCATGCTTATTTATCCCCTTACTTATGCTTTCTGCTGTATTTTCTATTAACAAATCTGTTTGACTTTGATAATGAGAAAAAATAGGGCTTTTAAAAAATTGTGCTCTCTATCTTACAGAAATGTACTAATTAGATATGTACAACAAGAGCAGGGGTGATACTATAGAAACTTCTATCTAATATACCATTTTCTGTCATTATTACATTTCTTTGGATAGCTGGAAGATTGTAGTTTACACATACACACGCACACACATCCGTTAGTTTTATTGATTCAACTGTGATTTCAATACTGCAGGGTCCCTTCATTGTTCTGGCTTTTAATCTGAGGGATGAATTTATTTTCTCAATCTTTGTTTACTTTGCCTTTGAACTTGGATCATGTGTAGTAAACATTCTTTGGAGTCTAAATAAATATCTGTTTTATAATCTCGAAGGGCAAGTGTTCAATGTCAAATCATGGTCATGTTAAAACAAATCAAATACGTTTCTGTCCTGAGTTCACAGCTCAATATAAAAGGCCATAGAAATGTGGACATGCAAATAGTTGTCGTCCTTCTAGATGAATCCTTAGGCTCTTGAGCTGAGATACTTGTTCTAAGTTAGCCTTTTTGGTAAGCAAAACAGAACCTTATTGAAAAAAACTGCCCCAAAGTGAATTCATCAGTTACATCTATTTATGCAAATGAAAATTAAATTATCCTTAATCAAATGGTCTTTACTCCAAAAAATACTAAAAGGAAACCTTATTTAAAACGAGAGCTGCAAAGTTTATTTCAGGTTCTTTTTACAAGAGCTTTGCTTTCTGTCCGACTTCCCAAAATTAAAGCATGAGCTCCCTCTGCTGAATGAATTAACATATGTCGATGAAACAGTCTAAAACATCTGTGCATTGCACATTAGGACATTATGTTCTTAGAAACAAAAACAATTATGAATTATAAAGACGTTTCCTTCTTTTAAAACTCATGACTCTAATATGGGTTGGAATGGAAAGGTGGAGAAAAGGAATTTATGAGGTAGAGATTCATTAACTTAGGTTTTTCTTCAGCATTGACTCCTGGCATAGCAACACTTTGTAACCACCTTTAATCTAATTACCAGGAAGCACTTACAACCCCTGTTCTCACACCTACCCTGTTACCGGGATATCTGAAACTGCATTACTTATTTATTCATTGATCTGGTAGCGATCATCTTCCCCTACTAGAATGTTGACTTCCTGTTAGAAGACACATTGTCTGGGCTCTCAACCCCTGGAACAGTGCCTCCCACACAGTAGGTACACAGAAGTATTTGTTTAATGAATGGAAGGAGGTAGGCTTGCAGGCAGGTCTGCAGTTACTTATAGTGTCACTTAGGATGATGATTCAATTACAGACGATGCAGGGCTAATCATATGGAACTGAATACAAACTTAGTAGGAAGTGAGAGAAAGGAGAGAATTAACGAAGGCACGGTGGAAGAGCTGTGGAATTCAAACCCAACCTTAAAGGTAGGGAGGGTTTAGTCAAGTTAGACAAGGAAACAAGTATTGTGCTAGGCACTGGGGATACAGTGGTTTACTAACAAAAGGAGGGGGGTAGGGCGTGGACCCTGCCCTCGAAGCCTACAGTCTGACGGTGAAGATGGATGTCAAACAAATAATCACCCAAATAAATGGGGTTGAGGGCAGGGGTTAGGGAAGACTTCTCCTAGGGATGATCAAAGGGTAAATGGGAGCAACCTGGTAAAGAGGGGGAGGGGCGCAGCATGTGCCACGGGCCAGAGACAGAGAAGAGCACTGTTGCTGGAGTGGGAGAGGAAAAGGCAGGAGACTGACCTGCTTGCAGCCTGGGGAGGGGGCACTGTCTTCATCCCAGGAACAAGAAGCGGTTCTAATGGTTTTCTTCAGTTTTTTAGGGATTCTAAGTTATTTTTACTCTTTTTCCTATTTTCCTGTATTTACGAGATGGTCTGCTACAAGTGTGTGTTACTTTAATAAAGAGAAATATGCAACATTTATGAAAGAGAAAGGGGGCATTATATGCCTACCATAGACTTCTTGCCCTACTTGCCTTATGCTTTGCTGGGCTTACAGCATTAATGAAGGTATCTCACCTTCAGGCTGACCCCAGGTGCTGGCCCGAGCCTGGCCAGCTGCAGGGCATCCTGGGAGATGCCACCCCAAACTCCCAGTCATGAAGACACAAACAGAAATCATCTGAGGGCCTAGATCAGGAACACGGCAGTAGGTTCTCTTTACCCACTACCTGGGTATGAGTACTTTAGTGAGGATATCCTATTATTTAATACTTTTACTATTTCCTGCTATAGCCATCTGTGTTTCTCACCTGGCTGAATCAGATGGATTCCTTAATTTCAGATCTTTGGGGAATAAGCCACTTCAATGACCAGGTTTTGGCTGGGGTAGGGGTACCACCTCCCTGGTTCCCCCACCCATGACCCAAATCTTGTCTGTGATTATCTGTTAGGATCTATCCTGTCCAGAAAGATCTATATTTAATTGCTCCCAAAGGGGCTCTTCAACTTGTTACCTTAGAAAGACAACTAACGGTTTCATTGAGAGTAACTGGCCTGGTAACAAATGCAAAGGAATATAACACAAGTCACTCGACCTTTTAGGGTAATTCTAGATTGTAACAACTACAGTCCATAACAGTAACTATGAAGTAGTGACTATAACATAACACACATGCAAATAACTATAACACAGGCTAGAGTTATCCTTAACTCCAGGTCTCTCTGTATGAAGGAGTTGTTGCGCTGTCTCTACAGCCCAGTCTAGATCCTTCCATGAGAGCAGGGGCCCTGTGCATCCGCTGGTGCCTCCCGGGTGCGGTGATGTTTGCATTCTAGCTGCCTGAGTTACAGAGGCTGCTTCTCTCTGCAGGGGCCCTTAGCGGGGGAGGGTAGTCCCAGTCCTTCTATCTGCAATCCAGTTCAGAGTGAACTCCGCAGAGTTGGAAGCCCTCATCAGTGGTCTTCCCGGGCTGCAGCTCCCCCAGATGGAATGCCAGGACCCTGTGCCCTGCAGGCCATCTCTCCTCCATCCCCACTCCCCTCTGACTGTTGTGGGTCAGCTCTGTGCCACCCACATCATTACTGCAGCCGTGGGACGGATTTTACGGTGCCTGCCTGGGAGGATTTCTATGCCTCAGGGATGCTGCCTGTCGCCTCCATCAGTTACATCCTCTCGCCCTACCTGACACCTCAGCCTCCCCCCGAGGCTCCACCCCTACCCTATCTTAGTAAGTTCAGGTCGTTACAACAAAACACCACAGGCTGGAGCTTATAAACAACGGAAAATTTATTTCTCACAGTTCTGGAAGCTGGAAATCCAAATTGGTGCTGGCATGTCACATTCTGGTCAAGGCCCTCCTCCTGGTTCATGGCTGGTGCCTTCCCACTGTGTCCTCACGTGGTGGACGGGACTAGGGCTTTCTCTGGATGAGCACTCTTTTATAAATTACTTATCCCGTTTGTGAGGGTTCCATCCTTCTGCCCTAATCACCCCCCAAGGGCCCCACTTCCTAATATCATCTTTGGGGTTTAGTATTTCAACATATAAACTGGGGGGGACATAAACATTCAGTCTGTAGCACCCCCCCACAACCCACCCTGCTATTCCAACCCACTCACTGCCAGCATACTCTGCTTACTTACTCTGCTTAACCACTTTTTGTCTATTTATGCAAGTTACACACGCATCATTTCAGAATGAATTCTTCATACATAAATCATAATTTGAGTCCTTCTAACTCAGAAATTAGAAGTGGGTGGCATTGAAGTGATTTTCGCTATTTGTCTTCATAGTTTCTGTTGTGTAAATAAGTAAAGGAATTCATGATTCTGGCAAAACATTTTTAGGATTTGCAAGGACATCTCTCCTGCTGGCTTTTTTTATTCTAATTACCCAGAGTGAAAAGAAATGCCATCATCTACTTAATTCAGCTTTCACAGTAAAAGCCCCAAGGTTGTGGATTCATCTTTTTTTTTGGTCCTTAGGAAGCCGTTTTGCGAGCAGACTTTTAACTTATGATGCCAACCCATTGGGGTAGAGGTAACTGTATCCTCAAGGTGGTTTCCGAAGGCGGGTCGCCAAACCCCCTTTGAAGTGCTGATGTCAGTTTTATAAATATATTGAACACAGCGCTGTGGGATAAGATGACCCCTCACTTAAGCCCCTGGATGCAGAACTGCTCTTCTCTTGCTGCGGGGAGCAGTGAGAGCACCTGCGTCATGAGGATAGTGGGTAGAACGAGACACTGTAGGTAGACAGGAAGTACCGTGAAGCATCTCAACTTGTCCTTCTTCTTCTCTATTCATTATCAGGAGATAAAACATTTGCATTTGAAATAAGTTTATGATTAGCATTGTATATAGCAAGACTATGATGTAATGGAACATAGAGTTTTATTTTAGGGGCAGATTTATTTTAATATCTTTTTGACTTTCTGTCCTGGACTTAGTTGTTCAGGCTCTAAGAGAGAATTTCCTTTTTTTTTTTTTAATTTATACTTTGGAATCTTTTATGGAAAAACTTTTAACTATAATGGAATCCCCAGAAGATTCATGAGGATTACAAGACATCTCTCATGGTATCAAGAGCCAACTGGAAATAAAATATCTAATTTAATACTGAGCTTGTCAGATAAATTAATTGGAAAGGGAAGTTTCAACAGGACCAGCCTGGGGAAGTGGCCCCGATGAGGTGAAACTGAAAACAAAACAGAACATTTTTTGGTTTACAGGCTACATAAAATATGTCTCTTTCTCACTTGACTTTTGACCAAAAAGGGTATTGGCCAGTCTGACCCCTACCTTACTCATCAAGCTGGCTTCTGAATGTCTTTTACCTCTTACCACTCGAACCCACCTTCAAAGGATAAAGATTTATTGCCACATGGGCCGCAGGCTTTGCAAGAACACCCCCCAAAAGAGTTCCCAAAATGTCCTGAGGAGGCCAGCGCTATTGAGATAAATGTGTAATCTCTCTTAAGGAGACAACTTCAAAGGAAATACCATTTAGTTGCATGTCTGTGTTTCAGTATTGGGGTTGAAAATAATCATGTGACTTTCTGGCCATCTTTCATGTACTAGTGTTCCTGTTGTCATTTGTACTTCCTTTGGTGATGTCACTATGCTCCTGAGTCATATACCCATGTTCACCTCTCTCCCTCTTGAGATATTTCAACTCTTTGAACTCACCCTCATGCTCTTCTCACAACATACCCATCTGTCTTTATTGTTACATTGATCTGCTGATTCAGACCATTCGGGTCTATAAATCACACATTGTACCTTTGACAGAGTGCCCCCCATAAGCTGGAGAAGTCCTGCTCTCTTAGCAGAGGCAGGAGACTGTTTTCCCAAGGCAGGGACCCAGAATACATCTGGATATGACCACATCATGAGAGAGTCATGATATTATGTGTGGCTATTTTTCAATTTCACTTTAACTGTAGAATGCACTTTTATAATACGAATACTACTGGACTTAATAAGGTACAAAAGCATCTCAGTAGTACATGGTACCTTTAAATGAAATGCTTCTCCCCCCCCCCAACAGAAGGAACACCAGCAAATTCTTTTAAATTATCATTTTCTTGATGGAGCAACAAATGCAAGCCTTAAGCCAGGACAAGTCCGAGTTTCTGTTTCCATTCCCATATCGAAAAAGGTACAAGGTTATGAAGTTCATGATGTCCACTTTTATCTGTTTTAATGGCTTTATTTTTATCTTGAATTCAATTTAACATAATTAAAATAGAATTTTCAGCAAATACTTTATACATGCCTAGGTGCAAACAATAATAACAGGTTAAATGTTAATCTGTTTCATTAGAGAACTTCAGGACATTGCACTACTTTCTTCAAACACTCTGCAAACCTAGGATCATTGAAATCACAAATCATGTCATTCAAAGAGAGTAATTAGCTAGTTGTAGAGGTGAGGGACTAAAGTACAAAGAAATGAATTATTTCAATGAAGTTTCATGGTGAAAGGGAGGCAGAACCAGGACCAAAACTCTCGTATAATAAAAATACTGAAACTGAACAGCATATTCTTAAATTTTTTAAATGAAATGTTTAGGGTTAGCAGGAGCCCGCCAACAGGGGGCAGCAGAGACCTCTTCTGCCTGCACACATTTCACGTTCCCAGTTTAGGAAGGTGGCTTTTTCCGTGACGTGGTTTCAAACGTGACAGTGTGTAGCAAGAAGGCAGATTTGAGATGAGTTCTTGTCATCTACCAGTGGCGCATGGCAAGGTGGTATCTCTGGGACCTTCTCTCCATATTTTATTGTAATTTATTGTAATTAAATATGCACATCCAACGTAGCTGGAATCCTGCGGTCCCACCTATCAGAGCCCAATGGATGACGTCACCTCTGCTCCTAGGTTTACTGAGTTGTGCCGCTCTCTTCTCAGGAAGCTGGCATTTTAATCATCAGCACTCAAATCTGGATTTTCCACTGAGAGTCCTTTCCAACAGTCAATAAATTAGGCAAAGTAGAGCAATGAAAGTAGGAAACTGCCATAAATTCTCATTTGCATTTCTAAGCAGACACCAGCAACCATACTTCCTGTCGGCTCCGTGACTTCTGGGTTGGAACTGAGGAGTGGTTGGGAGGGGAAGATGAAAGATAAAATCTGAACGTGAGAACAAAAAAAGGACTAGACTGAACAAGTTCCCCTCCCTTCCTACAAGGTGCAGGGGTGAGGCTGGGCGGGGAGGAGGGGTGTCAATGCAGGCTCTCTTTCCCATGCTTCGCCCCTTTGCTCCTGGGGTCCCCTCTGCCTTCCCCTGGGTCTCGCATTTGAGACCTTCCTGTGCTTCCTGGTCCCTCACTTGGGATTCAGATCCAGTTTCCATGAATAAAGGGCCAGCGCCTATTCCAGCACTTGTCTTCAGCTCCCATTGAGGAAGTCAGTCCTATACCCAGCGTAGCTGACTGTGGAAATGGGTTTCATGAACTTTAATCTGTGCTTATCCCGTGAAACAGATTCATTTTCAGGGAACACCTTTTCTTCTATGTCCCCTGGAGTCAGAGTTCACCCTGCCACCTGCAAAGCTGCTTTTAGAAGTCGTGGGGACGTGGGTCCTTTACTGGGTCTAGGGCCAGGGAAAGTATGGACTGAGAAATCAATATAGAATGCATGTGTACACATAAACATACACATATTTGCAGTTTCTTAATATAAAAAGTAAAACGTGTCCTTTAAGAGATTGTCATATATAAAAACGACATCAAGGAGAAATTTTAAATCTCCTGAAACTTACCACCCGTATACAGCCACTGTCAAACTATTTTAAAAAATTAAAAACTTGATTCTCATACAAATCTCATTAATGAGGAAAAGCAGCAAGATGATAAACGGAATGGAAGTGAATTTGAGAGGCTGAGGGTATAGACACTGACAAAACAGTGACAGAAAATTGTTAGTTTAGATGCAAAACTGGTTAATGTCTTACAGAAAATACAACTGTAACCTCTGAGAGCAGAACTGATTTGATTTGCTACTGGAAAAAAAAATCCAATGTTATCATGCAACTTCCCAGGGTCTAGGTCCTATTCTCTATTAAATAATACCATTCCTTAGAGGAACATCCCAACAGAGAATCAGGCAATCATCGGGTGGGTCTGCTAGACTGATGCCATATCGCATGGAAAGGATATATGGTCATGGTTTTTTTGCTTTTTTCCCCAAGTTTTATATTGTTTTTCTTAATACACCAATATTATTTTAATAAGTTTTCTTCCATTCTTAAGAGTTTTTAGAGTATATATAAATATATGAATAAATAAAACACATATTTTTACAAAGTGAGCATTAGATGGCATGTATAATCATAAATATTTCTTCTTTCACTTAACAGTATTTCATAAACATGGTCCAGTCCCTTCCCGGCCTCCTCTTCCTCACAGCTACTACCCTCTTTGGCTTCACACAGCTTGACAATGAGGAAGAAGAAAAATCTGGTTTAAGCTAAATAAACCCACTTGAAAAGTCCCGCATCACATAGGGAAAGATCTTTGCATTTCTTAGCAAGTATTCCTATCTCATAACACTCCTGCTGGGTCAATTTGCTTTTCTTTTTTTTCTTTCCTTTCTTTTATTTTTATTTTTTTTAGAGTAGGCTCCACGCCTAGCATAGAGCCCAATGTAGAGCTTGAATGAAGACCTAAGCTGATATCAACAGTGGGAGAGAGGGACACTTAACCAACTGAACCACCTAGGTTGCCCCATTGAGGGGCAGTGGGAGAAGGAGAGAATCTTAAGCAGGCTCCACATCCAGTGCAGAGTCTGATGGGATAGATAAATCTTACAACCCTGAGATCACAATCTGAGCTGAAATCAAGAATTGGACGCTTAACCAACTGGGTCACCCAGGCACACACACACCCCCCCCCCCCCGCCGCCAATCTGCTGTTTTTAAAGCATAGTGTGTAGATTCCCAGCAGCATACCCCAGACCGAGTTGGACACCTCATCATGCATCATTCAGGTGTTAAATATGGTGCAGGAAAGGCCATATTTCGTAATGACGTGCCTGCCTTGGCAGGAGAACTCTTCCAGGCTGTGGTAACCAGCGCCAGGGCCCATGCTAAAATTACATAAAAAATAAGGGCAGAGCTGGAAGGCCAGTAACACCTAGCAGGCACTTAAAGGCATAGTTATCTCAACAATCTACTCAACTCAATACACTGAAGTATTTCACAAAAAAGCAACCCCAACATTTAGCTTAATAAACAAAATCTAAAAAGAAGATAGAAAGCTGTGGGTTTGGGAGCGGATACAGAAGTAGACCCCTGCCAAGAGAACAAGCAGGTATCTGAAGAACCGGCTGTGATTATCTGAGAACGTAAAGGGCACAAACAACTCCCTCAGCTCGTGAGATCCCAGAGAGCTTCAAGTCTCTCCACTGTTTTTCTGCATGTCCATCCTCCAAGGAGCCTGAATTCCTAGGAGTGCTGAGGACTGAGTGTTGGTTTAGGAAACTCGAGGATACGCCCCCAGTGGAAGGTGAGAATAAGACGCTCTCTGGACAACACCTTTCCCCTCATCCTCTGCATCCAGTGAAACCAAGGGTTTCCACTTCCCATTATGGACTTGCCTGGGAGCGCTGCTGTGCTTCCCGGTGGGTTCTTGGGCTTCCCTTCACAACGAAGAGGGCCACATCATCCCATGTAACACTTGCACCTTTGGGGTTCTATTTCTTCTCAGTTCCTTCGATGCCTCGGGGGCCCTGGCATTGCCTGGTTGGGTCCACGTGATGATGGCTAAGCGCGTTACTGGTGACAGTGGCAGCGGAGAAGAGGAGACTGTACACACAGGACGAGGTGGGATAATGGTAGCGTTTGAGATTCTTGCAGCATCTTAATAACAGTGGCAGCTGCTCTTCCCCGGTAGTTTAACAAGTGCCTTTAGACACATGACCACATGTAGTCCTCCTGACAACCTTAGATGATTTATTTGTACTAAGCCCATTTCAGAACAACATTTAAGGCAGCTAAGAACCCTGTTAAGTTGACACAGATGTCTCCGTTTCAAGATGAAGACACTGAGGCTTAGAGACTTCTAGTAAACTGCCTGAGGCCATAGTGTCAGTGGTGGCAGAGCTGAAATTCAAACCCAGCCCCAAGCTCTATCCTGAAGGTAACCCCACACACGTCACAGCAGGGCATGTTGTCCCTGGCTGAGGGGACCCTGCTAGCGTATGCTTCTGTTCCCCTCTGGCATGTTACTTGGTCTATTTTTTTCTGCAAGTGATTTATGGGGATCAGATTGTCTGTATCGTGGCTGCCAATTCATGTGCTTATACCAGGCAGGTCATGAACACAGCAAAGATTGTGAGCCAAGATGTGGAGCCTGTGATTACGGGCATTCAGTCAAAATTCAGTCAGTCTCTGGTCATTTGGCAGTGATGATTCTTTCTGGAAGGTTCCAAAGCATATTGTTGCCACAGTACTTGTGAAACCTCTTTCTCTTGTGTGGCATTTCTCAGCTGCTGCAGAGATATAACACAGACCAGGAAACATACTTTCTCCTAAAAGTTTCGGTCTGCCTTTCTTTCTCTTACTGCTACCTGGAAATATGTCCTCTCAGCCTACAACAGATCCATAATTGTGCCTACTGCCCTTAAGTATTCTTGAAATGCTTCTGCTTGTCCTAAAGGGGAACCATTACAGAAAGTCCCAAATTCCAAATTTGACATTCAAACCTTAGAAAGTTCAGATCCTTGCCCTTTAACATTTTTAAATTTGAACTTTTTTTCTCTTAGCTCTTGCCCCATATTTCACCTGCCCTTTCGTCTTTACCTCCCTGAAGTTTTCTCTTGCTCTATGTAGAACCAGCTTACTCACCACTGAATGCGCGAACTGTCTCTTTTTTTTTCTGGGCTTTTCTGCACATTTTGCCAGGTTCCACAGTAAAGCTGCAGTGATTCCTTTTGTGCGTTCTTTTTTTTTTTTTTTAAGATTTTATTTATTTATTTGATGGAGAGAGACATAGCCAGCGAGAGAGGGAACACAAGCAGGGGGAGTGGGAGAGGAACAGGCTCCCAGCGGGGCAGGGAGCCTGATGCGGGGCTCGATCCCAGAACCCTGGGATCACGCCCTGGGCCAAAGGCAGACGCTTAACAACTGAACCACCCAGGTGCCCCCCTTTTGTGCATTCTTGGTAGAGCCTCTGAAGAGGGAAATACCAGTCATCGGAATTATTTGCATTACGTTGGCCAGGGTAGACAGCCTGCTAGACGCCCTTGGCCCTTTTACTTAGGACAGAAACGAAAGATTTGCTCACAAATGAATACAGTAGAATGACATCTCACCTGGGCTCAGCTTCCAAGTGAAAATCAAGAATCATCAAAATTAACCTTAACATACTGCCCCACGACACCAAGAGAAACCAAGATAAAAAGGATTAAAATGTCAGAACTGAAATCCAAAGAATAAAAGAACAAATCATGGAAGAATTCCTTTATAATATTTCTAACTATGACTCAAACTCTGAATTCCATAAAAGAAAAGATTAATAATTCAGTTACATACAATAACACACTTCTGCAAAAAGAAAAATATAATGAGCAAAGTTCAAAGACAAGCACCAACAGGAAAAATTTTTGCAAACCACAACCCACACAACAAGCTAATTTCCTAAGTATATAAAGATCTCCCAGAAATCACGAAGAAAAAGCCCATAGAAAAGTGGACAAAGGATGCAAGCCGTCAGATCACAGGTAGAAAGTATAAATGGCCCTTTTATATATGAAGAGATGCTAGGTCTTACTAGTAGGAGAATTCAAATAAAAAACTACAGTGAAACGGATGCCATTTTTAACCTATCAGATTGGCAAAAATACGAAAGTCTGACAAAAAATTCAGTTGCAAGCTGTGGGAAAAAACCATACTATCTTATGTTGCTGATGGAAACGTAGAATGGAACAATCTTATGAAGGGAAATTTAGTAATATCTATTAAAATTCCAAATGCTGGGGCGCCTGGGTGGCACAGCGGTTAAGCGTCTGCCTTCGGCTCAGGGCGTGATCCCGGCGTTATGGGATCGAGCCCCACATCAGGCTCCTCTGCTAGGAGCCTGCTTCTTCCTCTCCCACTCCCCCTGCTTGTGTTCCCTCTCTCGCTGGCTGTCTCTATCTCTGTCGAATAAATAAATAAAATCTTAAAAAATAAATAAATAAATAAATTAATTAATTAATTAAATAAAATTCCAAATGCTTTCGCCACTTGACCCAGCAACCCCACTGTGGGAATGCTCCTGCGGTGTCGCTTGAACACATTCAAAATACTTTGTTGTCAAAGTTACTTATTGTGGCATTGTTTGCAATAGTAAAAATAGTAAAATAACTCATGCTTATCCATTTCTACAATGGAACTTTATGTAGCTATATATATTTCAAAAAGAAATGAAGATGTTCTCTGTATGCAGATATATGAAGATCTCCAAGTTAGGAGAAATGCAGAAGAATGTTTGTACAAAGGAGGATCATAAAAATATTCATTTTGCTTACATTTGCATATAGAAACTCCGGAAGAACACACAACCTAACAATGGCAGCCAGCTTTGATAGGTGCAGGTAGGAACTAGACAGAGAGACAGGGAGAGGAGCAAGATTCTTCACCAAATTCATTTTTATGTTTCCTTTTTATTTTTTTATTTTTTATTTTTTTTTACTTGGTCAATATCTTTATTAATATCACAGTGAATGTGCAATGTTATAAACAGCCAACAATGTCATACAAACACTATGCAAATCAACTGCAAAGTAAAACAGCAAATCTTTAAAAGATGTGAGGTTTCATGAAATCAGTAAGATTGATATTAGAAAAAGGCTCAAGTTATAGGCAAAATCATCTTTGTTTTTTTTGTTTTTGTTTTTGTTTTCTTTATATTATGTTAGTCACCATACAGGACATCCCTGGTTTTTGATGTGAAGTTCGATGATTCATTAGTTGCGTATAACACCCAGTGCACCATGCAATACGTGCCCTCCTTACTACCCATCACCAGCCTATCCCAGTCCCCCAGCCCCCTCCCCTCTGAAGCCCTCAGTTTGTTTCTCAGAGTCCATAGTCTCTCATGTTTCATTCCCCCTTCTGATTACCCCCCTTTCTTTATCCCTTTCTTCCCCTACTGATCTTCCTAGTTCTTATGTTCCATAGATGAGAGAAATCATATGATAATTGTCTTTCTCTGCTTGACTTATTTCACTTAGCATTATCTCCTCCAGTGCTGTCCATGTTGCAGCAAATGTTGAGAACTCGTTCTTTCTGATAGCTGAGTAATATTCCATTCTATATATGGACCACAACTTCTTAATCCAGTCATCTGTTGAAGGGCATCTCGGCTCCTTCCACGATTTAGCTATTGTGGACAATGCTGCTATGAACATTGGAGGGCCTATGGCCCTTCTCTTCACTACATCTGTATCTTTGGGGTAAATACCCAGTAGTGCAATTGCTGGATCATAGGGTAGCTCAATTTTTAACTTTTTAAGGGACCTCCACACTGTTTTCCAGAGTGGCTGTACAAACTTGCATTCCCACCAACAATGTAGGAGGGATCCCCTTTCTCCACATCCTCTCCAGCAATTGTTGTTTCTTGTCTTGTCAATTTTTGCCATTCCAACTGGCGTAAGGTGGTATCTTAGTGTGATTTTGATTTGAATTTCCCTGATGGCTAATGATTTTGAACATTTTTTCATGTGTCTGTTAGCCATTTGTATGTCTTCATTGGAAAAGTGTCTGTTCATATCATCTGCCCATTTTTTGATTTGTTTATTTGTTTCTCGCGTGCTGCGTTTGAGAAGTTCTTTGTAGATCTTGGATACCAGTCTTTTATCTGGAGTATCATTTGCAAATATATTCTCCCATTCCGTGGGCTGCCTCTTAGTTTTTTTGACTGTTTCCTTGGCTGTGCAGAAGCTTTTTATCTTGATGAAGTCCCACAAGTTCATTTTATCTTTTGTTTCTCTTGCCTTTGGAGATGTGTCATGAAAAAGGTTGCTTTGGCCGATGTCGTAGAGGTTGCTGCCTATGTTCTCCTCTAGGATTTTGATGCATTCCTGTCTCACATCAAGCTCTTTCATCCATTTGGAGTTTATCTTTGTGTATGGTGTGAGAGAGTGGTCAAGTTTCATTCTTTTGCATGTAGCTGTCCAATTTTCCCAGCACCATTTATTGAAGAGACTGTCTTTTTTCCACTGGATGTTTTTTCCTGCTTTATCAAATATTAGTTGCCCAAAGAGCCAAGGGTCCATTTCTGGGTTCTCTATTCTGTTCTATTGGTCTATGTGTCTGTTTTTGTGCCAGTACCATGCTGTCTTTGTGATCACAGCTTTGTAGTACAGCTCTAAATCCGGCATTGTGGTGCCCCCAGCTTTGTTTTTCCTTTTCAACAGTTCCTTGGAGATTCGGGGCCTTTTCTGGTTCCATACAAATTTAACGGCTGTTCTTTCCAGTTCTTTGAAAAATGTCCTTGGTATTTTGATCGGGATAGCATTGAAAGTGTAGATTGCTCTGGGTAGCATGGACATTTTAACTATGTTAATTCTTCCGATCCATGAGCATGGAATATTTTTCCATCTTTTTGTGTCTTCTTCAAAGTCTTTCAAGAGTGATTTATAGTGTCTAGAATATAGATCCTTTACGTCTCTGGTTATGTTTTCCTTTTTAAATCATTTGAATGTGTTTTCTATTTTTGAAAAAATAATTTTTAAAAAAACATTGAAAAATCCCTTAAATTGTCTATAAAGTACAGAACATAAAGTTTCATACATATCTTGTTCCATAATGTTTATGCAGACTTAAGTTTGAGAACAACTTGACTAAAATAAAGAACAAAGTTTAAGTTGCTATGCAGGTGTCTGGGTATTGAAATCTTTCTCCTGTAACATACCTATGAAATTCCTGGCTCGGAGTGGGTGGAGAATTCTAACACGGATCTACTTGCCTGAAGGGATTAGACTAATCTAGTACCAAGCCTCCAGAACAAGCCTGTTTGCTGTGAGAACAGGAGAGGAGAGGAGTGCCTGGGTGGCTCCATTGGTTAAGCGTCCAGCTCTTGATTTCGGCTCAGGTCATGATCTCAGGGTTGTGAGATGGAGCCCTGGGTGGGGGGGGGGGGCTGCACTCAGCAGAGAGTCTGCTGGAGATTCTCTCTCCCTCTCTGCCCCCCCCCACGCCCTCTGTCTCTCTTTCAAATAAATAAATCTTAAAAAAAAAAAAGGAAATTGAGGATTCCCAATTTCCATGAAGGTTGAAGTTCATGGGTAAGTTAAATATGCAGCTGATGGGACTCCATGATATGGTGGTGATATTTTTTAAACTGTGCCAGGCCAGGGTGCATGGTCTGAGAAGTGCAGCTGTACCCAGTGAGGCACTGGGAGGTCATATCTAAAATTGGTGCTGTCCTAGGGAATTCTCAAAGTGATGGTTAACATCATGTATGATTTTCAGAGTGAGGGATGTGGTGGTGACCGAAGTCTGAAATCTTGAATTGCCCAGATAGGTAACACCTTTTATTTATCTCTCAAGATGCAATACAACACAAATCATTCATTCGGCCTGGAAAAGAAAAAGAAAAAAAAAAAACTGAGAACAAGGAAATACTGAAGATGCATTTCAATCCATTGATCAAATCACTGAAGGTGAATTCTTAAGTCCTTTTTCATCATGAGAGTTTTTAATATAGATTTTAACCAATAATGCTGATTCTCTAGAACTCAGGTGCAATCAACTCATCTTAACTCTTCTCATGGACATTAGTAGAGAGATGGACCATCCAGGACATAAGACTCAGAGAGGAGGGGGAGATTTTATGAAGGACCTTGATTCCTTGGCCAAAAGTTAGTACTGATTCCATAGACTATGGAACACAGTGGAGATTTTGAATAGGAGGGTGACATGATCAAAATTTCCCTTTAGTGAATTCAGCAGTGCAACTGGAGCAAGATGGGAAGAGAGTGACCATGGGACACAAGTTGAAGGGCATTATAGTCTGTCAAGTAGAGATGATGACTGGGACATTGGCGTGAAGAGAATATACAAACCATTGACTAGGTGTGAAGAGCAAAAGACGATCAAAGAAAACCTTGAGATTAGAGGTCGGTTGACTGGGGAAAAAATGGTTATCATTAACGACGTGGGGCGACATCATGACCTGTTTGGAAGTAGGCAGAAGATGAGGGTTCAAGGGACTGGCAGGGCATTCAAGGGGCATTGCCCACAGGTAGGTGGAGGGAGTTCTGGGGCTTTGGGAAACACTGAAGCTGGAGTTGTGGGTTTGGGAGAAGCCGTGAGGGTAAATTAAGTCACCAAAGGAGAGAATAATATCTGAAAATCTATTTTTTTTAATATTTCTAAATAAAAAGATAAGCACTTTAAGACCAAAACCTGAAGTAAAGGAAGTGGAGAGAGGAGTTGATACTATGGTTGAGTAGTGAAAATTACAGCCACCAAACACATGGCAGAAGCAGGAGGGAGAGTAGAAAGAGAGAGGGGAGAGAGAAGGCCTGAAGATAGAATCCTTAGCAAGACTTCAGTTGGAGTTATTATTAATTCCCACACCTTTGTCACCTAGAGAACTAAAACTGGACAAACCTCGTATTTTCGGGATACCAATTCTGGACACTCAAGGGTATGGAGTCAAGGGCTGCCCCTATATGAATATTTTCTGATACCAGATAAATCTAAAATTTGTATTCACAGGTGAATCGCTGCATGCATCACCAAGTCTTTTCAATTGCCCTGATATTTTCTGCACCATTGCCAGTTTCTTGAATGCAAACAAACTTGATTTTCTAATATCTGTGATTAATGATAGATTCCTGAAGTTTTTAATTCCTACTTGGGTAAAATTTGTTTTTTAAAAATGATTTCATCTTCCATTCCTTCCCCATCCCGCCCCCACTTCCACTCACATAGAACCATGTATTCTTCATAGCTAAGGTCCCTGTGGGTGTTCAGGGCACCTATCTCAGTGGGTGTTCAGGGCACCTCTCTCAGTGGGTGCTGAATTGCGGTTGGGGGTTTTATCTTCCCAGGGAAACAAATAGTGTGCAACTGGCTAGGTGTCACTTTTTAAGTACAAGTCTCCCTGTGCTATGGGAAGCCATCTCTGCCCCAGGCAGTTTCATCATAGAAATAGATTCATTCTTAGGAAAGACCATCTCACTCTTTATTCTTAACGGAAAGCAGAGTTGTGGCTCAAGCCAGTAATAGTTAGTGGTTGATCTTGGCAACACACTGCCGTGTGTAGGTAGGGAAATGGAGCCAAACATGTGGGAGACGTTCTAATTACATGGAACTCCTCAGGTATCTTGTGTATAACAGCTGCCTGTGAAAAACTTTGTCAAATTATAATGATTCTTTGAAATCAGCACAGGAAACCAAATGTTCCCATTACCTGAAGAAAATAATATTAACGTTTAGTAAAATGTACTGCATTCTGTTTTGAATATATTTAAATTAAGTATCTCTAAAAACAAGAGCCTTATCTCCTCACTGTCTTTAACAGAGGAAGTGCACTTCAGAGGGCCGGCACATTTTTATATGGAAACTCAAAGTAAATGTGGTTCCAAGGATGGAGAAACGGTCATACACGTGTCAAGCCAGGATGCAGCATTTACACAGGTGGGTTTCCTTTCCAGTCATGATTTTGGGGTCATAGCTGATGTATTTCTAAATGAGGTGTTGTCATTTTCTTGCTTTATAGCTGTAGAACTCAGGTATAAGAGAGAACGTTCAGTTAGACATTGAACATCAGCATAGGGGCAAGCACAGCCCCAAATTATACCAGTTTCCTCTAGTCCCCCAAGAGTATTCCTCCCCATCTTCTCAAATGATGGCTGCCTCCTACATCTCCATCATCACCATCACCCCATTTCCCCTCCCCACCCCCAGCACACACACAGTCTCAGAGGGTGAGGGGTCCTCCCTCCTTTTCAGGTCCAGCCCTTATCCTGGCACAGTTGGTTCCACTCACTGACCATAATTACCCCTTCTATGTTCTATACTTTAACTTCCATCTCTTTACTGCCTCATTCTGATCAGTCTATAAACTCGTCTGTCCCATCCTTAAAAGTGACCCTCTCTTGATCCTCCTTTGCCCTTCAGCTATTGCTTCTGTCTCCTTCCCTTCTGAGACAAATTTTTATATCAATTGCCTACCCTCTCTACTTTCTTACTTCCTATTTATGCTTCAACGTACTGCTTCTGCCAAGACCACCAGTGGCTCAATAGTTCTTCAATCAAAGAGACACTCTTCCGCCATTTTACCTTCTACACTAATACCATCTACACTACAGACCATTTGGCCCTCACAACTCTACTACCCTGGCTTCTCTGACACTACTCTCTGCATTTGCTCCTTATGCCTCTTTGCTCTTTCTTTAATTCCCCTCTGGGCTCCTCCATCTCTATCTGGTCCTGTTATTCTTTTGGGAACCCAGATTCCTTTGAGAGTCTAAAGGAATGGACCTTTCTCCCAGATAAAAAGGACATATGTTCTATATAAGTAGCACTACCAGCTACAACAAACAACCCCCAAATCTTCACGGATTACCACAACCAAGGTTGATTTCTTGACTGGACAAAGTCTAATGTGGATGTTCTCCTAGGCATGTCTCCTCCAAGCGTGATTCAGGGATCCACCTCCTTTTATGTGGCTCAGCCATCTTGGATTCTTTGGCTTCCAGCTGCACAGATGGGAAGTCAGGGCGGATGAAAGATGACTATGATCCTGCCCCCATTCCATTGGCCAGAACTCAGTCATACAATGTCACTTAGAAGCAGGAGAAGCTAAAGAATGTAGTTAGCTACATGCTCAGAAAGGAAAAGAATTAGATATTGGTGAACACAACACTGTGGGTCTCCAGATTCCTTGAAGCCTAGATTAAGAGCTACATTAAATGTTAGAGTTCCATTGGATCCTCATAGTCCATTGCTTGCCCCTCTTTTTCAAGGTCTCATTGGTGCTCTCACTGCCTCTCATCTTTTCTCTACCCTCATCATACTGAAAATTACTCACTATGCGTCTCTAGCTCTGACCTTTCCCTTGAGGATCTCATTTGCATATCTAAGATATTTCATTTGGTTGAGCCATAGTCACTTCAAAATCAACAAGATCAAAACAACTAACCATCTTCTTCCTTAAGCCAATTTCTTACTGTTTTTGACCTTAAATAATGACCTTATCATGTACCTACTCACATAAGGCAGAAAACCAAGTGGCATTTTTAATCTCTCCCTCACCACCACTTCCTGCAGAAAATCCTCCTAATTACCTCTTAAATGTTTTTTTTAACTATTCAATATATTTCTCTTATGTTTTACTATTTAAATTTTCTATTTTGAAAAATTTCAATCATTTAGAAAAATGAACACCCATAGACACTCTTTTTTTTTTTTTTTTTTTTTAATAATGATTTTTTATTATATTATGTTAGTCACCATACAGTACATCCCCGGTTTTCAATGCAAGGCTCGATGATTCATTAGTTGTGTATAACACCCAGTGCACCATGCAATATGTGCCCTCCTTACTACACATCACCGGTCTATCCCATTCCCCCACCTCCCTCCCCTCTGTAGCCCTCAGTTTGTTTCTCATAGTCCATAGTCTCTCATGTTTCATTCCCCCTTCTGATTACCCCCCCTTTCTTTATCCCTTTCTTCCCCTACTGATCATTCTAGTTCTTATGTTCCATAGATGAGAGAAATCATATGATAGTTGTCTTTACCCATAGACACTCTTACCCTGGATTCACCAGTTCTTAATATTTTGCTTCATTTGTGCCCCCCTCCCTATCTCTCTGTCCCCCCTCCATCTCTCTGTCCCCCCACACACACCCTCTTCTATCAGTGTTCATTCTTCTGAAAGGTTGAAGTTGTTCAAAATAAAAGATTTAAAAAATAGCAAAACATCAGAAATAAAATGTTTTATACACACACACACATTCCTGTAGTATTCTCCTTCATAATCACAGCACAGCATTCTTGGGAAACTTAACATTGATAGAATAGTATTTCTGATATAAAAGTAATATATGAGTCTTAGTTCTCCAATTGGCTTGATAATGTCTTGATGATGAGGTTGTGGAACATAGGTGAGGTTCAGTGGCATGGAGTCCAGAGCCGACAACCAAGAAAGAATTCTTGAGACATCTTTGGTGCAAAATGGTGCAAAATGGTGGTTTATTAAAGCACCGGGACAGGACCCGTGGGCAGAAAGAGCTGCTGCCCCGGGTTGTGAGGGGTGGCTGATTATATATCATGGGGTTGGGGGAGGTAAGGAAAAAGGGAGGTTGAGAAAATACTTTCATATGTTACAGAAGACTCACAGGATACGGGAGGCCTTGCCATTGTCAAGTTAAGGTCGTTTGTCCCTCTAGCAAGGCAATAACATGAAGATAGTTGGGAACATCCTGGAGGAACATCACATATCCCATCCAGGAGTGGGGGTGGGGAGAGGTTGCAGGGTGTAGGCTTATGCTTTGTCTTCAGCCAGCCTTCTGCTCCCTCATCATTGAGTTTGTTTTTTTTTTTTCTGGTCCAGGACTGAATCCAGGATCATGCACTGTATGTCTCTTTTATCTCCTTTAATCTAAAACAGTTTCCCAGACGTTGTTTTTTTTTAATGGCATGAATAGTTTTGTAGAGCCAGGAGAGTTGTTCAGCAGAATATCCCTTAGTTTGGGTCGGATGGTTGTTCCCTCCTGAGTAGATTCAGGATAACCATTTTTGTCAGGGATATCTTCTGAGAGCATCACACGCAGACGGACATGAGGTTTGTGTGGCCCGTTATCAATGATGTTTAGTTCGATGATCTGGTTCAAGTGGTACTTCCAGGTTCATCATATGCAAGGGTGGCTTTCCCTTTTGAGATGAATAAGCTCTCTGTGAAGCGCTTATTTGAGGCTAAATGAATATTCTGTCCCCCAGGAGTCTTTCACTCATCAATTTTATTTTATTATTTATTTATTTCAGAGAGAGAGTGGGAGTGAGGGGAGGGGCAGAGGGAGAGGGAGACAAGCAGACTCCCCGCTGAGCAGGGGCTCCATCGCAGGACCTTGAGATCACAACCTGGGCCAAAAGGAAGAGTCAGAGTGATGTAGTTTTGGAATGTAGGTGAGGTTTGGTGGGGTGGGGTCCAGAGCCAACAACCAAGAAAGAATTCTTGAGACGTCTTTGGTGAAAGCTTGGGCACAAGACCTATGGACAGAAAGAGCTACTGCACCGGGGTTGTGAAGGATGGCTGATTATATACTTGGGAGTTGGGGGAGGTAAAGAAAAGGGAGGTTTCAAAAGGATTTTCATATATTGAAGAAGACTCACAGGACACCCCAACGCCTTGCCATTGTCAAGTTAAGGTTTTTCCCTCTAGCAAGGCATTAACAATAGTAAGATAGTTAGAAGCTTCCTGGAGGAACATTACACCTTGCCCGCTTCAAGTATCTGTCAATGGGCTGCAGGTTATAAGGACATTTAATTGTATCTACATTTCCTTCTGGAAGCTAGGTATTGATAGAAATGCTTTGTTCTTGTAAATTGCCAAGACTTCTGTAAACTGAGGGAGACTTCTGTCTTGCAGGATTGTGATCTCTATAAGTTAACTATTTGTTTTTCCTTCCCGTAGCTTTAGGGCAGCCAGGAGTGCCTGAGGAATGTCTACAAAAGTCCCACCTTGGGGGCGGGGGGAGTGTGGAGAGGGGGTGTCCGCTTCTGCTTTGTCCTCAGCTTGCCTTCTGCTCCCTCATCAAGAAGCTCAACTGACTGAGACACCCAGGTGCCCCTCACTCATTAGTTTTCATGTCACTGATGATTCTTGCCTGGCAAGTTCTTCTAACTCTCTTATGCACTTTATATTTATTACTTGGCATTCTTCTGTAGAGAGCTTTAAATGTTTTTTCTATCAATATGGACTCATAGATTTTTTTTTTAATTAACGTGTCAAAATCCATTCTGGTCGTTATTTTTTATGCTCAAATCGTCCTAAATATGGCCAGTAGGAGCCCCTCCAAGCTAGTTCCTGAAGCCTTTTGACATTGATTCTTCAGCTTTTGAGCACATTCTGGCCCAACGAGATGTTTCAGGCTTACTTTGTCCTTTCCTTGTCCGCACCTGGAACTGACATTTCCTCCAAGGAGGCCTGGTTTCACTCAGTGGGAAATTGTATTTAGAAACCATATTTGATGGTATTGGACTGTCTTTGCTCTTAGGCTTTTTCAGTGGACAGAGCTAGGAAATATATATACATTTTTTTAAGAAATAAGGCCATACCGATACCTCTCATTCCAATCTGACACCATAGGGTTCTTCCTCACTTTTCCCCATTCTATATTTGCATCTCCCTTCACCCACAGTGAAAAGCCTAGTTCCCAAAAATATACATGTATTTTCTCATTTGCTCAATCATGCAGTACACTCAAAATGGTTTCAGAATCACTACACTCAACACCACCATATCCAAACTTACTAAACACAGTTACTTTCTTTTTATTCTAACAGTCTTTCCCAGTGAGAGTGTATAGCCCAAATATTAAGTTCAAAGTTTATTTGGATTAATGTTTTTTGGTAATATCACTTTTATATACAGCTAAATTCATTTGTTTCCGCTTACACATTCAATTTTAGAGTATTTTCTCCATTGCCATTTACTTAAGTTTTTTTTATAAAAACATCCTCATACATATTAATGGCTGGGGGCACCTGGGTAGCTCAGTCAGTTGAGCGTCTAACTCTTGATCTCAGCTCAGGTCTTGATGTCAGGGTCCTGAGTTCAGCCCCACATTGGGCTCCATGCTGGGTGTGGAGCCAACTTAAAAATAAAATAAAAAAATAAAATAAAATAAAAATAAATATTAATGGCTGTATATAACACTTCTGTTATTGAGATTTTACCAATAAGATATTTGGCTTAATTTCAGATTTTACAAGGATTTCTTCATGGGCCCCAGAGAGTTTTCACAAATATAATTAGTAATTTGTTTTTCCCCCAGTGCCCTTGTACACCTGAAAGTGTGACATACCATCTCCTACCAACCTACCTGCCATGATTATCTAGGTGTGGCTCTTAGGAGCAGGGCTACAAGCTGGAACTTGTGGTCTTTACCCTCATCTCTATTCCTCTTACCCCCAGCCACAGTATTTGGGGCATTCCTGGAGTATTCCTGGGACTCACACCACCGTCAGGCAGAAATGACCCAACAAAGACCATTCTTTTGAGCAGTCAGTGGTCTTAATCCCTGATACACATTATAATCACCTGGAGAAACTTTTGAATGCTGATACTTATTTCCCTTTCCCCAAACCAATTAGATCAAAATCCCTGGGAGTGGGAGTTTATCAGTCAGGTAATTTTTTTTCTTAATACATTGCTTTAACAGGACCTACTTAACCAGGCTTGGAAACTCCAGGCACAAGATTATTGGAAGGCCATTCAATCCAAATATCTATTAATAACAATCTATGGAAGGGCACGTTTTCCCCAGAAAGGTACCAAGAATTAGTTATGCATCTCTGAACCTTTAGAAATTATTTAAAGTTTTATGTAACTTAAATGTCATTATAGTGAATAAAATAAAAATTATATGCAGTGGTACCTTGATATTAATTTTAAATTAATTCCTCATCCAAGAATTGGTGAGTCTTCAGCCAATTGTAGCTAAAGACTGTCCTTATCTTCTTTCTCTGTCCCAATTCTATACCATGTCGATGTCTCTAGGGTCTTCATTATCTTCCACGGCTCTATGGATGTCTGATTCATGGCCCTCTTGCACTCCACTTATTAGTCTCAGTTCCTACAGACACCCAGTCCATTTATCATTCTGTTTCCCCAGGGTCTGCTCCTACCATCACTCACTGCAAAGAATGCCTCCTGCTCGTCCTGTGGCCTCTAATCCAGAGGAACCTCCAGGTCTTCCTACCTCTCTATTCCGAGTGTCACCCACCAGAGCATTCTACACCAATGGATCAACAAAGCGGCAGGAATCATTTTCTGGGTTGATGTCTGGATTAAACACAGATCCTATGCTAAGCAGAAAAATAGACATCATAGAAAGAAAAGGAGGCTCCTTTCTTTAATGTTCCTCCCGTCCTGCTGCTGTGGAGTTACCATCACCACTTCTCACCTGCAGCAATGGGGCCGTTTCCGGCTTCCGTCTGGTCACCTGCTCCATCTGGTGGCCTGCTTCCAGCCCCTCCCCCGGGTCCGCCACACACCCAGGTTTATCTTTGTGACTGCTGCTCAGCTATTTTCCAGAAAAGAACATAATTAAAAAGGCATGAGGCATATGTTTTATTTTAGTAGTTCAACTAAAATTAGGAGCTTAAGAGCTTCATAAAGGAGATAATATTAAGTGAAATATTGAAAGAAGTAAAGAGTGAGGTTCAGTATACTGAAGGGAAGCTACTAGGTCTCCGTTATGGGAGTCATAATCAGAGTGATGTTTCCTTAGAAGGCGGTCTCTGATACTTTCATGGGGTGGATTGAAGATGGAAATGGTCAGAGAAGACTCTAGAATTTGAACTACTGTGGTCAGGATGCAAGGATTTTAAGGCTCAAACAAGAGGATGGCTATTGAAAGGGGAGAGCTGGATCCTAAAAATGCTGTGGGAGAAGCAATGAATGTCAGGATTTGAGGATAGATCAGTGTTTGGATGAAGAATGTGAGAAATTGGACTTTAAATTTTGCAAAGCAGTTAATCATTGATATCATTAATGTAAAATGAAGAATCTGGCCAAAAGGTATCAGAAAGGAATAAAAAAATATCTTAACCTATTCAGAGAGAATCCAATGAATAGCTGTTGATGACCAATCTTAAAAACTGAGAATATGTGCAAAAACAACCTTAGAAAGTGGTCTATCATTACTCCTAAGAAAGAGCAACAGAAAAAGAACTTCTTAAGCATAAAGATAGCTTTCTAACTGCCTCATTTATTGTGAAAAGCAAGAAATTCATAGCTTTCTACTATTTCCGGGGAGTTATTCTACTCTTTGTCTCTTAACTTGTATACTCGAGAATATCAATGATTTCTGGAACATTCCACAAAGCTGAACTCGCAATCTCAAATCATATAAAGCTGTGATTCTATTGGTTTCCTCTCTAGGACCTATCCATTTTATTCTAGAACATGAGGATGGCATATTAATAACTGGCGGATGCATCTACTACTTGGTATGTGTTAGGGTGAGTGGAAAGTCATTATCTTTAATGCATATTCAGTGATTCACCAACCTGAAGTTCCAAATATCTGCAGAGCCCTGTGCTCACCAGGATCCCCAGACAATGTGATTGCTGCACCTTTTTATCAAGCCTCACTGCTGTTGTTCCATATGACAGTTGAGTCACTGCACATAAAAGGGAACACTAATGCAGGGGATGAGAGAAAAGCTAAAAAGATGAAGATGTGAGCAGAAGCTATGGCATGTACTGAGCTCCAGTTTCTGGGGCCCTCGGGAATGCAGATCTACTTGGATTTGGGGTGAAACTTATCCAAGTCTGATTCATCCAATGCATTTGTAACCTAGTTATACAAATGTTCCCACTTCCCTAAGGGATATTCTTCTGGCAACTTAAGCACTGTGGAATATAGCTTTGAACCGAGAGGGAAGCAGAAAATACCACTAAGAATCTAAAATAACCATTGTAAAGCTGCAGCACTAAATCCCAGAAGATGTCAGCCTGTAAGAGAGGCTCTTTGGTCCTCACTCAGCTTTATCAAGCCTAACTTATAAGCATGAGAGTTTTCCCATGCCACCACGGATTAGAAGCAATCCCTGCTCAGATATCCCTTTCCCTAGAAAATCTCCCTGAGTGAGCCTGGATTCCTTACAGAATTAGTTCACTTAGCATCAGAATTAGTGGGTGCTTCCCACATGCCGGATGTTGTCTCTCCCTCCTGGTACCTAGTACAGACTTCTAGCATTGAACATCCAATCTGAATCAAGGTCTGGGTTACAGGCCAGTCTTCCTGTCAGACCATTGATTTCTTGTGGGAGGATGGTCCCTGTCTTGCATTTCCTAGTATCTAGCACATAAAATACACATAAAAGATTCTCAATGAGCGTGTGCTGAAACGCAGCATGTGAGAGCACGCTATAAAGCAGTCGGGTCAGACAGGAAGAAGTCCTACATGCCTGCCTTCCTTGGAGTGATCATTCATTCCACAGGTAGAGAAGCAGTTGAGCATCCTTTAATAGGACTTGCCAGAGAGTATCAAGTCAACCAGAACAGTGATTGAGAACAACATCATTAAAAATAATGAAAGAAACTCAAAACGTTTAGTTTGAAGAACAAAAGAGCTGAGGTAAAAGTGAGGGCCACAGTCAGGATACAGAAAGTCCCCCAGGGAGGAAGGGTTGCACATGTGAATGCCAGACACAAAACAAAACAAAAACACAGCTACTGGTCAGCCAGGACGGAATCCCCACCCACCCTTCTGTCTCTGCTGTCCCCTCCCTGCAGTCTCCAAGCTAGGGCCCCACTGGACTTTGGATTTCCTCCCCGCCCTGCCCCAATCCTCTGGCAGCTACTGTGGCACATCAGAGCTCCCCACACTGATCCTCTGCAAACCCATCTTCAGCTGATTTAGGCAGCTGGGATTAGGACCCCAGTCCAGCCCACCTAGGGTGCTGGCCCTGCTCAAAGTTCTGCAGAGCTGTGGAAGGAAGGAGTTAGATCTATTCACGGGTCTAATGGAAGATGCAACCAGGGAAAATTGGATACAAGATGAAGGCAGACTTCCATACTGTATGAGAGCTGGCCAACATTAGAACAACTGCCTCCCTGACGCTGTTCCTACTGGCCAATAGGAAGGAATGTTCTAGGCCGGCTTTCAAACTGTTTCACCGTGACGAGGAAGTCTATTTTATGATGGCACCCAACCCAATAAACACACACACACACACACACACACACACACACACACACACACACACGTATACTGAAACTAAATTACCCAAGACACTTACCATTGTGATACAGCCTGATATTTCCTATTCTCTCCTCCTCTTTCTTTCTCTTCTGTTCTACTTATTCTTTTAAATATGCTGATCCCAAATGAATGGATTGATTTCATGACTTACTACTGAGTCACGCTAGGCAGTTTGCAACACACCAAACAAGATGCTATTTCTGTAGAGATGGTCAGAGAACACCTGTGTCAAAGCCCTGGAGATGCTTACCAGACTCCTAAGCCTCACCTGGACCTCCTGCATCTGAATTTTTGGGTAGTTTAGGGCCCAGGTACAGGCTCCAGAAGGAAGCCCTGCACTGGGAGAGTTTGGAGATGACCTCTAGAGTTCCTTCCAGCTCCATAGACTGGGATTTACTGAGCCCTACCATCGGCAGGCATTATACTAAGAGTTATGAAGACAGAAAGAATTCTAGCACACAGCACCTGTCCAGCTGGAGAGGCAGGACGTGCACATGGAGGGAGCTACATAAGAACTTCACAATTCACAGCCAGAGAGGAGCCCAGGCCCTGATGCCCTGAGTCCAAGAGGCTGCGTGCACTTGCACACTACAGCAGTCAGGAAGGCCTCACTGTCAGGAGCCTGGTACCCATTAGTGGGAAGGTGTGAAGTTCTCATGTACTACTATGCTTTCTCACTGATAACCACAACAGTAGGTATAACAATAATAAATAGCTAACATTAATTGAACAATATTGAACAGCTAACATTTATTTAATTGCTTACAACATGTGGCTTTATGTGAATTCTCTTTTGATGCTAAGAACAATCTTACACATTGGGTCACTGGTCCTCAAAGTATAGTCTCTGGACCAGCAGCAGCAGCATCACCTGGGAATTTGTTAGAAATGCACATTTGCGCTGAATGAGAAACTCTGAGCCAGGGCCCCGCCATTTGTTTTAACAAGCTCTTCAGGTAATTTGGATGCATATTACTGGGTTAGTAACAGTTTTGTCCCCATTGTTACATGTGGTGATGAAGCTTGGAAAGGTTGAGTGGGCTTCCAAGATCATCCAGCTAGTAAATGGTGGAACCAGAGTTTGAACCCAGGCAGTCTGTCTCCCCAGGACACTCTTGCCTGGAAGAGAGGAGACTCCACTTGCACTCTGCAAATGTCCAGGATGCAGCATTTGGGCCTCACCTGCTCACAGAATTTCATGTTGCTTACCTCTCACAGACTGGCTTCTTGAATGGTGGGAAAATCATGGCAGCATTGAACACCACATCAACGGAGGCTGCGTACCAGGTGGTTCAGAACTGGTAAGTGACTGACAAAAATGACTCGGGTTCTATTATTTGTGGTGGTAGATTAAAGGTAAGTTTGGGGCACCCGGGTGGCCAGTTGGTTAAGCATCTGATTCTTGGTTTTGGCTTAGGTCGTGATCTCAGGGTTGTGAGATGGAGCCCCACATTGGGCTCCATGAAGTCTGCTTGGGATTCTCTCTCCCTCACCCTCTGCCCCCATGCACGTGCGCTCTCTCTCTCTCTCTCTCAAAATTAAATCTTTAAAGGTAAGCTTCTTTAAGTATAGCTTTAGAAGATGTGTGTGTACCCACACCCACTTTGCATGAACTATAACCTGGGGACAAAGGTGACTCAGATAGCTTCCAGGTTCCCCTGCCCTCTCTCTTTGAGGCAGCAGGGCCCAGCAGGGCTGCTCTGCTGTTTTGAGGCACTTTGTTGATAAGAATCCCTAATGCTCATTCCCCTTTGCTACACTCGGGTCATGGTGTGTCTCTTTGATGAATGCCTCCAGTTTCCCCGAAAAAATACACTTCTACCCAGCTCAGTCATCCTTTCTCCTTTTCCCCCCACCTCCTTCACCCTAGGCAAGGCCAATAAGGGTCAGGGAAGGACATTCTTGGTGTCCAGAAGGAGGGCAGAGTTTGAGCCTGTCCCAGGCAAATCCCTCCTCTGCTATGGCAAGGGAAACAGTCTACCTACACACTTTCCAGCACCTCCTCTCCAGCCCAGAGCCTGGGCCCATCCTTGGCCCTCGTCCAGGGCCAGCTGCCCTTGTAGTGTCTCATGCTCCAAAATCACAGAGCCCCTCCCATTGCCTCTTTCACTCACTATCTAATCCCTTGACAATAGTTTTGAAGACATCAATGGCCTCTTTGGCTTTTTTCCACTCTGCCCCAGTATTTCTGCCTATCCTAGAAGCTTCAGAATTCGTTTTTTCTCAACGTGCTCATTTCATCAGAAGAAAGCCCCACCTGTTACCTTTGCTTCCTAATGAAACCTTAAATGGAAACCCACATTCGACTCCCAAATGGAATTTTCATGACCCACCCACCTATGGTTTTATGACATGCAGGTTTTTTGTTCATTCTTAAAATAAATATATTCTCATTTAAAAAGCAAATGTGCACTAACACCTTGGAGGAAGAGATTCTGTCCTGAGATCCCAACTGCACAAAAGCCTGAGAATGACTGCGCCCGTCTGGGAACTATTCTTTCCCTTCTTCTGTCTACCTGACATTGGACTCGCTGATCGAGGAGAGTCACTCTAGGCCATCAGTACCAAAATGCTTTGGTTAGGTCCCTATCCAAAACCTTGGGCTTTACTTGGGGCTTCATGTTTTAAATATTCAGGAAAAAAAATGGAGAAGCTCTCAGGGAATACTAAGGAAGTCTCTAGTCTAAAGGAAAAAACTCTGAGTATCCATAACACTTATAACATTTTGAGATGTCAGAAAATTTTTTAAAAAACAAACATTAAGTTGTTTCCATTTCTACCAATACAGAATATAAATTAGTTTAAATTACAGAAATATCTTTTATCTGTTCATGTAAGTATGGGCATATATATAATGTGTATATACATATATGTGTGTGTGTGTGTGTGTGTGTGTGTGTGTGTGTGTGTGTGTACGCTTATAATTTAAAAGTAAGTAGCTGGTCATTGAGGTAGGTTGCTGAGGAACCTGGGAGGTATTTTTCTCTGGTTGCCTCTGAGAATCAAGTAGAAAACTACATTTCAGAAGGGCTGACATTCCTTCCGCCCGAACAGGGAATTTGACTATTGCCTATTTAAGGTGGCATCGATCCAGATTTCATCACTTTAATCCCCTTTGTACTTGGAACACTTTTCAGGTAATAGAATATGCTTTACTCAAACAAAACGCTTATAAGGTTCTTAACTTCTGGGCTCAAAGCTGAGCCTGCAAAACCAGTTTGCTGTCCAATAGAGCCTTCTGGGGGGCTGGGTTTCCCCCAAGGAGTATTTGTAACAGAGACTTGGATGACAGCTATGGCAGCCAGATGCCACCTGCTACCAGAGAAGGTAACAGACAGGAACTAGTCATCAGAAAAAGTCTTCGAACAGATAGAAGCACAATCTTTTCAGTTCTCAAAACTGTTGAATCTTAAATGCTTAATTTTCCTTCAGTATGTTCTTTCATGTTGGTTCCATAATATTGTACAGGCTAATCTCTGTCATGGACACACTGTTGGTGGGTCTTGTGAAGCTTGGTGTCTTCACCCTCCTGGTTAGGGAGTTAAACATGTACAAAACAATTGGTAGGACAACTTGCAAGCAAGAATTTGATCCAAAGAATCTGATGGGCTGCTGGCAGAAATGTATGAAAACCCTTCACACTCTAGCGGGAAAAAAGCTACAGAGGAATTTAACCAGCAGAGTTAATGGAAGAAGAGAGGAATAGCCATTATCCCTGTAAAATTTCAGTTAGATATCTGAAGACATTTTATTATTAGGAAATTTTCAGAAATGCTTCTAAATCTGAAAACAATTTTCTAAGGGCTTGTAATAGAAGATCTACTGATACTAATTTTTAGAAAATTATCTGTCAACTCCGAAGGTGTTGGTACTGGTTTGGCAGGTTTGTTTCCATATGCTATAGCAGCCACATGCTATTGGTTAATGATCAATTACTGACAATGAAGGAAGTCTGTCAGGAAAACTGATACTAAAAACACCGAAGTTCTAATGTACAGATAATTTTGATGACTACCTTAAGTCACAATCCCATTTAACAGCTGTTGTCATGCTTTTGTGTAACCCTTAAGTATGACTCCTGGAAGGCTTATATAACCTGCAGTACCGGCCCTGCACCACCTACTCTTGGTTTTTAATTGTAGTCACACAATGAAATTGTTGGTTTCCCTTTAGGGCTTCTCATCACAGACTATAAGATAAGCCCTTGCCTTAATCATCTTGTTATTCCTCTGCCTAGCACAAGGCATAAATGTCTGTTGGATGGATGGATGGATGGATGGATGGATGGATGGATGGATGGTTGATGGTTGGGTGAATGGATTGTTACATAAATGAGAAGGTGAAACAATTTTGGGAGGTATTGGGTCTTCCTTTCTAATGTCTTTGAAGTTGCTTTACTAGTTCTAGAAAAATAAGATCCATGTTATGGTCTTTCCTGCAAAGACACAGTGGAATCATTGGAAAACTACAGAGAAGATACCAACATTTCTGCTAGCGATTTAAGCCATTGAAATCAAGCAAACACAGATTCCTGAAAGGCAACGTTAATGAGTGGGATTTTAGAACAATTTTTTTAACTGAATTTTATGGGATTACACTAGATAATTATGGAAAAAGTTGAAAATATATAAACACTGCTACATGGAATATTCAGGGACTCCTTGCCAAAGAGATGAAACTCTACAAGTTACTTCTCTTGCTTCTAGCAGCCACCTTCCCATAGTGGACCTGGGAAATGGAGCAACTCCAATGTGTTAAATCGCCCCAAATGGATTCATGTGTCTACTTCAGCAATTTCATTTACCACTAGATGATTTGAAAATATAATCCTTACTTGTAAACAGAGATTTCTTTGAAAAGTTTAATTAACCACACCCAAAATTGTGGTTTTAACCAACCATTAAGTTCAGGAAAGAAAATGACTAGCTTAGTTTCCCCCCCAAAAAATTAATGTATATGTATATTTATTAACATGCTCAAAGTTGCCTGTGATCTGCCCTCCAGTCAACCTGTCTCCTAGAACTTTTTACCTGACAAGGTTCTACTTGCTCAAGACCTTCTCCCTTCTACTCTGGAGCGACGCTAACTTGGGATTATAGATTAATGAATTTCACCCACCTGGTAAAATCTGTATTTTAATGGGAGATTTCTAGAACAGTGCCTAAATATCCATGTTTCCCCAGTTTAGGAACCTCTGACAATATTCAGAGCCCCATTAAACACATGCTTGGACAAGGGGATGCCAACCATCCTTTATACCCGACCATATAGATGGCTGCTTAGTATACCTTCTTTCAAGGAAAAGTTGTTAAAATATATATTTTAGTGGCCATTGTTTCCTTCTGAATGAAAATAGCTTTACTGCTTTTTTTTGTATAAATAATATGCTTATTGTTATTGTAAAAAATTCACTGATATATTAATATCCTTTTCTATACTTCTCAATGCATATGTACATGTCTGTATAAATTTACACACTAAGGTTTATTTTTTACATGCTGTGTGTAGTTGTAGGCATATTTTAAAAGGTTTTGCCTTTTTTGTTTTGCTTTGTTTTGGTGGGGTAAGGGAATATTGCCTCCCGCCCCCCCCCACACACATATACCCGCAGGTAACCAGTGTCAATAGTCTGGTGTACATCCTTCCGTTTCTTTCTCCATATTTATATAATCATAAGTAAACATTCATCTACAAAAATGGAGTTGTGGCATACAATATTTTAATGTCATTATGTGAGAATATTCCCTCATCCACTACTTTCTACCATTCTTCTTCACATAGTGATTGAGTAAATTGAAACAAACCTAGTAGTAAGCTGAGTGGAAAAGCAGTAGTTGAAAGAGAACTGTAATGATGTAGGGGTAGTAAAGCCTCTCAGCCTCCCTCGGAATCCATGTCATATACATTCCCTCTCAAGTCACCTGTCATCTGCTCTCAATCAAGAAAGATAAAACCCAGAGCCACTCAACTCTGCACACCTTTGCCTGGCATCTGCAGTGAGACTGATGACGTAATCAAGGCAATGGGTTGCAAACGGGGTTTGCTACGCGGAGGTCTGAGTTTGCACCCTGGCTCTGTGGGTTTAATGGCTGTGTGACCCTGACAGGTCTCCAGTTCTCATCTGTTTCCTCATCTACAAAATGGGAATACTATAGTCAATCTCACAGGATTGTCAGGTAGATTAAATGAGATAATACATGTGAAAGCCTTCTTAAGTTATGAAGTGTGTTAGATAGTGTGGGAAATATAAAGGAAGTGTAAATCTTACCCAAATTGATAACACTAACACAGAAGGAATCATTGCAGTCCTGGGGCAGCTGGCTGCTGAAGGGTAGGGCCATATACCCTCATGACCGAGGGCAGTAACTCCTCCATATAAGAAATATGCCCCCACACAGGCTGCATCAGCTTCATCCCGTTGGTGGAGGGACACCCTTCCCTCCACGAAAAACCCTAAGGCAAGGCCTTTGGCTGAGGTCACACCCATCAGTTAAGGTTGGGCCCACTGGAGCAGAGCAGACTCAAAACGCTACCTGTCAAAAGTGAAGTCCCTTTTATGGCTGGACTGTTACCTCCAGGCTCAAGGCATTCCTATAAGCAAACAATAATACCATAACATAAAAGCCCAAGCAAGAAAGCAGAGAGTCATGCTGGTGAGGATATGGCTGAATGTGCACAATTACAAAAATAACTATAAACATTTCACTACACATATGCTCAGACCTACTGCTTTCACTGCTAAGAGTTAACAGCTTCATTGAGATATAATTCACATACCATAAAATTAACCCATTTAAAACGTACAATTCAGTGGTTTGTAGTATATTTGTAGAGTTGTGTAACCATCACCACAATCTAATTTTACAATATTTTTATCACCCCAAAAAGAAACCCTGAGTCCACTGTCACTTAGGAATTTAACCAGTGAACATATTCACAAAAACTTTTTTGCCAGGATATATACGCAAAGACGTTCATTCATTGCAGGGAGATATTGATAACAAGAATTTTTAAAAAGTATGCCTTATTTGGGACTTCTTTAAATAATTTATTAAATAAATTATGATGCATCTATATAATGAACTACTGGGAAGATATTAAAACAAATAAAGTAGATCTATATATGTTGATATGGAAAATTATGCAAGAATTGTGTTTATAATATTATACCTTTTTAAAATTATTTCAAAATGTTTATAACATTCATAAAAATAAATTCTAGAAGGAATTACAAGGAACTGCTCTCAGCGGTTACCTTTAAGAAGAGGAGCAGGACTGATGAGTGGGCAGGGGAGCTTTCATTCGTCATCTCATGCCTTCTTGTATTGTTTGATTTTTCTGGGTACAGGTACATGCTCATAGTCCCTTCTATGGAACCCTCGAGGCCAGATATAGTTTGGAATTCTAAATTTTTTTTATTTTAAAAGATCATATCTATATTACACATATTACATGAAATCTTCAGTGGAGTCTAGAGTAACATACCCTATTTAAACATGTTAATATTTCTGCAGTGAAGTGTATGATTATTCACACTAAGTGGAATTTTTTTTAAAGACTATGAATCTTATCACTGGATGAGATTGAGTCAGATTGTCCACCAAATTGGTTTTCAGGGCTTTATGGAATTCAGAATTGCAGTTAAGGGATTGTGGACTTACATTAGCACTAATTGATTTTTCTTATAATAACAGGGTATGTGTGAGTGATGAAATAATGGACCGCTTTTGTCTTTCTGTGTTACTGTCTCTTATTCCTTACTTATCTGCATGCTTTTCACTCCCCAGAAGCAGTTGAGAGTCATATACCCAGAGGAATAAGGAGAACAAACTCACTAGGACAGAGTGTCAGTCCCTAAATGACAACTAAAGGCAGAGAGTCTGCAATCCAACAAAGGGCAATAAGGTCTAAATTCTACTGGTTGCTAACAGTTTGGGTCCATCTGTTATTGCTTTGCAGAGTTGGTGAAGCAGAGGAAGAGCTCTCCTTGTTGAAATCAGCGGCATACTAGAAGAGACTCAGAGGGAAGAACAGTGCCCAACAGGCAAACTGTGACTAGTTAGTGCTGAGGAAACCAGCCAGAGGACTGTGAGACGGCTCATGACCAAAGTTGAACAATATCATATGCATTTGGGCTTTTCCTTCTCAGTTTTCATAGAATGGCACCTTTGCTATTCACAGGTGGTACACACCTTTTAATGAAACCATTGGTTCTGTTCCTAATAGCATGAAACGCTGGCTTTATTTCAGGGGCTTTGGGTAACTATTCTTGTTAGTGCCTCACTGTTGAAGATTCCTGTACCAGTGGCAGGAAGAACAGATTTCTCATTTTTATTTCCAGGCTGCTGCTCTGGTTCATGTCTACGCAGATGGGTCTGTACTGGTTGCTCATGGTAGAGTTGAATTGGGACAAGGTATTAATACCAAAATGATACAGGTGAGAGAGGTAGTTTCAGTTTTGCCATCGGCCAAAATTAGACTTCATAAAATATTCCCAGACACTGTATTATGCTGCTTTGGAGCTTTGTGATACAATGACCAAAGTCACCTACAAGTGTCCCTAGGAGCTCATTCTGGATTACTGGGAAATAAGCCCGCTGGGACTTGGGAAGGGGGCTTTCCTCCCTTATCTCTCACCAAAATTCCACTTCCCCAGGGACCGGTGGCTTCCTTCCCTCTGGCAGAAGTTCTATAACTTCTCATGGGTTCCTAAGTCCAGCAGGCCTCTCTGTGGGTCATGAAAGGATGGAGAATCTATGCTTTCTCTTGGTAAGATTCCCCTTTCCACAATAAAGCCTATTTTAACCCATGATATGTGACATTGTGGGATTTGTCCTGACCCATGGCACTTGAGAGGTTTGGGATATAGAGAAACACTTCTCATTTTAAAACTTTAAAACTCTTTATAAAAATTTTGGCTTGAAAATGACTATTTGAACCATCAATTATTAATCTCCTTATCACTTTCTGAAAGGAAAAAAAAAGCTTTTCTAATAGGTTTAGATTATTGTCCCAGTTTCACTTTGGACCGGCACATTCTGTCTGTTTTCCTGTGCAGGTGGCCAGCCATGAATTAAAGATACCAATGTCTTCCAGACACCTTGGCTACATGAATACCATGACAGTGCCCAACACAATTCTCATGGCAGCCTCTACTAGTACAGATGCCCATGGAAAAGCTGTGCAGGTGAGGATTTTACTGATTCCCAACCTTCTCTTAAATCTCAAACCCTTCTCCAGAGGAGCCTTCTGCTCTAGTCTAGAAAATTTTTCCTGATGCTTTTCCCCATGAGCACTGAGGTCACAGATGAGATCCCTGAGGTATGGAAAGTATAAGTCACTTGCATGATGAGAAGAAGCAGAGGCCTTCCATCTCGGGGATGTCTGACTTCAGAACCCAAATCTCTTCACACCACACTGCCTTTGTTCTTTTTTTTTTTTTTTTTAAGATTTTATTTATTTATTTGACAGAGAGAGAGACAGCCAGCGAGAGAGGGAACACAAGCAGGGGGAGCGGGAGAGGAAGAAGCAGGCTCCCAGCGGAGGAGCCTGATGCGGGGCTCCATCCCAGAACGCCGGGATCATGCCCTGAGCCGAAGGCAGACGCCTAACGACTAAGCCACCCAGGCGCCCCAACACACTGCCTTTGTTCTGTGCCCAGTCTGGGATAGCTCCTGAGCTTGCTGCTCTGGACAGTGGTTTTCATGGCCCTGTTAAGGCTTCAGCAAATCATAAATGAAACCCTAACATAAAGCAAATAAAAGCAGAGCTGGTTGGGTTGGACTGGGCAAATAGGGCTCACATTCTATCTGGCTCACCTCTAGTCGCCGCCCTCACCCCCTGGGTGGCCTTCTAAGGCCCACCTCAACTCCTCCTCTGCAGGGAATCCCAGCATAGCCTTATATTCTCGCATTCCTCCCTTCCCTCAACTCTCAAGTTATTCTGCATTGCCACCTTTTATTCCTCCTTCACCTCCTACCTCAGCAGAATTCCTTCTTCCTTCTAAGACAGACCCTCTAACAGGCTTACGATCCTGTACCCTCCTTCCTCCTCTGAGAGCTTATTCCATCCATTAGCCCAATCTTCAGATCTTTCTTCTGGTTCATTAACTTCCTCTTACAAACATGTTCAACTTGCCCTGATCTATTAAAAAACAAATCAAACAACAATTGACTTCCACCCTCAAAGTCCCAGAGATTGATCGACAAATAAGTTCGTTTTTCCTTGGGAGCTTCAGCTCCAAGCCCTGCTCTAGAATGTTGGCCGTTACATGGGAATACCCTTGGAAATTCCTTTGCATAAACTGGAGGTAAGAAGGAGAGTTTTTCCATAAGATAGAACTTAATCCTTACCCTGGGCATTCCCGAGGTTGTCTAGCTTCCTTGTGGGCAGTGCCCCAAGCTTTTTTTCATCAACCTGGGAGGAGGAAAATTCAGGGGTCAAAGAGGAAGGAGAAAAGAGTGTGTGCCTAGCAGCCTCCTCCCAGGAGAGGAGACCCAGCACTGCCTCTCACCTCTCTAGCCTCCCTTTGATGGGAGGCAAGAGAGCATCTAGAGTTGAACTTGTCACTAGGAAAGCCCTCCTCATTGAAATGTCCTCACAATGAAAGTAGTAACCAATAAAATATCCTTAGCCTTGGCCTACTTCGGTAGCAACCCTCCTTCCTTTTAGAGGGGAACGGGGACAAGGAGAACTCTGGACTTCCTTAGCCTATAGAACATCCCTTCTTTCTGAACCTTTAGCCATCTTTACTGCAGGTTTCTTGGGCTGGCTTCCCCCAGTTAATTACATAATGTCCCCGTGAGGATCTCAGAGCCTGAAAGATCCCACCCCACTCTTAGACCACATGATGCCTTAGCTAACCTGCACTGCTAAAAATCTGAAAATAAGACTCCAAGAACCTGTTTCATAATCAGCTTATCTGGATTATATCCTGAGCTATTCTCAGGCTTTTGGAATGTCTACGTAGTAAACCAGCAGTGGAGGTTGCTCACCTTCTCTGAAAGGACAGGTGAACTAGCAGATGATGGTCAGTGGATTCCCTTAACCTTGTTAAGCCTCTAGACCAGGAGCAAGTATAAAAGCAATGTCTTCCACCCCTTCAAACAAGAGAGAGACTGTAGCCTGTAATACCTACTCACACAGGTAGACGGGGGGATCTTTCTACACCACCATCACTACCAACCTTCAACCAAGAAACAGGCTAGGTTCATAGCACTGTACCTTTTACCGAGGGTCTTCCTTCCTGAAGCCACCCTCACCAGTGAGAGGGCAACCCCAGCCTTCCAAAAAGTGAAATCTACAGCCTGAAGGGAGCAAAGGCAGGGCATCCCTGCTAGTCAAGTTCAGGATGCTGAAGCAGAAGGCTGGTGCTATCTCCTTACCACTTAGCCTTCTAATCTTCCCCCTACCTCATATGATGCACAAAGGGCTCCCCTGTACTTCCTCAGCCCCTCCAGTGTGTAGCCACAGATCCCCTACCTGGAACCAAGCCCACAGATGTCAGTGTAAATGGATCTAGCCCATTCTCTAGTAGTAACATAACCAGCCCTCTCTGTGGGTGGATAATTTGATGTGTCTCCTCATCCAACTTTCTAGGACCCCCACTCCACTCCCTCCTGTCAAGCCAAGTATACTCCAATTTCTCAGGAACTTTTGTGGTGTTCATTTTTCCTATTAAAGGCAGCTGAAAATTTTATGCAAGCATCTAAATGTCACATAAGGGGATTGAGACCTGGGGTCTCAATCTTAATATGGGTGGAGCTTAAGGGCTTCCATTCCCTGGAAAATCTAAACTTTCATTTGATTTTTCTATCTGTTTTTTAAGGTTTAAAGACTGACATCCTGTTTGATAGGTTGATTTTTTTTCTGTCTGTAATCAAATCACATCTATGGCTGACCCCCAGATCCACTTCATCTGCCCATTTTTACCCACAGAAAGTGTAGAGTTCACTATACTGTACTTCCCAGACAAAGATAGAAATTGTTTCTTTCCTTTGCCCTCCCCTTTCCCTGGGGTAAACTTTCTCAGGTAAGCACCTGAGTAGAGTTTTTCAACTTACAGTTCACTGCCTATTAGAGGATCATAGAGTTAATAGACTAGTTACAACCACCATTTTTTAATTGAGTAGAATATAATACACTAGTATAAAAAATATGAAAATGTTATACACATAATAAGGGAAGTGATTTTTCTTTTTTTTATAATAATTTTTCATTATGTTATGTTAGTCACCATACAGTACATCCTCAGTTTTTGATGTAGTGTTCCATGGTTCATTATTTGTGTATAACACCCAGTGCTCCATGCAATATGTGCCCTCCTAAATACCCATCACCGGCCTATCCCAATCCCCCTCCTCCCTTCCCTCTGAAGCCCTCAGTTTGTTTCCAGAGTCCATAGTCTCTCATGTTCATTCCCCCTTCTGTTTACCCCCCCTTCATTCTTCCCTTCCTTCTTCTACCGATCTTCCTGCTATTTCTTATGTTCCATAAATGAGTGAAACCATGTGATAATTGTCTTTCTCTGCTTGACTTATTTCATCCAGGTTGAGTGCAATCCCAATAAATTAATCCCACACACAACATAGTGTGATACATATCCTTCTTCTTCAGCCCTAACAAGCATCATGAACTTTTTTAAAAAGATCTTTATTTATTTGAGAGGAAGAGAGAGAGAGAGCAAGAGCACAAGCACAAGGGGTGGGAGAAGCAGACTCATTGCTGAGCAGGGAGCCCAAGGTGGGGCTCAATGCCAGGACATTGGGATCATGACCTGAGCCAAACGCAGATGCTTAACCAACTGAGTCACCCAGGTGTCCCAAGCATCATGAACTTAAATCCATTCCAGGACAAGTTTCAGAAGAAGTAATCTTTTCATGTGAATAGTTCCATAAAAGGATAGGCTACTCAGAAATTAGGTCTCGTGTTGTCACTAAAAATTTTTTCTTCTTTTAAACAGATTTCATCAAAATAAAAATTTAAAAGACATGATACATTTTGCCAGAATATGTTTTCATATCATCAAAATCATCTGTTTCAGAAAAGGCATAGCTCTACCTGGAATGGATCACAGGTGTTCTAGACTAGATAAAATCCTATGGAATTCCAGAAACAAGGCTGGCTGCCACTGGAACTATGCAGGCCTGTGAAGGTGACCAATGATTCCTGCACTCTGCTTCCTCCAGGAGAGCTTACAAGAGGGACAGCTAGGTACCTATTCCAGATTCGAGAAATAAGGGTATTAGTGGTAGAAGAAACTCCTTTCCAATGATTGTGACCTTTTGAAGTCCACATGGGGGAAAGGCCAGAATGATGCATCACAAATCTCTTGCCCTTGTTTACTTTTCTGAGGTGTGCATTTTTCAACCAAGACATGTTTAGATTACAAGAGACCTCTTGATCCAGCACAGCCTACACCATGGTCTCCTCATTTCCTCCCCCACCTACTCACCCAACCCCACACCCATCTAGGCCTTAGGACAGGGGAGAGTTCGGGGAACCTCAGTGGAGAGCTGGGATTATCAACCTGTCACATATCCTTTCCTTCCCTTTTGTCCTGGGAGGCATTTGTCTACAGGGCCCTGTTCCACCCCATGTCTCTTCACCTTGCGAAGCCTCCCAGCCCTGGAAACTCTCTGCCCAGTGGGCTTGCACCTGCTTGCTCTCATATGTGGACAGTTGAGGCATGGGGCCACTAGGCCTGAGCCTGGATCCTGAGGACCCCCACCACCTGTTGCTACCTGACCCTTGGCAGGGCACTTGGAGTGCAGGGACCTCATTTCCCAGGGTGGTTGACAGGAGTCAACAGAAGGGCACTAGTGGCATCATGCAGAAGGCAGGTGTGAAGAATCACAACCACGGGCTCCCTCCTGCCTGCCCGCAGCTCTCTGGCCTGCCCTGTGTATGTGTGTGTGTTGGGGGGGGGGGTTGGTGTTGTGGGAGGTGGTGTGAGCCTGTGTGCCTCCAGCTGCAGAGGAGATCTGACTGCTGCTGAGAACAGCGGCCCCATGGTCATTGCTGTAGGACCTGACCAAACCAGTGTGGCTGGGTTAATGAGCCACCTGTTAAGGTCATTTGAAAGCCCCTGAAGGCCTTCCTGAGCCAAAATAACTCCCCCACCTGCCTGCTAATTCCCAGCGTTAGTCACACTCACTGCCCAAGGGATGTCTGGGGTGCATCGTGGGAGTTACCTCGTGACAGATGTTAGGCAACAGATGAGCTACAGGGTACCTAAGGAGAAGATTGTGTCATTCACAGTCAGAACCCTTTGATGGCTTCCCTTGCACTGATAATAAAACACAGCATTCTTAATGTGGTTTCCATGATCCGCCCTGCCAACCTTTCCCAAAGCTCCTTGTGCCATGATTACCACACTTAGGCCACCACAACCTTCTTCAGATCCTTGAAGGGGCCCATCTTCTCCCTCCCTCAAGGCCTTTGCACACGTCACCTGCACAAGTCAGGATTCTCGAGAAAACCAGAACCGACACAATGCATACATGGGTGTATGTGTATTATGTGTGTGAATTATATATTCACACACATAAATAATATATAATTCACACACATATACATACACGTGCATCCATGTATAGACATACATATACACATATACGTGCATATATATATAAACATATACACATTTACACATACACATATATATACACACAGGAAGATATTTATTTTAAAGAATTGGTTCACGTAATTGTGGGGACTGATAAGTCCAAAATCTAGGGCAGGCCAGCAGGCTAGAAAATCGGGTAGGACTTCTATGGTACAGTTTCGTGACAGAATAGTTCCTTCTCTGGAAAAGCTCAGTTTTTGTTCTTAAGGCCTTCAACTGATTTAGAGACTTGCCCACATCGTCAAAGGTAATCTATGTTACTTAAAGTCAACTGATTGCAGATGTTAATCATATCTACAAAATACCTTCACAGCAGCATTAGACTAGTGTTTGACCAAGCTACTGGGTACCATAGCCTAGCCGAGCTGATGCCCAAATGTAACCATCATCCCACCTCCCTGCTGGGATTTCCCTTCCCACCATCCCTCCCCTGACTACAGCCTTCTCGCCTCTTAGATGTCAGTGTAAATATCACTTCTTCAGGAAGCTAGCCCTGTCCCCTCACCTTATGTAGGCACCACAGTTGTTCCTCCTTTTTCCTCTGTTGCCCTGCCCCGACTCTAAGCCCACCTTTTTGTCTGCTTATGTCCTCCCGGTAGCTCTCCCTCCTGGATCTATGCTCTGTCCAGGCTGGGCCGTGGAGGCCCTGGCTGCCCCTACAGGGCTGCTCTAGCTTACAGATCATCTTTGGGTACAGGAGGAAAAGGCTCCCTTCCTCCAGGTGGCTGTGCCTGGGGAGTGAAGTGGGGCCTGGATTTCACCTCATTGCCTGGAAGCCCTTGATCAGGAGTCAACCTGTACAGCCAGGCGGGATGGGAGACCGTGAGTGCTCTCAACAGAGGACAGGGCAAATGAGTGTCCCTGACTCAGCTGAGCAGGGCCCAGGTTCTGGGATGCTTAGATTTCTTCTGGAGAGGACGATATGCAAAGAGAGGAGGAGCTTGGGATGAGGAAGCAGGACTCAGGATTGGGGAGGGGGTGGGAAAGCCTTGTCACCATGGTAGGGGATAGGCAGAGAGGAGAAGCCTGCATGGTGAGAGGAAGAGGTCAGTGAGGAACACCCCTTAACAGGAAAAGGAGGACAGGGTGGGGGCATCAGTGGCAATTGGCAACTGGAAAGGACATAGAAACATATACCATCAGAATTAGAATAGGCCCCAGGGGACATCTAACCCAGAGATGCTCAATGGCAGGCCCCACTCACCAAGGTGACACATTAAATCTCCAGGGAGGGACATGTGTACCTTGAAAAAGCATTGACTTGTTATTAGAGTACTCCAAGTTTGCAATTTGGGAAAAGCTTTTTAAATTTGAGGTATAGAAGATAAACCTCTGGCACCGGCATGACTAGAAGTGTAATAAAAAAGTAAGATGTTTCTAAACCTTCCGTACCTTTTGTTTTTTTAAGATTTTATTTATTTATTCATTTGAGAGAGAGCGCAAGTAGAGGGGAGGGGCAGAGGGAGAGGGAGAAGCAGGCTCCCCACTGAGGTAGGGGAGTCCGATGTGGGGCTAGATCTCAGGACCCTGAGATCCTGACCTGAGCTGAAGACAGACGCTTAACTGACTGAGCCACCCCGGCACACCTCTGCCTCCCCCTCCCCTCCTTCTGTATCTTTTAAAAGCTCAGTTCCTGCTGTGGATAATGTCTGAAATTTTGGCCAGCTTTGCCAGCCCCACCCACACTATCCCCTGGGGCATCTGCTTGCTGGGCCTGTCTCCTGCCATTTGGCAAGCTGGGCCAGCTTCTGAATTGCTACCTGGGCCTACCCTCCTCCAGAACAGAGCTACTTCAGGGCCCACATGGTTCCCACAATAGAACCAAGCTCTGCTGCCTGTGAATTGGTCACGAGGGACAGCTGAAAACGTCATCCTCTTAAAAAGAATGAGCCCAGGCAGGCAGTGATTTTCTAAACCAGGTCAGTGTGCCCACCCCCGCCCCGACACCATGGGCTGAGTGTCTCAGAGTATGTTTATTAAAAATCCTCCCTTTTAATTTTTAATCTCCCCAGGGCCTGGGAGAGTCAGGAATGTGTCTGGGGTTTTCTGTGCTCCTCATCATAACAGACACTATGACTGCAGCTGGCAGGGAGAGGGGCCTGGCCCCAACTTTGACAATGAACAGCCAATTCAAATGGACTGTGTGGATGGTTTGCAGAGCTGGTATGGGGTCCCCCCTTGTCTTGATAATTCTCTGCAACTCCTTCAGAGATGCCTAAGTGGGCAAAATTCACAGAGGCTCCATCCCCCAACAGTTTATCTTCCGATACATCACCTCAGATTCACTTCTCCACACCTCCTACCTTGCAAAAAGGGGTCGCGTTTCTTTAAAGAAATTATCAAACTCAACACTCAAGAAACAAATAATCCAGTCAAGAAATGGGCAAAAGACATGAACAGGCATTTTTCCAAAGAAGACATACAAAAGGCCAACAGACACATGAAAAAATGCTCAGCGTCACTCGGCAACAGTGAAATACAAATCAAAACCACAGTGAGATACCACCTCACACCAGTCAGAATGGCTAAAATTAATCACTCAGGAAATAACAGATGTTGATGAGGATGTGGAGAAAAGGGAACCTTCTTACACTGTTGGTGGGAATGCAAGCTGGTGCAGCCACTTTAGAAAACAGTATGGAGGTTCCTCAAAGTTGAAAGTAGAGCTACCCTACAACCCAGCAATTGTGCTACTGGGTATTTACCCAAAAGATACAAATGTAGTGATCTGAAGGGGCACCTGCACCCCAATGTTTATAGCAGCAATATCCACAATAGCCAAACGAAGGAAAGAACCCAGATGTCCATCGACAGATGAATGGATAAAGAAGATGTGGTACATATATACAATGGAATATTACACAGCCATCAAAAAATGAAATCTTGCCATTTGCAATGAAGTGGCTAGAACTAGAGGGTATTATTATGCTAAGCGAAATAAGTCAGTCAGAGAAAGACAATTATCATATGATCTCACTCATATGTGGAATTTAAGAAACGAAACAGAGGATCATAGCGGAAGGAAGGGAAAAATAAAATAAGATGAAATCAGGGAGACAAACCATAAGAGACTCTTAATTACACAAAACAAACTGAGGGTTGCCGGAGGTGAGGTGGGTGGGGGGATGGGGTAATTGGGTGATGGGCATTAAGGAGGGCACGTGATGTAATGAGCCCTGGATGTTATACACAATCGATGAATCACTGAACACTACCTCTGAAACTACTGTTATCTTGAGAGTTAGGATCTCAACACATAAATTTGGGGGAGACACAAACATTCAGTCTATAACAACCTCTAAACCTCCTTCATCCCTCAAATTGCCCTTCTTTGTGAACCTTCCCAATTGTTGCAGGATTTCTTTTCCTTCAGTGCCCAAAGTTCTTTGTCACACCGCTTTGAAGAATAAAGACGTCGATCAAAGGGTGGTGGGCAGCAAAGCGAGGTTTATTGAGTGATAGTAAAGCAAAGTTTATTGAGTGATGGTACAAAGCTCCCGAAGAGGGAGGGGACCCAAGAGGGTTGCTGCCAGAGTTTCCAAGTCTAGGGGTCTTTATGGGCTGGTTGGCAGGCTGTTTTAATCTGATAAACCCTCCCTGTGCCTGTCACCCAATTAGGTTTTTGTCATTTACCTATCATGTAGGAAAGGGGGGAGGGCTCCTTCCAGGGTGGTGTAAGGGTGGTTTCCTCTTAGGGCTGGGGGCCCCTTGTCCCTGCCTGCCTTCCAACTATTTTTCATTACAACAACCCAGCCAAACTAGCCAGCCCATATCTGACCCCCATTACGTCTGTGTTCTGAACAACACCATTTCACAGTTGGGTTCAGTTCCACACACACAGTCTGTGTGCCCGCTCTGTGTGAGGTGCTGTGCTGGGCTAAGAGAGAATCATTCAGAGGACATAAGTCCCGGCCCCAGGGAGGCCACAGTCTGGTGGAGAAACAGACAGGAAACAGGCAATCACCATACAAGCTTTCCAGTGCCAGGGACTACACACCGAGGGAGTGCCATGGACTGAGAGATGTTTTCTCACTCAGAGTGCTTCTAATTCTTTGTCCCCAGCTAGACTGCAAGCTTTAGAACAGGCAACATGTGTTATTTCTTCTGCCTCTGTCACTGAGCTTCGATACTCACAAAACGCTGACTGACTGGAAAAGGTTTGAGTGACATGGTGGCTTTAAAACCGGATGACAGGGTTCAAATCCCAGCTCTGCCACTTAAACCAGCCGTAAGTGGGACCTTGGGCAAGTTTTTGACCTACCTGTGCCTCAGCTTCCACAGCTGTCAAATAGAGAAAATAGGGTACATACCTATCAGAGTCCCTGTACTAGGTGAGCTTAACTGTAAAAGTGTTTAACCCAGGACAGGGGCACATGTCAACAACTCAATAAATGTTAGTGATAATTATTATCATGATCGTCATGATGACAAGTATTACTCCCCAGCTAGTCCTTTATGCGTCTTCGTGTTTTCTGCTTTTTCTAGCCCAAAACCCTGTAATGGAGAAGTGAGCAAGGGACGTTTGACTGAGTCAGAGTGGCAGAAGAAGATAGTTATCTGAGGTTTAGCAGAGTGCTATGAACAATAACCCATTCCAACTTAGTGTCAGCAGAAACTTCCTTTAGCCACCAAGACGTGTTCAAACCTGACTTGATTAAACAATACATTTTAAAATGCATGTGAAAAAACTTACTACAATTCCTGTTGTGTAAAGTATATGGCACTCAATTAATAATTGTACTGCAGTAGTTTTTGTGGTTTAAACTGCTAGACTCATTCTTCAGAATCTGGCAAAAGAGGGGAGCAGAGAGCAAGCTGAGATGCATAATCTGAACGAATAATTTGTTATTCAACAAAATTTTAGGGAGTAACTAAAAGTTGTGGCCAGGCATCTAAGGAATGGCAAAAATAAATCCAAGATCCCACCTCATAGAGCTTATAATTTAATTATATATGGTCTTATAAAGAAAGAAATGCAAGGTAGAAAGTGTTGTGCCAGATGCAGCCCAAATATAGTCCTGTGGAAGGTGAAGATAACATCCCAGTTAACGGGTAAGATCTAGACAAAGGGGCACAAAAGAAAAGGAATTCCAGGTGGAGGAAAATGCAGAAGCTAAGGAAGGAGGTCAGAAAAGATGCAGATATTTACCAGACCACAGGTAATTTGGTTTGGCTGGAGGGTAGACTGTGTATGGGAGAAATCTGGAAAGAAAACTAGAAAACTAGCTTGGATCATAGATATTCTTAAATATAATTCAACAGTTCAGGTTTTACTGTGTCAACAGTGACGAATTTTGAAGGTTTTTATCAAGAAAATGACATAATCAGGGGCGCCTGGGTGGCACAGCGGTTAAGCGTCTGCCTTCAGCTCAGGGCGTGATCCCGGCGATCTGGGATCGAGCCCCACATCAGGCTTCTCCGCTATGAGCCTGCTTCTTCCTCTCCCACTTCCCCTGCTTGTGTTCCCTCTCTCGCTGGCTGTCTCTATCTCTGTCGAATAAATAAATAAAATCTTAAAAAAAAAAAAAAGAAAAGAAAATGACATAATCAGGATGACTTTATCTGGTGGAAGGTATAGCATGAATTAACATAGGAGATAACAGCGTGAAAGCTACTGATGGGGTCCAGAACAGGCTGCCCCAAAATGTGCCACAACGACCCTCCTCTGTACCCCTAAAAGCAGGAAACAAATTTTTCACGTGAAGGGTACACTCTCTGCACCTGGAGAGTAGAAGGCATCCTTATCACCAGAGAGAGGGAAATCAGGGCTGAGAAGGCTGTATAAACAAAGAAACCTAGTTACTTTTTCATTAATTTGCTACCCCAAACCCAGACTTCTTTGTCTTATCAACTCCACCAATTTCTTCATCTAAAAGGTGTAAAAAGCTGCCTGCTTTGGTCACCTCTCTAAGTCTCATATTTCTATGAGCTCCCATACATTCAAAATTAAAATTTGCCTTTTTCTCCTGTTAATGTCTTGTTTAAATTTAATTATTTGACCAGCCCAAGAATCTAGAAGGGAAAAAGAGAAAGTTTTCCTCCCCTACACTACTGTGACAGTTAAGAGGTGACAAAGGCTTGAGCACTGGCAGTGCTGGCGGGAATGGAAAGAGATTCAAGCAATGGCCCCTGACCTCTGACAGGATGGGGTGGGCAAGGAAGCAGCCAGCCGAGGAAGGGGAGGAAGTGAAGGGTGGGAGGAGGGGCGGAGGGGGGGAGGAGGGGCAGTAAGGGGAGGGGGAAGGGAGAGGAGTACAAAGAGCAGCAGGAGGAGGACACAGGCAACAAAGAAGGAGGAGGTGCTTTCAAAGGAAACGTGAATTTGATTTTAGCTTTATAGCCTGGTTGTCAGCCAAGGGATTTACCGAATAGACAGTTAATTCAGGATTGGTAAGAAGTCTGGGCTACAGACAGATTTATGAGTCATGCGTGCAATTAGTAATCAGAGCCAGGAGACTGGATAAAACTCACCAAAGTGTGAAACTGCAGAGAGGTAAGAAAAAGGGAAAACGTAGAAGGGAAGGAGAGAAACAGAAAGAGAAGAAAATAAAAAGGAGAAAGAGAGGAAGGAGTGAGTCAAGAACGGCTCAGGGAAGGAGTACCTGAGGGTAGAGGTAGGGGCAGAAGCACGAAACGCCTTTAAACTAAGGATGGAGTGCTTGAGGCTCTGTGCCCACAGTCACAGCAGTAACACACCCTCAGACACTGCCCACCTCCGCCAGAGGGGAGTGTGTGTGTGTGTGTGTGTGTGGGCGGGTAACATTAGCAAGATTTTAAAGGCCCTGAAAAATCCCTTACTTGATGCCGCCACCCCACCCTCACACATACCTACTTAAAAAACCTCTCCTCTTTTGGCCTCAAACCACTCGATCATAATAACCCTGGGGTGGATGAAAGCACTCCAATCTGCGGGAAGCCTCTGTTAATGTGCCCCCAAATCCAAGGGTGCTCAGGGGATGGATGGAGCCTGGGAGCCCTCTCTCCTGGCTCTCGCTGTCCCTTGCTCTTACCACACCCACAAGGCTACCACAATGGCAACTGGCCATTCTGACCTAGATCCTCTCGGTGCCCAACCCTCCCCATCCCGCTCATCAATCGGCGCCCGCCAAGGCGGTGCACCTCATGACCAGGCAGAATCCCCGCGTGCCTTGAAACGTTCCCGCTCTGCTCAACTGACACTTGGAGCTGCCACGCGGATCCTCCAACACTCGGCTCTTTAGAGAGTCCCAGAGAAAGCGGCCAGCCCCGCCCACCACGCCCGCGCGGGAGGCGGGCCCTCGAGGTCAGGACTCGCGGGAGGCGGGCCCTCGAGGTCAGGACTCCGACCGCGCCGGGATAGGAGGCGGCCCCGCACGTGGAGGCCCGCCGCGCCCACGTGCCCCGCGCCACGTGCAGAAACCGTGGAGGTTGGGCTCGCGCGGCCGGCACCGTTGAAGGCGCAGCGCCGCCTCCTCGCTGAGTAGTTCCCCAGGCCGGTACCACGCCAGCCCTGCCCGCGCAGGGACCACGACGAGGTAACTATGACGGGGCCCAGCCGCGGCCACTCCTCAGTGCTGCCCCTGGGACCTCCTTGTGGAAAGTACCCCTGACCCGCGTGTTGAGGCCCCTGACCGCGAGTCGAAAGGGTGGCGTTCGTCCTTGTGCAAAGAGTCTTTAATTTAAGCTCAATATGTTGAGGCCGTTCGGGCTGTTTTCTGCAGTAGCTTCAGTGTCTCTTGGAAGGCGTCGTGGTTGGAAACAAATGGTAAATGGTACGTGGCAGGGGCCAAAGGAACCCATTTTGTGAAGAAAAGTTCCTGAGACAGCTTCAGACACCTTGATGTTTCTTGAACCCATTTGTCGAACTTCAGAAGCTCAAAGACATTCATTTGTGTTTTAATGATGCAAGTGCGAATGGATGTATACCCTGCTTTCAAGAAATGGACTTCTCTTGTTCATCTAGTGCCTGCTCGATGCCGGCGAAAGAATTTCATGGGAACGGATACCTGGTTCCCCAAGTGTAGGAAAGGTGTGTGTCTTTCCTTTAGACTGAGGAAAGACGGAAACGTGCCGGTGTTCATTTGAGGATTTTATTGCCAGTGGTCTGGCCTCCCTGAGAATATTGGACAAAGTATTTCACTATTGCAGAAGGGCTGTCCTCGTTCCCGGTGTATTGGTTTGCTCCGCCCTGGACAGAACAAGGTGGTGGGCTGGACGGAGGAAAGCAGTAAAGAAGGACCTGGAAGGAATAGCCCGGAGTGCCACAGGAGCTGCCCGGGAGGGTGAGTACAGTCGGCGTGCGCAGGTTGAGCTCGTTTGCCACTTAAGTTGTGAGCGTTCTTTTTGTAGCTCAAGACACAGAATGAACCAGCCACGTGGCAGATGTGTCTGGCCACCACCCTGAAGAGCCAGTATTCAGATTACATTCACCTGCTTTCCATACCAGCAGGTGTTGAACTTGGACCCCAAAATTCTGATCTTTGTGGGTCTCCTTAAAACTTTTTGTGTAGATCACCAGAAAAGAAACCGCAAATGATTGTCCCCGACAAAATGTGGAGCGCTGAGAGGCATCAGCTGCAACTTTGCAGACTTGTTATGCCTGTTTTAAATTTAATGACCCCACTGAACTAAGCTAACAGTGAAAAAGGCCCGCTCTGAATGACTTTTCTTTGTCATGTCCCTTTGCATAATATATAAAGAAAAGATTTAAAGCCAAGAAAATACCTTTTTAAACTATGCTATGAAGACATCATCTTGTGCTTTTGGTCTATAATGAACAGACAAGTACTGAAAAAATTCGGGAAATTCTGTGCAATAAATACAAATTTACTTTTTAGATAAATTTTGACCCTACCAAATATTAGTGAATTCTAGTTATTCGTCTGTAAATCTTCCCTTATTTAGATAAAAGATTGGTAAAGGAAGAATTTGATAGTCTGAATATAAATTGTTTTACTTGTGTGTTTGGCTTTTTGCGCCTGTTTCATGTCGAATCCTACTTCAGTTCCCCTCTCTCTCCAGTGACTACTTGTTTTTAAAGACTACATTCGTTTTTGGTTTTTTGGAAACCAAAAGAGATGAGCTTTTTTAAACTTAACTTGATGCTGATTTGACTTTGCTTTTACTTTATTACCTTTCCTTACAGAAAAAAAAATAACTTTTTTAAAAAAAATTTGTTTTAGAGAGGGAGAGTGAAAAAGAGAGAGGGAGGGAGAGCGCGTGCACCAGCGCCCCCACACAGGAGCAGTGTTGGGGCAGGGGTAGGGTGCAGAGGGAGAGGGAGACAAGCCAACTCCCTGCTGAGCATGGAGCCCAACTGGGGCTGATCACAAGACCCTGAGATTGGGACCTGAGCCAAAACCAAGAGTCACACGCTTAAGGGACTGAGCTGTCCAGGCACCCCAAAACAACTGAATATTAAACTTGCAAACAACCACACGTGAGAAAAGAAAAATCACAAGATTTTATGAGGTTTTCCTTTGTTTTATATACTATTTTTAAAACAGGCTCTACACATTTTTCAATAATCAATATGGGTAAATAATGATACACCTGAAGAGTATTCTCTGTCCTTCATTTTGTGTTTCAATTTTGATAAAAGTCAAGAATTTTTTAAACTTAATTTGAGAATTTAAACTCAAGAATTTTTGTTTCTGAAGTGATTATAGTTTGCTCATGCTAATAACCTCATATAAATTGATACTAATGTCAAAAGATCTAAAAGATCAAACATAGAAGAGAATTTTTAAATAAGTGTATTTGTCATCATTTGAGCATGTTGATTCCCTGTCTTTACTGCTTTATTGAAAGACAATCTCTTTTTAGCTAGAGTAAGTATTGTGTACGTTTAATCTCTGCTGTATAGTATGTCAAAGAATTAGGAATCCTTTTATCCACAAAAATAATGAATACCCGTTTAGAAAGAGAAAATAAACTTATACAAGATAAATAATTTTTGAGGAATAGATTAAAAATTTAAAAAGAGAAATTTTGCTAATTAATTATAGTGGGTTGTTTTCAGTTTTTTTTACTGCTTTTAAATCATATTCCTTGTCTTCTGAATTTTTCTTCTAGATTCCATGAATTGATTCTAAATGTTATTGCCTAGTAGTTGGGGCTCGGAACAAAAGTTGATTTTCTAAATGACTTGAACATTGGGCAGGTAATTAGTATAAACATCTTTGTCTCAAATATATAGAAAATTAGGGCAATTCTTAAGTATTTGTTTTTCATATTGACAGAATTTTTCACATTTACGTATTTTAAAAATATCATGTAATCTTCACTTACTATGTATTAGCAATTATGTTCCTGGAGTGTCACAAAAACATGGTGTTTAATACAATTTTTTTCCCAGTTGTGGGTGGTACTTCCATACTGATTTTATAAAGAAGATGAGAGCCTACACCAAAGCATTTCTATTCTTAGGGAAAAAATGGGAGAACAGAAATGGTTTTGTTGTTTGCTTGCTATTTGTGGAGTTTCTTAGTTAAGATGCTATGGTTAAAAATAATTTTTATTGAGCTTTTATCATTAGTCTGTATGAAGTACTGGAGTATAATAAGTGATAATCCATGGTAACTAAAAAGCAAATTCTTATTTATTTTAATGCACAAGTTGACAATTCACTTGATTTTCTAGGGCTCTCAGTTACTAAAGAATCATTAATTCAGTCAATAAATGTTGGATAAAGTAGAGTCACCTCCAAAGATGATTTTTGGAGAGTAATGTGTAGGAACTATGTAAATGATTAAATAAAACCTATGGAAATATTTGCCACCATTAACTTCAGCACAGTAATGTTTAGCCTAATTCTGTTCATTGAATTTTTTTTCCCTACATGTGTGCTTAAAATGAAGATTGGTTGTATTTACTACTAAAATAGGTGTACTGATGAATTATTGAACACTACATCTGAGACTAATGATGTACTATATGTTGGCTAATTGAATTTAAATTAAAAAAAATAGATGTACCATGTTAAGGTGAGAATGGCCAAATGTAGCCAGTATACTTATAGGTTAAGTTCAAAAGGCATTAACACATAATATTTTTAGTATCCAAAGCATACTCAAAAAATGTTCAGTCCAGAGTATTCTAACATAAATTTTCAAATACCAAACAGTACAAAACATCAAACTTCTTTTTGACCAATTTTTACATATACAAACAAGCTGATTTTGCAAATGGCATTGCCATACACCCGCTCAACTCAATAAGTCCTTTTTGAATTCCCACTCATTCCCTTTCACCTTTTTATTTTGGGGTTCTCCTCCTCCTGCATCCGTCGTTTTCAGCACTGGGGCAGCTCATATGTGGCTTATGTGAAGGGTGAAAAGGATGGCAGGCTAAGCAGGAGTTTGAAATTAGGGAGGCAGTTTACATAACTATGCAGGTTGTCAGGAGTTTTTTTGGAACTATAACAAAGAAAACAACAAATACAATAATTACCAATATTTGCATGCCACACTTCAGTTTACAAAGCATTTTCACGTGCTCCACCTACCTGAAGCCTCAGAGCAAGTTTGTTTGGGTACTGAATAACATCTTGCTTTGTTATTTTTCTGAATCATTATATGCATCTGTCAGTTTCTTGACAGCATGGATTGTGTCTTGTGTGTTATAACATTCACACACATATAAACCCCTCAGAAATAAATATTCTTAAACTTACTGCTAAGTTGTTAAAAGTAGCAGATTTGCTGGATTTGATGATGAAGGAACTTTTAAGGCTGTAGGGAGACTAAGGACACCATCAGAGAGGACTGTTGGAAAATCAGTGGTGAAGGGGCCAAAGTCAGCAGGTTGGACACAGGGAGAAGACTCCAGGAATTCCCCTTGGCAAAGTTAATCCTGGGCCAGAGCCCTTCACAACTTGTATATAGAAATCTTCATTATTTTTAATGGCCAAATTGTTTTCCATGGTCCCATCATATCATAGTCAACTGTTTTTCCATTGAAGTGCATTTATCCTAATTTTTAGTAGTATAAGCAATGCAAATTTATAAGCACAAAGTTGAACATAATGGTTATATCCTAGTTCTTGTTCTTAATTTTGTTTATTTAAATTTTCTCATTTTTAAGCATACTTATTAGATATTTAAATTATTAGATTTTTTTAAAGTTTTGGTTTTATTTATTTTACTCTTTTCTCATTTTTCTAAATATTTCTTCTGCCTTTGTCATTGTTATATACCCATATCTACTTTCTCTTTATTTTTCTTTTCTACTTTCTTGAGTTGAAAATTAAGTTCTTTTATTTTTAATCACTCTAGGTAAAAATAAAAACATTTGAAGTTAAGAAATTTTCCCCTGAATATAGTCTTAGTTGCATGTCATTGATATATAACTTTTTCATTGCCATTTATTGTTATGTCTATATTTTCTGTTTTTATTTCTTCTTTGAACCTAAATATTTAAAATTTAAGTGTTATCTGTGGCTAGATGTCTTTTTTTTATCTTTAATTTCCAATTTGATAGCATTGTGATCACAAATGATTGTTTAAAGGGAAAATGAGTAAAAAAATGAAATAAGGAACAAACTTGGGGGGGAGGACAAAAGCATGAGACATGGCATTAATTTGTAGAGAAAAACAAAACAAGGCATAAATAAGAAAAGGAACTAAAAGGGCCCAAGGCAGAGCAGAGTACTGAGTTTAAGAGTTCCTGGCATGGCAGCAGGTTTGGATTGTTGTTTAGAGTACATAATGCACAATAGTGTCAGGAGACTGGAAAGATACAGGGGAGGAAGTGTGTGGAAGAAATGCACAGGAAAGACATTCCTCCAAGAAAACCCAGCTGCTCCTTGATTGTGATGGCACATGGAAGCCCAGCAAGAAATGTCTGGACATCACCTGATATGCTCTGATGGTTTAAGTGTTAAGACTTAAGACATTAACCCTTTTCTGGCATCATCCCTTGATCTTTTAGCTTCTTGGGTGAATTTAATTATTTCTGTATCTTCCATCAAATTGGCAGAATGGACTTCAACACAGGAAATGATCCAGGAACCCAAACTAAGGAACACATCTCACTTGTGTTATTTTCTTCATTCAACAGTCTTTCTGAGTTCCTATTATGGCCGGTACTGTGCCATACGATAAATACAAAAGGCCATCATCAGCTTCTAAACATCTAACTTATTTTCAGCTCATATCTGTATGCCAATTCTTTTTTGCTGAGAAAGCAGCTTCTCTTATTTGAGAAAGAGTGACTGGCCAAGGTAGCAGTTACTTCTTAGCCAGAAGAAAATTCCATATACCCACCATCTACCTGCAGTACTGCAGTCACCAGGGGAGCAAAGGAGGAGATGGGTTCTGTGAGCCACTCCCTAATGATTTATTTCATTGACGGGTTTGATTAATGAAGCTACCCAGAAATACCATAGCATTCACAAGTCCCTAGGGAGGCCCTGTTACTTGGTAGTGACCAGCCAGGACTCTGGAGCCAGGTGACCTAGGTTGAATCCTGGCTGTACCATTTATTAGAGTATGACCTTGGGCAAGTTAGTTAAACTCTCATGGCTTGGCTTTTCTGATCTATAAATGGGCTTTATAATAGTCCTTGCCTCATTAATTTGGTTTGAAAATTAAATGGGCTAATACTTAGAACAGTGCCCAACACGTATTAAGCACTCAATAAAAATGAACTCTCATTGTTATTGCAGGATGCAGATGCCCTCACCACTGCACAATCATAGAGACAGTGCTGGTCTTGCAGAGAGAATGAAGCTACCAAAGAGAACACAGATACAGGATGCTCAAGTTAAACAGAACCACAAGAGCACGAAGTCCTTGACATTAGAGAGTTAAACAGACATCCAGAAAGCTGCAAAGCAAATTGGAGAGATGCCAAGACTTCTAGAAATCACTGATGGGAATTTCATACTTCATGACTTTTCTTTGAGCAAGTGCAAAAGAAAAATCTGAAGAACTGTCTGTGATGAGCACTAAGAGTTCTGAAATAGAATGGGACTCATAGAAGGACAAGAACGACATAGATCACCCAGAAGAGGGTCCAGAAGAATATAGATTATTCTCAGCCACACTGCAGAGGCTTATCATCAGTTCTTTAGTGAGCAAGAACAAGAAATCAATAGCCGACCCACTCTAAAATCTTTACTATAAAGATCTCATTACAGTATGGATTCAGTCATTCTTTAAAAAAAAAAAAAAATCTTTATAAGTGTCATACATTGGAGACAAATGGTTAACAAGACAAATATAGACCCTGCCCACATGGGCTTTATGATCCAATAGGAGAGACTGGCATTAAACAAGTAATCACACAGATGTCATTGCAAGCTTTGATAAGTGCTCCAGAGAAATACGAAGTGGTCAGTGAAGATAATATCAAGGGCTTTTAGATCTGGGGGTCAGACAACTTCCTAAGAGAACAAGAGTAAGACCATGCCCTGAAGGATAAGGAGGTGTTACTGGGGAAGGAACTGCAGCAGATGGTGCCGGGGGGATAGCATGCTTGAAGGCCCTGGGATGGAAAATGAGGGGTGTGGTCCAAGACCTGGGACGCCTGTGCTAGGAGCAGGTCAGTGGGATGGAGAGTCTGCATGGGGCAGAGCCAGACCCTTACACCACGTTGGCCATGTTAGCATCTTTCTTTTTTTCCAAATACAGAGCAAGTCACTGAAAGACTTTAGGCACACACAATTGACATTGACGTATTCAGATTTGTGTTTCTAATGGATCATTCCAGCTGCACTGTGGAAAACAAGTCTGAGGGACTAGAATGGAAAAGGGAAGTCCATTTGAGAAGCTTTTGGCCTGGCCGTTAGAGTCAAGGCCATGTGAGCACAATCAAATACAAAGAGCCTTTTGCTGTGTGGAGTCCTGAAAGGCTCACATCTCTTTAGCTCTATATGCTACAGAGTGGCACCCAGATCACAGGAGTGCACGTGAAGTAGCGTTCCTCAAGTAGTAAAACTTTTATTTGGATTAAATTCAGTTGAATGAAAAGGTATCAGGAATAACATTTAGCTGTACAGAAGTTTGTGAAAATGGGTTGGACCCACTGAAATAAGCAGCTGGGAATGTGGGCAGAGAAATGTTTGTGCTGATGTACCAGAGTTTTGAGAGGTCACCTGGATGCAGGACAGTTGAGCAATAGAGAAGTTAGACAGATGAAGATCAAATTATTGTACAGATTTTATTAAAAGCAAAGTTGAAGAATTTGGTTTAGGTCAGTGGGAAAGCAGTGTTGCTGATATTTCAGCCCTGAATTCAACATGCCCCAATAGCTCATAGTAGGCCCTGCAATTTTTGGGGAGACAGTGCAGGATGGAGCCTGTTTTGGGGGCTTTTGCCTTTGTGGGCTCCTTCCTCCGTAAATATTAAAATTGTATGTTACAACTTCATTGGTACAAAAACATAATCCAGCCTCATATTCATTTTTTTTCTGATTTTAAAAAGAAAACATTTTTATGGACCCCTAAACTGGGATATGTCAGCCCACCAGAGGTCAGAATCCAGGAATTGTGGGTGAGTGGGTCCTGAGATAGAGGAGGGGGACTTGAGCTGAAAAGTGCCAATAACAGTGTTGCTCTCATAGGGTCCACCCCATGGAACGTGACTGCTTGTTCCTCCAACAAAGTACACTAGGACCCAAATAAATGTTCTGGTTCTGCATCACTGGATTTGTGTACTGACAGATCTCCTCTTCCCACGGATCTGTGTACCAAGGAGCACTAAGAAATGATGTTAATATGTTTTCCAATCTTTATTTTTTATAATAATTTTTTATTATGTTAGTCACCATACAGTACATCCCTAGTTTTTGATGTAAAGTTCCATGATTCATTACTTGCGTATAACACCCAGTGCACCATGCAATATGTGCCCTCCTTAATAGGCCCATCACTGGCCTATCCCATTCCCCCCGTCCCCTCCCCTCTGAAGCCCTCAGTTTGTTTCCCAGAGTCCATAGTCTCTAATGGTTCATTCCCCCTTCTGTTTACCCCCCTTCTTCTTCTCTTTCTTCTCCTACCAATCTTCCTACTTCTTATGTTCCATAAATGAGTGAAACCATATAATAATTGTCTTTCTCTGCTTGACTTATTTCACTTAGCATTATCTCCTCCAGTCCCGTCCATGGTGCTGCAAATGTTGTGAAATCATTCTTTTTGATGGCTGGGTAATATTCCATTGTATATATGGACCACATCTTCTTAATCCAGTCATCTGTTGAAGGGCATCTCGGCTCCTTCCACAATTTCGTTATTGAGGACAATGCTGCTATGAACATTGGGGTGCATATGGCCCTTCTCTTCACTACGTCTGTATCTTTGGGGTAAACACCCAGTAGTGCAATGGCTGGATCATAGGGTAGCTCAATTTTTAACTTTTTAAGGGACCTCCATACTGTTTTCCAGAGTGGCTGTACCAACTTGCATTCCCACCAACAGTGTAGGAGGGATCCCCTTTCTCCACATCCTCTCCAACATTTGTTGTTTCCTATCTTGTCAATTTTTGCCATTCTAACTGGCGTAAGGTGGTATCTCAGTGTGGTTTTGATTTGAATTTCCCTGATGGCTAATGATTTTGAACATTTTTTCATGTGTCTGTTAGCCATTTGTATGTCTTCATTGGAAAAGTGTCTGTTCATATCTTCTGCCCATTTTTTTATTTGATTATTTGTTTCCCGTATATTGAGTTTGAGAAGCTCTTTGTAGATCTTGGATACCAGTATTTTATCTGTAGTGAGTGTAGGGATAGAGGGTACATTCCTCAATTTCATAAAAACCATCTATGAAAAGCCTACAGCGAATATCATTCTCAATAGGGAAAAGCTGGAAGCCTTTCCCTTAAGATCAGGAACATGACAAGGATGCCCACTCTCGCCATTATTATTCAACATAGTACTAGAAGTCCTTGCAACAGCAATCAGACAACAAAAAGGGATAAAAGGTTTTCAAATCGGCAAAGAAGAAGTCAAACTGTCTCTCTTCGCAGATGACATGATACTCTATGTGGAAAACCCAAAAGAATCCACCTCTAAACTACTGGAAGTTATAGAGCAATTCAGTAATGTGGCGGGATACAAAATCAGTGCTCAGAAATCAGTTGCATTTCTATACACGAGCAATGAGACTGAAGAAAGAGAAATTAGGGAATGCATGGTGGAATCTTTCCTGTGCACAGGGAAAATCAAGGAAAGAAAGTTTTATGAGTTTTAATAACACTGTGTTGATTGATGACTTGGCCAGATAACAGCCTGTTTAAAACTCACTTTTTATCTATTAGTCCCTGGCTTTAAACACATCCCCCTGGGGAAACCAGTCAGACTCCAAAAGGGATGGGCAAAGACACTGACTTGATTTGTAAGAAAGGAGGAGACAGGGCACTGCCAAGAACCATTCAAAGTCCCTGTGGGCAGGGCGGGCAGAGAGCCCCTGGTTGGTGCTCTTCCCGTGGCAATGTGGCTATAAATCACCCCATGCAGTGGGCAAGGCTGATAGTTACCCAGGTTTTTCTCTAACATACCTGTTCTTCAGAATAAACAAACCTTTATTCTGGTAGAGGCTTCTTTTCCTGGTATGATGGCTTCTGTTCCCAATTCTGATGAACTGATTTTTTTTGTGAATGGAAGAAAGGTAAGTTTATGAGATGATTAAAGTGAATTTTTGTATACCAGGGACAAAAGCCAAGCTAACTTTTTTTCACTGCAATGCCATTTGTTACGTCTTTATCCTCTCTCTTCTCTCTTTTTCAAGTCATATATAGTAGTATGAACTTGAACATTGATCATTAGTTCGAGGTTTGGTGCAAAGTATTAAGGCATGGGGGCCTTTGCTTGCTCTTTTCTTTTGGAATCAGTAAGGAACTCTCCTTTTCTTTGCTATATCAAGACCAAAGTCAATTCTGACACAGGTATGAAAAATTGTCATTCCCCCTTTTTTTTGGATATTAGCTCTACTTGAGTTCACCAATGCTATTTTAATAGGAGGCATATATGACATTGAGGATAATAGTAGCAAAGAATGATTTTGTTTTGCCTTAATCACCTCACGCTGATCAATTAACCTAGAGGCGGAAGCCTCTCTGAAACGTGGAGTACTAGGTAAGCTACCTTCTCCTCTTCAGAAGAGATATGGCAGCTCTAACGCTTAGCGTGGGCCAGTTGTTCTCAATCCTGTACTTTAATGAGCAAAATGAATACGTGGAAAGTTTGAGGTGCCTTGGGACAATTAGAGAAAAAAACTAACGAAGTATTAAAATGAAAAATTATTTTGGACAGTCATTTGGTGCTAATGCTTTGCTTCTCAAGCCTCGGTTGTTTTAGATTACTGATGTTGTTCCCTAAAGAAAGAAACACAACTTTAATAAAGGCAAAAATTCTTGGGATTTTTACCTGTCAAATAGCAGGGAAACATTTTTAGGAAGGCTATGAACTAAACAACAGAAAGGGAAAGAAAAGAACGAAGAAAAAGTCTGGGTTTAGCAATAATGTTTACCAGTAGGTCAGGATCTTGAATGACCTGAAGCCAGCTGGAACATCAGAAAAATGATTGCTGAGTGACAGTTCGTAGTAATTCAGCAGTTAAGAACTTATTCTGAGTGTGAGGAAAATGGGCTTTGCTGCTTTTCCTTTGTTGGTGAATAAAACCATTTCTCCCTTAATATCACATTAGAATGATTATTCCCTATGGTCTTCAGTCTTTTGAATCACAGCTGGTATTTTGCTGTTTTTATCCTTCTCTGTCTTACAAATTTCTAAGACAAGTTGCAGATGGCCAAAGGGGGAAATTATCCACTTCTTTGAAGAAATTGGTTTTGTTCTTTCTGTGGTTGCTTTTCCTTCCTTTAGCAAAGCACACTCGTCTCTGGCTGTGGTACATCATCATCACAGTCTGGACAAGCCTCCTCTTTCGCCTTGTATTACTTTTTTATTCTTTTTATGTCCTATCTCCTCTTTATTTCCTTCCCCCATAAACATCCACTCTTGTGCCTTTTAAATATATGTCCTTCCCATCCACTTTCCATATGGTTATTTAGAAATATAGATGTATCTTTGAAATATACAGTGTTTGGCCTGTGCAATGTTGTGCACGAGTGTGTGTATGTTCTTAACTTACGCAAGTGGTATCGTGACTTAAAAATTCCCTTTTGTGACTCACCACTGTTCTTGAGATTTTTCCATGCTGCTCTGTGAAAACCCGTGGCTTCTGCGTGCTAGTTCTCCAGGCTGTGCACATCCTTCATTCTGCTTATCCAGGACCGTAGCGCTAGACACGTAGGATGCTTCCGATTCCCCACTACCCCAAGAAATGCTGCAGTGAACATCCTATGATGTGTCTCCTCACCAACACTGGCAAGAGAATCTCTAAGTGAGATTGTACCGTGCTGATTTCAGAGGTTCTGACAGGTGGCTTTCCAGAATTCTATACAAGTTACTTTTCCCACAGTTCATTGCATGACAGGTGCTGTTTCCTTGCCAATAGATGATTTGCCAATCTTAATGTGCCAAAACTTGTTATAATCAGACTTCCTAAGGTTTGCTAATCTAATGGGCATGGTGTCTTGGGGTTTCGCTTGCATCTCTCCAGTTGCTGGTGAGGTTTCCCCTGTTCTCATATACTTACTAAAAAGGGATTTATTTCCTAAGCATCTATAAATTACTGGAGGAAACAGGATGTACCCATACAATTTTGTGAGCATGGCTATTGGTATGACCAGTATTTCTCATATGAACACTGAAATATTTTTTAAATGATTGGAAGTACCATATATTTGATATGTCAGAATTGCAGTTGGCAGCCTTTAATTAATTTCCCAAAGTCTAATCTTGCCTTTTTCATTTGGAAGCTGAGACCATGTTATGATTGAAGAAGACAGCATTAAATCAAGTGTTGCACTCATCGGGCAGCTAAAGTGGTTGGGGAAGGTTTACTATTTGCCTGGAATGTTGTCTCACGTATACAGCTGTCTTTATAGTACAGAATAGTGTCGTCAGGCTGTGTTCCCCCATTATAGAGGAAACAGGAGGAAGTAATATTAGTCTTGGCTTGCACGCCATCATTCCCTACCCCCTATCTTGTTCCCACTATTGGAAATAATTTCCATAGGCATACAATTAGGGTGTTAAAGCAAATCTAACTATAATGCTTTGTTTCTGAGATGCCACTGTACGTAGCCTCCTCCTCGTGCTAAGATACCAAGTTGAGGGGTGGAGGTGATGAGCTCATCTCTGGCTGAGTAAATCTGAGGACTCAGAAGAAGTTTTGAAAATAGGAGGCAGCATATGAAGAATAATGTGGTTTGTTGCCTTTTTCTAGGGTGATAAAAGTAAAAAACACTTTTAATGGAACAATGTCCTCTGTTTCTGGGTTCATTGCTACACTTCCTTGTAAGTTTCTCTCCTGTTCTCTCTAATCTTGCCTGACTATACCTAGCAGAAGAACTATCTGGGCCAGTGAAAGCAGGCTGTTTTCGTATCATGTGCCGGCTTCTGTCTATTGGCAGTAACAGCCAGGAGTGCGACGCGAGAGGCAGAGCCAGATCCACGCTCCCTTCTCTTCCTTTGCAGAGTGGCATCTCCACTTCACTAGGGGGCTGGGAGCAGGGGATAGGAGGGGCTCCCTTTATAACATACACCCCTGACTCCATTAAGAAATCTCTGGCTAACATTTTTTATGACTTCCTATGGCCACGAGTTATCCGAGTCAGTTTTGGAATCTATGTAACTCTTTCCCCAGTTGGGCCTTTTCTGGGTAAGTACAAGGAAAAGTAATCCAGAATTTATAATTGTCACATATATTGGAAAATTCAGACACATTGAAATAATGCTCTATAATTTCTTTAAAATTGGTTTCAAGTGTTAGAAAGGTTCCCCGTGTTATTTTTTTCCCCCTGTGAACTTACCATCTGTCAAAAATATGTCCCCAAAACAATAGATAGAATTGCCCTAACATGTTGGTATTAGGTTCCTAAAGTCCCATTTCTCCTTTCACAACGTAGGTCATAGAGAAGAATGCTGATCCTGAAGTAAACCTACTATACTACCTGAGGAAAGTCCGTATCCTTGTGTTTTACTGTAATGAATCTGGACTGGGTGGTAAAAAGTGAACATGCTAAGACTTCTGAACAAAGTCACCCTGCATTTGTTCAAGGTAAATACCGTTGTGTTTCACTTGTAGAGTCTAGTTGGAGTTAACAAAAGGCATCCAAAAGTGAGAGATTCATGCTCTATTTGCCATAGTTTTCACCTGAGCAAAACCAAAAGAATCATCCAGTGAAGCATGAGTGTGCTAACTTTAGAAATAACTTTATGACCTTTTGAGTCTCACGGCCCGCTGATGACGGTTTTATATGCAGGAGTGTTAAAGTAAAAACATCCAGCCAACTGCTGAGGGGTACATGGCACTGACGGTTTCCCATGATGACTTCACTGACTTGTCACTTACACATTTTCATAGGTCTTATTGGAGAAAACAAGGTTCTATAAACATATTTCAAAATTCCAACATAGAGCTAATGTACTCTCAGCTCTCCACCTCTGATCTGGGCCTTTTTTCACTCCCTACACCTCCAATACCTTCAACAGACCTGCAATAAATATTCAGAAAGAATGTCCTGGGTTTGGGGAAGCACAAGTGATTGTGGCAGTGGTGACACAGATCTGTCTGAGATAAAATTGCCTAGAACCGTACATACATGGTACACGTGCACGTGTAAGGGCTGAAATTGGAATAAGCTCCCAGTCTGGTTATCAGCGTACTACCCAGGTCAGCTTCCTGCTTTTGATGTTGTGCTATAGCTATGTGGGATGTCCCCTTTGGGGGAAGCAAGATGGCAGGTACCGTCACTGTATTGTTTTTGCAACTTCCTGTGAAACTGTAAATATTTCAAAATAATAAGTTAAAATATATATACTTATTGAACACCTACTAAGAGCCAGGCACTCTGTTAGGCTCTGGGGATTCAATGGTATACAAGATATTGTTATCCCCTCTCTTCAGGATCTCCACTTCCTTCCCCCACTTCTGTCTTTTTGCCTCCCAACATACCCATCTAAAAACACTACTTTGTTTCTCCCTGTTATTTTTTTGCCAAATTTATCTAAGAAATTATGTGTACCTGATGCCTCATTTTCTCTCCAGACTCTGTCTCTCACTATATAACCCCTTGCAATCTGGTTTCCTAACCCATCATTCCACTGCTCTAGCCATTATTGTCTCCTAGTGTCCCATTCAACTCACCATTCTGCCCAAGCCAATTATGACCTCCACCCATGAAATCCTTATTAAACTCACCCAGAAAAGGCCCCGAGCAAATTCCAGTAGATTCATAAAGACCCTAAAGCAGGAGATTTACATGTATTATTTGTTCTCTCTTTATGAAAACATGCAAATATCTTACAGGGAAAAGGTACACAGTGCTTAGTGACATTACCAGTTCAGAAGCCATGGTTATTAAATTAATATTCTCTAATCCAATAAGAAGGTAGAAGCATACATTGCTGAACAGGGCAAGTTAAGCCTCCCAGAGACTGTTTTCTAAGTTTTTCCCATGCACTACTTCCCCCCACCTCCACAGCGACCCATTGTCCACAACTCTGAATTCAAAAGCCTTTTTACACCTCTTTTGGATGTAACCCCTGATCTCTCATGAGGCTGCTGGTAGTCTTCCTGTCCCACTTAGTGTGAATGCCCCTATGAGTCACTGCAGACAGATTAATGTGTTTGATTAGAAGGTGCTGCCCTAGCCCCACTTGGGAATGCTATCTTATAACCTTTGTAAAATACGGATAATTTTACATCAGAAATGCATCCGGCCTCGAGGGTTTCAGATAAGGCAGTGTGAGTCTGTAAGTATTTCTTCTTATCTTCATCACTGAGCTCATTTATATGCAAAAAAAAAAAAAAAAATGGAACAACTCTCTAAACAAGAAGCCTCGGTAAGACTGAAGAAAACGTGTTACTTGTTATCAGTATCCAAGGAAGAACAGCATAAAAAGCAAAGTGGACGGCACCCCTCTTTTTCCTTGACTCCCTTCCTTCCAGTCTATCTCACAGGCACCAAGTACAGCTGTGGGGGAGGAGGCTGTGGCGCCTGCACTGTCATGGTGTCAAGATACGACCCCAAGACCAAGAAGATCCAGTATCCTTTGTGTTGGGCCAAGCCCTGCCCTAGGTGCACCTGGGAAGGACCAGAGTCTCCTACTTTTCCTGCCCACAGACACCCCCCTCTCTTCTTTCCAGCTGTTTATCACACTCACACTACCTCCAGGCCTGCTCGGCCTGCCACTTCCTAAGCTCCAGATCTTTCCCGTGGACTTTGTTTCCATCAGAGTATATCTGTCCGGTGTGCCAGTCTCTCAGGGCCATGCTCTCTATTGCTACACAAATACTTCTTTGCTTTTAAGCAAGACATTTCAGAGTGGGGTGTCAGGCAAGAATGGCTTAAACACAAAGTGGTGATACATTGTCCTGGTAGAAGATTTAGGTCTTTGACATACAATAAGGAATTATTTGCCTGGAAGGGTGGAATGGGGTCTCAAATCACCTTGGCCTAAAATGTAGTTTTGCTCACTATGACTGAAAGTGGTGGTGAAGGGATTATCTGGCATGATTCCAAGTTCTTGTCTTAAGTCACTGGGTGGTGCTGTCCACAAATTAGGGAACTTGGGAGAGGAGGAGCAGAGGAAGGGACAGCCATAAATTTAGCTTTGGACACATTGCACTAATTATAGGACACCTAAGAGGGCTTGTCCACAGGTATCTAGATAGACAGTTCTGTCACTCAGAGAAGAGGTCTCATCTGGAGGTATAACTTACTGGAAGCTATCAATATAAATAGTAACAATGGTAATAAAAATAGCTCACATTTTTTTGAATGCTTATCATATACCAGGCAGTATTTAAAGTAGCTTAGATATATTATCATATTTAGTCTCCAAAGCAACTTTGAGATAGGCATTACTGTCACTCACATTGAAAAAGGAGGAAGCCAAGGCAAAGAAAGTTAAATAACTGGCTCAAGATCATGTGTGCCAGTTGGCGGTGATGGCAGGGGCTCAGCCCTGGGCCACCTGGAATGTAGCACACTACAGAAGAACTTACAACTGCAGGACACTGTAGAACAACAGACATCTCACAAAAGAGAAGAAGAGGGATCAGTCCGAGTTGAAGGAGGAGAAACGAGAGGAGAAAGTTCCAAGAAGGTAGAAGTTGTCGATAGTATGAGACACCAGGGAGTAACCCAGTGCCGTTAGATTGCTCCTGGAACAAGGTCAGCAGAGAGATGAAGCTGGAGGATGAGCTACAGATGACACAGGAATGGCTGCAAGGCCGGGAAGTTGTGGAAAGCTCTTGAAGAAACTCGGCTAAGAAAGGAAAGAAAGATGGGCCAGTAGCTGGAGAGAGACATTGGGCTGGGTTTGGTTTTGTGTAATGACAGCAAACACTTGAATTTACTTTGAAATTCAGGGGAATTGAGGGAACTGAGACTGTAGAAAGGAAGAGGTTAGGCCGACTGTCGGTGATGGAGCAGGTCCGTGGGGGGAGAAGAATACATGGGAGCCAGAGCTCAGGGGAGGAGGAGGAAGAATTCCTGCCCTCCTGGCCTAGAACGCAGGGGAGTGACTGCAACTCTGGGTGAGAAGTGGTGGGCTGGGAGTGTGTGGGGCTCGTGCTTCTATTTTCCAGATGAGGTATGAGGTAAGACTGAGGGGAGCAATGAACACTGGAGGAGCTGTTACAGGAAAGGAGAGAGGGGGTTTAGATTAAGAGGAAGTTACATGTAATATGGGAGGAGGAGGGACTTAGAGGACACAAAAAACAAAGAGTTACCTGTTACACACTCTTTCTCTGTACACCAAGCACTCTCTCAGGGTCCCCCACCAGCCAGCTGGGCAGTTTCCAAACACCTTTGACAAAAAGGCTGGTGGAACCAAAGGCAGCACTCTCTTGTTGTTGTTGTTGTTGTTGTTGTTTTTCCCAGATTTATTTATTTATTTTTAGAGCGAGCAAGGGTGCAGGGGGTGGGAGGGGAAGACAGAGAATCTCAAGCAGATTCCACATGAAGCACAGAGCCAGATGTGGGGCTCGATCTCATGACCCTGAGATCATGGCCTGAGCCAAAATCAAGAGTAGGACACTTAACTGACAGAGCTATCCAGATGCCCCTGTCTTTTCTGCAGCATAGCATGCTTATTGTTTTCCAGGGTAGGAGAATAAAGGAAAATTTCCCTAGGAGACAGACAGTATCCCATGTCTGAAAGAGAATAGGACTTAGTCTGAGTGGGAATAAAGAGCTAAATTAGGCTAATGAGGTCGGGGCCACATTCCCAACCAGTGAGATGAGAATCTGGTGTTAACCACGTCCACTTCATCATTAACACAGACTCAACTGTGGGAAAGATGATGAAGATAAGGGCATAAACGGGTGGTTTCCACACATGGCCATACATTGGAATTGGCTGAGGTGCTTTAAAAAGTGGTGAAGTGATCCCACCCCGCAGATTCTGATTTAATTGGACTAGCATGCAAGCAGAGTGTCTGTATATTTAAAAGCTGCATATGGTTGAAAATCAGTGGGCGAAACTATCCCATGGTGGGGTTTATATAAGTCAGTGTGCTGTCTCACTGACTTATATCTTATCTTAAGAATAAAAGACTTCTTCTCCCTAGAATGAGAAATAATAAAGAATGAAGGTCTCTTGGAGGTCTTACACAAAACTCTTCATTATTCTTTTTCTCCACTTCTCTCTACCATTTGATGCCAGCCATATGTAAGTTCTTTCCTAGAAACCTCTAGAAATCTATAGGTTTTTATCTAGTATTCTCTGTATTCTTAGGGAAATATAGTCCTGTGAGTTTTCCTGGACTCCCTGAATGATGGTTTTCACTCCCTATGATTCCAATGTGTTCTCTTTACAAATATCCATCGCAGCCACTCTCCAGTTACAGCGTGCTTGGTGCCCATCTGCTCTCTGTATGGGGCTGCTGTCACAACAGTGGAAGGTGTAGGAAGCATTCGCACCAGGATTCATCCCGTACAGGTCAGAGTGTAATGGGACTGGAACCAGATGCTGGTATAGGCATCCCACATAGTCTGCTATACTTGCACCAATTTTGAAATCCTCTGTGCTTCTAAATTTTCATTTCGCCATAATCAGTGCTTCATAATGAAGGTTCTTTTTAGAGACTGGTGTATAAACCAAGATTTCTTCTTTGTTTATAATATATCTTTACTTCTCTGCTCCATCCTTACCCTAAATTAAAACAATGACACCTTATACTATTAAAATTGATGGAAGCTACAAATTAGAGTTTTTTCCCCAGAGATTCGGTTGCTACACATTTACCATCACATTTACAACCAGGTTTATATGCCGCATCTGAAGCAACTTGCCATCTAGCAATAAATCCAACACATTTCCCTCTAACATTAGAACAATGTCTGTCCTTTCAGTTGAGCTACAGATGAAATATTTGCTTTCATCTTAGGGGTGAAACATTTGAAAAATGTTTATTTAAAGACATTGGAAACACACTTGAGCCAGCCAGTTGAGTAAGAGACACATGGGAAAGAAACACAAGAGGGACCCACAGAGTCATGTTCCCCACTTATTGTTTTGTTGTCTTTAAATGCATAAAAGTTGAATGTGCATAACTTAAATATATGAATGGCACAACACTACTAAATTACACTTTACAGTTTTCAAAGTATTTATATAGATTTTGTCATTTAGACCACCAAAAATTCTGTAATATAATGGTGAAGGGGATGAAAATGACCTGCCAGAGACTGCTAAGTGATTTGCATATACTTGTTCATTTATTCTCACAACCATCCTGCAGAATAGATAGCATTATTATTCTTATTTTAATGAAGAAAAGTCAAGTAAATCACCAAGGTCACACAGTTAATAGGTATGGTAGTGACTAAAACTCACAGGAGCGGGACTGCAAAGCATTTTTCTTGTACCCTAAGCTACACTTCCTATTTCACAGGTAAAGAAATCAGTCTAGAGACTAAAGTCACTTAATTAATACCTGCCACTAGGCTTTTCTTGAGGGGAGAAAAAATAAAAGGCTTTTTAAAATAGAAATATTTTCAAGAAATAGAAATATTTTTCTTCTAGAGTGACGTCTTTTACCCTGCACTCATTCCTGGAAAGCTAAATAAATAAGCTGCATTCCTTTCTAGCGTCCAAGGTAGGGAAACAAGAGGTTTGAAGCATAAATAACGTACTGTTTCCTCCCAGGAGAGACTTGCCAAGTGTCATGGCACACAGTGTGGCTTCTGCAGTCCAGGAATGGTGATGTCCATCTACACACTGTTGAGGAACCACCCAGAGCCAACCCTGGAGCAGATAACCAAAGCTCTTGGAGGTGAGCCTTCTTGGTCCTCTGTAGGCAGGGCCTAGGATGGAAAGTGCCCGAGCAACTAGAAAAGGAAATCCCAGCCCATGGAGAGACATTGTGGCACACATTGAGGTTCCAGGCACCTGGCTAACATGAAGGCCTCTTTAGTACCTTTAATACTTTCCAGGAAGTATTGCCTTCCTTTTGTGAGCAGTGATGCCAAGAACTGGGGCAATATTGGTTTCATTACAAATCTTGCTCCCTTAGTGAATCCCAGTGTCCCTCTACAAAAGGCATTCAAATAGGCTCTTTCTAACACTTATAATATTATCTCTTCCAAATGTGGAAATTTGGGTAGTAGGGAAGGATGAGACTTTGTTGTTTATTTTTAAATTAATCTGTTAGAATCATTTATTAACTCTACTTACTACAGTTAATTAAAAAAATTATAAAGAGGATACACTTTCAGATACTTTACTTTTTATGTTCTGGTTCTATTAGGAAGTCATGGGCAGCAACTAGTTATCACAAATAAACTTAGTGAGAAATTCAGTCTCCTAAAATGAAATAACTATCAAATTTAATGAATAAACACAATTTTCTACAAAACAAAACAAAAGCATATTAACAAATGTAGTTTTCTGTAACAAACATACTCACTTTCAAGGTAACTGTCCTCTAGTTCTTAGAAGAAAGCTGTGAAAATAAACCTCTAAATATTATAAGAAAGCTCCTTGTCCCTTTCAGTAAACAGACCTAGACAGAAATTCAGTGTTATGATGAAAAGATGTAGACTCAAACAAAGTAAAAATGCAACTTAAATTTTATGGTAAATGGTATATAAAAATTCTTTAGTATTTTCCTTTGTTTCTCAACAACCTCTTCATTGAAAAGTTTTTAGTTTCTTATAAAGTAGTACTAAAACTTTGGCCTATGGTTTCAATTATAATTTTAACCCAACCTGAATAGATAATCTTTATTCAATGAAATAATCCACACTAATGAAGAATTGAGAGCTTCAAAAAGCAGAGATCTTGTGATTTGCCCTACTTGTTGTTTAGAGAGTCTTAGAGAGATGGATTATTTCCTCCCAGATTCTGTGCCTGTAATTCACGTAACAACCATCAGGAGGTGGTGCTATAAAGTTTGGCTAAATTGATGAAGTAGATAACCTTATGTGGGATGTGGATAATTTGGAGAGTATATTTTGGTTCACAATCCATTTGCCTGAGCTCTTTCTAGAATTAAAAATGATAGCCACACTGATAACCTTCATGTCCATATTTTAAGGGAAACAATAACATAAAATAAAGTTCAAAGTAATGCAGTTAGGTATGGAACATATCTTCTAAAATGGTCAGCTGGTATAAATCACCACTTCATTTAATCTTGTCTTTCTCTTCAAGACTAAGGGAAACTTTTTTCTTTTTTTTTTTAATTTCCATCTTTTTTCCTTAGAATCAGAAGATTTTCTGCAGTGGCTACTATTAGCATTTCTGTGGTGGGCCTTTCATAGGGCTTGTAAACTTGTCACTGATTATGTGACCAAGAACAAAAACATGACAAAAAAACTCTCATACTAGATCTCTCTAGTGTTTAATGTCTGCATATAGTTTATCAGAGAGAAGGTGTCCATTGCCTCTTAAATACTTGTATCTCATGCCATGTAGTTATATTTTAGACATTTCTGCTCCTTTCCTCAGACTCCAAAGGGAGATTCTTAACTCACACACTGCAACATTCTTTCTTCTTAGCAAAAAGAAAGATAGATTGTATGTTCTGAATCCCTTCTTGAGCATGTAGTTTCTTCCTAAGCTGTTCTTGTTCTAAAAACAAAAACAGAGTATACCTGTTAACCACGTTTCCGTGTGACTCGCTGGCATCAAGCTGTTACACTTTTGGCTGTTTAAACCTACCCAATCCACACATTTATAATGCTTCTGAAATTGTTAAACTGAATTTTCACATAATCATTTAAAATCTATTTTTACTATAAAAATAACACATTCCTATTATGAAAAATGCAAAAAAAATAATCAAAAGGGAAAAAACTCATTCATATTTCTGCCCTCAGAAAACAACCACAATCAGATACTTCTGTTTCCTTTCAGTCTTCTCTATGCATAGTTTTTGTTTTCTTATTTTAAATACTTGTGGCTACTGTATATATGATTTTATATTGTATATACAATTTTAACAGTATAACCTAAGAATTTTTTCATTTTATTTGTAAAAAGACAGTCGTTTCCTCACCTTTTCCACCATGCTTTGGAAATATTGACTGATTAAAACAATACCAGGTACTTATTGAACACCCATTGTGCTGTACTGGAGGGCTCATGAAATCTAAGATACTCCTCACCTTCTGCAGGAACGTAAGATCCATTGAGGGAGATGAGCATGTACATAAATGACCCTAACTAGCACAACTGATGATAGGCCTGCAGAAGGATCCAGACAGTGAGGGGTACAGCTCTGGGTGGGGTGTTAGAGCAGACCCCATGGAAAAGGGGCCTGGGGCCCTGACAAATGAACATACTCTCCCTAAGAGAACATGTGAGAGGGAAAAGACTATTTAAGAAAAGCTTAACAAAGAGACACATGAGATGTTACAGGAGTGTAGCATTACATGAATTAGGACAGGGGTGGGAAATAAGGCAGGAAGAGTTGATTGGAAAATTATGGAGACCTTTGTGATATATCAGGAAGAAAATGTAATCACAAGATTTTTTTTTTTTTGAAGAACATCTCTGTTCCCAAGAGAAACAAAAAAAAGAATCTAATTACTAATAGATCTATTTCACTGAAAAAACGAAGCACAAATAGGGAATATATTTCATTACCATTCCTTCAAAATTGATCTCTTCTTTTTTTAAAAAAGACTTTATTTATTTGAGACAGAAAGAGAGCACGAGTGAGAGAGCATGAGCCGGGGGAGGGCAAAGGGAGAGGGAAAAGCAGGCCCCAGGATCATGACCTGAGCTAAAGGCAGATGCTTAACCAACTGAGCCACCCAGGTGCCCCAAAACTGATCTCTTCTTAATCAGGTAACTTGTGCCGCTGTACTGGATACCGACCAATTGTAGAAAGTGGAAAAACTTTCTGTGCGGTAAGTTAAAATAAAAAATTTTTTCAGTTGATTTAATATATTGATGAACATTTGCATAAAATCATCTCTTGCATTCAGTTATTTCTAAAATACCCTCATGTTGACCTTTCTAACATTTAAAGTTGTTGAATGCCACTGTTGGTATTTTTTAAATAAACCTTTAGCATGTATCTTCTTTAGCCCTAAATTAAGCACTTTCCTAAGAAGCATATGGTACTTGACTTCAAGAAATGCAAACTCTATTAAAGAAAATAATATAAACTAAGGAATAGTCTATATATAGACCATAATATAGACTATAGACTATAATATAGACTAAGGAATAGTCTATATATAGACTATAATATAGACTATAGACTATAATATAGACTATAGACTATAATATAGGCTAAGGAATAGTCTATATATAGACTATAATATAGACTATATAGACTATAATATAATATAGACTATAGACTATAATATAGACTAAGGAATAGTCTATATTATTTTAGACTAATAGACTAAGACTATAGACTTTTTAAAGAAAAATATATAGGCTAAGAAATAATAAAAACATAATTGAAAAGCAAGATACTAAAAGTTCAATATATCCTCTATACCATGTGTATCAGTTTTGAAGGAACATTGATTAAAGAGAATTAATGAGTGGGAAGGGAAAGGAAACATTGGAGAAGGGGAGTTTTGAGCTAGGTCTTAGAAGAAGTGATAGAAATGAATGGGTGAAGAGAGGCCAGTAGAAAATTCCAAGTAAGAAAATGCATTGAAGTAGAAAAAAGAAAGCTGTCCAAGGTTCCACTAGGAAACTGATATAGCTAAAGCATTAGGGAGTAAAAAGATATTATTCTGGGCTAAGGAATTTAGACTTAAAGTTGGTAACCAATATATAGTCATTGTCTGTTCTCAAGCTAGGAGTAACACGGGAACAGTATCTCAAAGGGAAAATTCTTGGCACCTGCCAGTAAGAAGCCTAAGCCTGAAACGGGATGAGGACATGGACTAGTGCAGTCCTCCATGAATGAGGGAATGAGGACCTAGACCAGTGTGGTAAATATGGACCCAAAAAGATAATTTTCAGGAAAGGGATTGCCAGAATCATAACCTCCAGACAATAAAGGATATGGTTAAGAAGAAATCCAAGTCATCCTCAAAGTTAAGAGATTAAGGGACTAGGCAGAATGAAGGAAATTGGGAAAAAATGATTAGTGTTTGGCACAGGGTGGGGGAGGCTGAGTTTTGAGATGTATTAAGTTTTCAGAATATTAAATATCAACAAGGTTTCAGTTAGGATGGATTTCTAGCACCCATTTTTTATGGTAAAAGTTAATTTTATATAATTTTGGTTAACCAAAACAATTCAAGTTACACAATTTAATTCCAAATACCAAAAAGTCTTTGGGAAAAAAATCTAATTTTAGACCAGTAATGAAGAATCTGAAAAGCTTTGCAAACTACAGCTATTTTGAAATCCTGGGTAAGACACCATTCATGATGAACCATATGAATGGCCAGTCTTCCACCATTTTAACTCACAAAAACAGCAACTTCATATGATTCATGCTTCAAACTAATACTATGTGATTATTTTCCTGGAGATCAAATCTACCCATACAAAGATCGATATTTTTATCTCACGCACTTGGGTCCCCACATTCAGCCATTTGTCACTCGTTCCTTATTGTGCACGGCATCGTCACAAAATCTAAATCCCTTCTTAAGTCTGTAGAAAATTCCTTATAGGTAAAAATATCAATCACCACTTCTGCAGTGCTTCCTATGTGTCAGACACAGTGTGTACCATTTGCATATTTAAATCAAACAGACCTGTTTGGGAGGGGTTTTATTTTCCTAATTTAACAAACTCAACCCAGTTACTATGTATTGAAGCAGAAACTAGAACCCAGGTCTCCTTTACTCCATGTACAAAGTCAAACCATAGGTCTCCAAAACACCCCAAAGCCTTGGGTTGCTTCTGCACATGAAAAGGACAAACAAGGATAAAAATAATTAGCTAGAGTTGCAGTACTAACCAGTGCATTCAGGCCTGGGGTCTGCATGAAGTGTCCTGAAAATTAAGGTAAATGGTTTGGGACTTGAATCATCCAAATAATTCAGAATAGCTCCAATAACACCCAAATAAAACTCAGGTTTTCAGTTTATTTTCCTTTGTGAATAGAAAGTTTTAAAGGCAGTTTGCCTCCCCGGGACTTTGTTAAAGATACATGCTGTATCACTCTTAGGATAAAGAAAAGCCATCTTTTTTGATTTTTTGATTATCACCTTGTTAACTACTCCATTGACCTCACTCTAGTGGAAGCTTTAGCTGGCTGACCCCACCTCCTCTGACCGTCTTCATGATCCCCTGGGATTTGAGTGACACATTAAGAAGACCCTATTACAGCATGGTTACATGCTCCCTGTAATTTTCCCTAATTGTTCAGTGATGGAATAGCTTGTTCCCCGCTCCACCCCATTACAGAGCCCTTGAAGGCAAGGACATGCTCTGTTACTTCTTCCATTGCTCCTGTGGGGCCTGGGGACTGAAAGTACTCAGGTTGATGTTTTAAGAACTGACCAGTGAATTTGTTTTAAATTCTTGCATTACTTCCTAAGGAATCAACTATTTGTGGACTGAAAGGATCAGGAAAATGTTGCATGGATCAAGAAGAGAGGTCTTTTGTAAATAGACAGGAAAAAGTAAGTATCTTGTGTTCCACTTCAGTTGGGATTAACTGAAAAATACCCACATAAATCCAAATGTATTCATTTCCTGTTCTTTTCAGTGAGTAAAGTAAAAGGAAGTGAATTCAGGAAGTAAAGAGTCTTAAAATGCTTCAAAAATTAACAGGCCCATGACTTTCATGAGGCCAATCACCACATAAGCATTTTCCTTCAGAAGCATTACAACTTTCTGTGCCTTAATCGGTGTACCACCACCCTTCCGCACAACAAGTACTATGAGAGCTGTAAGCAGTGCATCTTCATGCTCATGGCAAATGAGTATCTGTTAATAACACCTGAGACCCAGCACAGAAGCTTAAACCCTAGTTCCTGATGCCAAAAGAGGAAGCCCAGAGTCCAGTAAATCTGCCAGGAAACCATTACAGTCCTGTGAGGGTGGGAAGGACTCTACTCAGGGATATGCTGTGGCTCTGGCACCTCCATTTTGTGTCCAGCGTGTCAGAGGTGTGGCGCTGAATCTGAAGTCTCACACTTAGAAATTCCTGTACATCTTTCAGTAACGCTGAAGTTCCATTTGCGTTTTGTTTTGTTTTGTTGAGATGTGTACCAAACTGTATAATGAAGATGAATTCCAGCCCTTGGATCCATCCCAGGAACCTATATTCCCTCCTGAACTAAGAGTAAGACACTTCACTTTTGTTGTCTCATAACGTGACGTGGTACAAGCCTTTTTGCTGTATGTTCTGGAATCACTGAGTTTTAGACATTAGAATTTGGAAGTGTGTCCTATGTGATAACCCACTGTTAAGAATTTGTTCAGTTCCACTAAAAGTAATTTCAAGCAGATAGCTTACAAGAGTGGTACTGCCAGGACCTCAGAGCTGCTTTGGTTTACCCCTTCACTCAAAGATCCTGAGCTCAGAGAGTATAGGTAACTTACTCAAGGTCACATAGCTACACTGTGAGATATGGTGAAGCTATTTTGTAAAACGATACTTATTATAATGGAATTATATTATTCTTACTATTAGCCTATGTGATTTCAACTCAGGGAAGAGAAATAGAATAATATAAACAGTGTGTATGCTTATCATTCTATTCTATGACTATGCTCGGAAGAGAACGTGAGATGAGGGATATGATTCTACTGGCTTCCCAAAAGGTCACAATCCCCATGCACCCCTCAGAGTGTGAGAACTTGGACTCACTATTTAAAGAGTATACAGACACACGTGACACACACACACACACACACACACATAGAGAGAGAGAGTTGTAAAAAAAAAAAAAAAATTACGCTTTACCTGGTAAATGATGTAAGAGATTTTTCAAGGATAATTTTGCCTAGAAGCAATTTTTGTCATACCAAAACACCTAATCCCCAAAGATGAGGCCCCTTTGAGTCACTGTTAGGGCAGACCTAGAACAAGAAGCCTGGTCCTTTAATCTCAGACCAAGACACTTTCACTATACCATGATTGCCTCCTCTTCAGGCACTCACTTCACAAATATAGGTAGTTTGCTCTACTCTATATGCAGTTGTTGATGGACAGATACCTATTATGATGTTTATTCAGTGGTGCCCACATGGATCTTATCAATCTAAGTAGTTTCAAACAGGCCATCCTTTCCTGATCAATATAAGGAAGGTCACCTCAGAAAACTAAAATGACCCATCAGGCCATTTGGACAACCAGAGCAGTGGATATACTCATGGCATGTAGTTCAGTAGCCTTACTCAAAAGCTTTGTTTCTTTGCAGAGAATGGCAGAAGATCCAAACAAGAGAAGGCTGATGTTCCAAGGGGAGAGGACTACCTGGATCACCCCTGTGACCCTTAGTGATCTTCTGGAGCTGAAAACCAATTTCCCTGAAGCCCCCCTCATCATGGGGAACACTGCAGTGGGTGGGTGGTTTTTAAGCATGTTCCTTAGTCTAGCTTAGGTAACCTAGACATCTGTCTCTCTTTTTAAACTCTCATAAATGCAGTTCATTTTAATTAATAGATACCTGTGGTCCTTTAGAATGTTTCATTGTTTTCTTTTGCAAATATGTCATTTGCATCACAATTTTCACTCTAGATTATCAGTGAGCAACATCTGTTAGCACCCATTGACTTCCTTTTCTAATTGCTTTAAATGATTTTCTCTTTAAGGACCTAGCATTAAATTCAGAGGTGAATTCCATCCAGTTTTCATATCTCCACTTGGGCTTCCAGAACTATATTTTGTGGACTACACAGATGATGGTATGAACCTTCTTTTACATTGATCATTGGTAGGCTATGAGTAAGTATATGCACTGGGCTTATTTGAGCATTTCATAGAATATCTGACCTCATTTATTCATTCAGAAATATTTATTGAGCGTCTACTATGTGTCCTCTATGAGCTTTATCAAACTGAGAAATTGACTGAATAAGGAGACTTAAGACATTGGCTGGCTTGTAGGAAAGGTTCTTACCAGATATTACTCCCTGATTCAGAAATTTGCTCAGGGCTCAGCTTATACCCACACACATTCAAAAAATAAAATAAATTCTGGGACACAAAATTTGAAAATTTAAATTTAACTATTTATTTTTATGGTCTTTTCACAATTTACCAAACGCTTTCACATCTCTTGTTTCTTTTGATCCTCATGACAGTCCTGGAAGGCAGAGATAGCAGGTGGTAGCCTTGGTGTCTCCATTCTTCTAAAGAAGATAAAGAATCAAAGGACTTAAGTAAATTCCCCAGTTTCACACAGCTAACACATGATCGAATCAGGACTGGATTCCAGGGTTTCTTACTTCTAGTCAAGTTCTCCTTCCACATAATGCACTGAAAAAGGCTACCTGAGAAACATATCCAAACTCAGCATTTTAATAGATAACAGTGTATAGGTGGTAAACATTCTATTTTAGAATAACGTTCTCCCCAATGAGTAAACAGAAATCAAATTGTCTGCTTTCCCCTCTGATCTGCTAATTTTAAGTCAATCTGCCCATTCATTTTTTTGTTTTACCTGTTACAATGTTCATATCAGTGGACTCATAGGAAGAAATGGAGCAAGGGGAGGCCAGGCTGGTACAGGAGAGGGTTGGAAGTAAGGTGTGGAGGTACTTGGTTAGGGTGGGGTGGGAGTGAAGGGACTGGGGAGGAGGGAGAGCCTATAACACTAAGTCAGTGTTTCTCAACCTTTTCATTATTGTCTCACTAGGGAGCAATAGACATTTTCCCCCTAATCATCCCTCCATGAAATTTTAACACCATAGATAGACCATGTATCTGCTTATGTATAGTATGTATATCAGAGCTTTATACATCAAAAGAGTAAGATTTTCTTCACCCCCTTTGGGCTGGCATTATCCTCCTTGAGAATGCATGAACTAGATGATATCACTACTCAAGGCATTCCCTATAAGCACACTTTTAACAAAACTGACCCAAAGTACAGACAAGTGTCTATTCTTGTTCTGTTAAGGGAACAATATGAAGAGATGGCAGTAGAAGAAGGGTAAATGGGCAATGCAAATGCGTAGGTCACTTCCCACTTCAATTTAATGTTCTTTTAAAAGTCTTATAGAATCGGGGCACTTTGGGTGGTTCAGTTGGTTGAGCATTAACTCTTGGTTTCGGCTTAGGTCATGATCTCAGTGTCATGGAATCGAGCCCCACGTGGGGCTCTGTGCTCAGCACAGAGTCTGCTGGAGATATCTCCCTCTACCTCTCCCTCTCCCTTTGCTCCTCCCCCTGCTCGCCCTCTTTCTCTTTCTCTCTAAAATGAATAAATAAAATCTTAAAAAAAATAAAAACACAAAAGTCTTATAGAATCTTGACTGAAATTTTTATATTTGATCTATTTATTCAGGAAAACACTAAATTGGGAATTAAAGTAGTGAATTTCATATACCTGTGGTTGGTATGTCCTAAAATGCATGGCATATATGACTGTATACGTGACTGAGAAAAAGAATTTGTTACTTAATATTTGGGAATAAAGCAAATTGCCAGAAATATCTTCACCTTTTACTTTTTTAAGTTAATAAAAGAGAAGATATACTTGAAAGATTATTTCTGTGCAGCTCATGAATCTTGTTATAATTCACCTTCAGTTTATATTCCACTATCTTATTTTCAGGAGTGACAATAGGGGCAGGGTACAGCCTGGCCCAGCTGAATGACGCTTTACATCTTACTGTTTTGGAGCAACCAAAGGAGAAGACTAAGACTTACCGTGCTCTCCTGAAGCATCTGAGGACACTTGCTGGAGCCCAGATAAGGAATATGGCGGTATGCACCCTAGTGTGATGTGAAAGAAGCCACAGTTATAGACAGTCATGCAGTCTGTTCAGTTTAGCAAACATTACTCTGAAGAGAAATCCCCAATGTCGAACAAGTCTCTACAATGTAAGTGTGAGTGTGTGTATGTGCCCAAAGTGAGTTATCACACTGCATGTGTGTGTGTGTGTCCAAAGTGAAAAATGGCATATTATATCACAGGATTATGGTACTGAAGTCTGAAGATGCCCAAATTCTAAACCCAGCCTGTCGCCCATGAATGGTATGATCCTAGAGAAGCCACTTGACCTCTTTAAGCCACTATTTTTTCATTTTTTTTTTTTTAAAGATTTTATTTATTTATGTGACAGAGAGACAGCCAGCGAGAGAGGGAACACAGCAGGGGGAGTGGGAGAGGAAGAAGCAGGCTCACAGCGGAAGAGCCTGATGTGGGACTCGATCCCGGATCGCCAGGATCACGCCCTGAGCTGAAGGCAGACGCCTTAACGACTGCGCTACCCAGGCGCCCCTATTTTTTCATTTTAAGAGTTAAAGTTCAACCAAATGGGCTGTCCATGTCTAACGGGCTATGAAATATGTCTTATTCAAGGTATAGTAATAAGAGCCTCACTTTGAAAATACTCTTTTATGGCTGTTTCTTGTCTTAAACCTTTGCACTGAGCTCAGTTTCTTAACCCGTGCATCCCACATGCCTATTCTTGGTTGTCCCACAGTTGTCTAGCTTATTGAGGTTTCCTTATTATTTAAGATTTAAGAGTAATTGGTTTGGACCACTGCCCACTCCAGGTCTTACTACATGATGCCTTAGTCTTAGTCTTCTCCTTTGGTTGCTCCAAAACAGTAAGATGTAAGGCGTCATTTCTCCTGATTTTCTCGACCCCTATTTCTGTTGGTTCTCAAAATTCACTGTATGTTTTTACCTTCTGCATCTTCCGTTCCTTTTTCTGGACGAGGCCCCTCAAAGTTTCTCATTCAAGGCTATGTCTGAAGCTACTTTATTGGTGGTTTAGAGTAACAGAGGAGACTCTACGGCACAAGAGTACAGCAAGCATTTTGAATGGGAATGCTATATATCCCAGTTCTTCAGACTTTACTCCGAGTCTAGTCCCCACTTTACCCCCATATTATTGGACACTCATACTAGGGCCAGCTTTCAAGGGAATTTTCTTCCTCATTGCACATGGAAAAGGAACATTTGCTCAAGCAACAAGTTTGAACTGGGGTTAGGGGTGGGAATCTTGCACAATATGTGGCCTGACTCTATTTAGCTGCCCTAAAGCCATACCAGATCATTCTATGAAACAAAGAAGAGAATTAAAAAATTAAAACTTACCAAAAAAACTATACATAATTTCTTATTTGTCAAATAACTAGCTTAAAAATGTTATCTTTTTTTATTTAGACTTTAGGAGGACATGTGGTGAGCAGACCTAATTTTTCTGACCTGAATCCCATTTTAGCAGCAGGAAATGCTACCATCAATCTGATATCCAAAGGTAAGAGATAAGCCTTAGGCATTCTATTTTATAATTACCGCTGTCAGTTATGTAGCTCCTATCATAAACCATGAATTAGGAACCCAAGTATATCTAACTTAGACTCACTGAATATATAGGCTATATTACCTCAAATGTAAGGATGAAACCGAGATCAATTATCCTGTTCTCAGATGTTCTGTATCTTATAGATCAGTTACTGTACCTGAGAATTTTTCTTAACTATTTGTCCACATTTATGTATAGTCCAAATTGTAGTATCAAAGCATTTTTAAAATGAGATGTGTATCTGCAGTTTTAAAGCTTTATAGGACATTTCATTTCAGGGTTTTATAAAGATGGAAATTTTTTTATAGGACTTTTCATTCTTTTTTTTTAATATTTTATTTTTAAGTAATCTTATACCCAATGTGTGGCTCAAACTCACAACCCCAAGATCAAGAGTCGCATGTCTACCAAATGAGCCAGCCAGGCACCCCTAGGACTTTTCATTCGAAATAAAATCAAGTTTGTGGGGCATATTACTGATTACTTGTCTCTTTATTCAAAGACAGCTTGAGCTTTGCCAAGGGAAAATTATTTAAACTTAGTGAGATAACAATAAATGCATATTTAATTCATAGAGCTATTGATGTAAGATACCCTCTCTTTGATTAAAATCGCATTTTTAGGGGCACCTGGGTGACTCAGCCAGTTGAGCGTCCAGCTCTTGATTTCCTCTCAGGTCATGATCTCAAGGTCATGGGATTGAGCCCTGCCTCTGGCTCTGCGCTGAGCAGATAGCCTGCTTGGGATTCTCTCTCTCCCTTCCCTCCCCCCAGCTCACATGCCTGCTCGCTCTCTCTCTTAAAAAAAAGAAAAGAAGAGAAAAGAAAAGAAAGAAAGAAAAGAAAAGAAATCATATTTTTAAAAATACAGTGAATCAAATGAGAGTATTATAAACTATTTAAGAAAAAAAAGCTGTATATCAGGCATTTCACCTCTGTCACTTGTCCCATCTCTAGCACTTTGAACAGATCATTTAACCTCTCTGGACCTCTGGACCTCAGTTTTCCCATTTGTGAAACACATTGTACTAGGTTGTTTCCAAATAGCTTTAAAGTTTTTCAAGGCCAAAATTTGTGAGTGGTGTATAATGGGTGGTAAGAACCAGAAAATACTTTTCTTTTCTTGTTTTATTTAAGATTCTATTTATTTATTTGAGAAAGAAAGAGACAAGTATGAGTGGGGTTAGAGACAGAGGGAAAGGGAGAAGCAGACTCCCTGCTGAGCGGGGAGCCTAACACCGGGCTCAATCCCAGGACCCTGAGATAATGACCTGAGCCGAAGGCAAGTGAGAAACTGACTGAGCCACCTAGGCACTCCCAGAAAAGACTTTTCAGATTATCTGGCCCAACACCGTCGTTCTACAGATGAGGAACCAGAAGCCCCAAAGGTTCTGTGACTTGCCTAAGATGACCCAGCTTGGAAGCTGCAACTGGAAACCACATCTTCTGGCTTCCAGCTTGCACTCTCTCTTTCCACCAGAGGCATCACACCTATCCCTTGCTACATATTCTCCAGTTGATAATTTCTTTCTGATCAAGGTCATTTTCTCTAATAGGAGGAGAACGGCAGATTCCTTTAAACAGCCATTTTCTTGAGAGATCACCTGAAGCCAGCCTCAAATCAGAAGAGATTGTGTTATCTGTTCATATTCCCCACTCTACTCAGGTAAAGTCTTCCTGACTTACCGCCCACCTGGAGGGAGCTCAGCTTACCCTGCAGGGTGACTTTGGGGCTACTCTCAGGAAGGGGCAAATTCTCAGAGGACCATTTGATTTGCTTTCTTACCAGGGCAACATTGATAGGCCCAACATGACTTCCATGGGCCCTAGGCACTTTTGCCTTCGTGGCTCCCTTCCTCCATAAAAAGTAAAATAAAAATTTTTTAAAAATATGACTTTTTTGGTATAAAGATGAAAATAACCCAAATTGCATTTAGTGTTATATATTCATTATTACTATATTCATTGTTTCATTTGTTTTTAAAAAAACTTTAAAGGAAAACATTCTTGATATTCTGGTAAGTTGTAGAGTGAGAGATGGGAGCTATGCTTGTGGTGAGCATAAGGTATAGGGATGCTGAATCACTATGTTGTACACCTGAAACTAATGTAACATTGTATGCCAACTATAGCGAAATAAAAAAAAATTTTTTTAAAAAGAATAACATTGCTATGGCCCCTATCTCTCTACAGAGAGCCCTTTGTGTGAGGAGTTGAATTTTTGGTTTCAGATAAATATTCATCTTAGCCAAGATTGAGTAAAATTATAATTAGTTCCATCTACAGCAAGTTTCTAGTAAACTGAAAGTTCATGATCATAAAGATACTTCCAAACCAACCAACATTTATTAATCACTTTAAATAAAATTGTTTATTAACTACCTACCACTCGGCATGCCAAGCACAGTGCTGAATCTGGAAGACACTACATGTATTCATAAGACATGGGTTTCTGTCCTCAAAGGTCTCTAGATCTGAGAGGAAGGGCTTGAAATCGTAAGTAGGTAATCATCTCAGACAGGAATTATGTGCACAAAGAGCCAGGGTAGTTCCCTTGACATGGAGAGTCCTCCTTTGGTGTTGTTGCTCAAAAGGGAGGGAAAGCAGCTGGGATAGAGCAAAGATCAGTAGAGAGAAGTGGGTGCTCATTCCAGGCAGGAGAACAGCTTGGGGGTGGGGGCTAGGTGGAATGGCAGGTTGGTCTGGGCAGTGGTCTGGGGCAGCCCTGTGAGACGTGGCTGGGAGGGAGGCTGGGGCTCCATCACCAAGGAGCTCTATTATTCAATCAAGGAGTTCGTACATGTCCTAGCAGACAGCCATCTTTGAAGGCTTTAAACCAAGGTAAACTCTTAATGAAAATGGTATTTTAGGAATGCCAATCTAAGGAGAAAAATAGAGGATAAGCTGGTTGGAGGAGAAACTGAAGGTTGAATGGCCAGTTAAGAGGCTGATGCAGTCATGCCGTAATTCAGAAGGGTGAGAATGAGGGTGGTGGCAGCAGGAGTAGGGAGGAAAGTCCCCACCAAGCAGCACAGTGGACTAAATAGGATCAAGTGTGTCTCAAGCATCTCTTTATCACTTTTGCTTTCTAAATCAATGATGTTTTATCTTTGACAGGGTCCATGGTGGCACCCCTATCCCCACCAAGATGCTGGCCACACAAAGAGACTCTCCTACTTTGTGGCTCTAATATTTCACACTAGTAATGAGATTAAACCTAGAATGAGAGATTGAAACCTGGAAGGCACTTGAAGACCATGTGATCCAGTGGTTTCCAAGCTGCTTTTTTTTTTTTAAGAGTAAAGCTCACCGCACACGTGAAATTTACTTAGAATGCCAAACTAAAACAGTTAAAAGTGGAGGTGTCCTAGTTCATCCCGAGAGGCACCACACCTCCTGATTTTCCCTTACCCCTCTCAGCAGCCCTGGAGGCACCACCTGATGAAACCCAGCCTTCTCATTTTTAAAGAAAATTAAGACCCAAGCAGTTTAAATCACTTGCCTGAGGCCACATGTGGTGACTCAGAGTTGAAAGTACATGACCATCAACTCTGGAGCCAGACTGCTTAGATTTCAACCCCAATTCTGCCACTTACTGTATGACCTTGTACGAGTTACGTAACCTTTCAGTTTCCTCATCAGTAAATTAGAAATGAGGACAGTTTCTCTGAGGATAAAATATTAATACCCTTAAAGCATGGGAGCCAGTACTCACAGTGAACACTGTGGTCAAAAGGATCATTGAGAGGCTCCTTTTCATTATAACTAATTCTGAGTGTTTTTCTGTTTCCAGTGGCACTTTGTGTCAGGACTCAGGCTGGCCCAACGTCAGGAAAATGCTTTTGCCATTGTCAATGCCGGCATGAGTGTGAAGTTTGAAGATGGTACAGACACGATTAAGGATCTTCAAATGTTCTATGGAAGTGTTGGCCCCACTGTTGTCTCTGCAAGCCAAACGTGCAAGCAGCTCATTGGGAGGTATGTCACAGCACATCTGGATATAAAACTCAGGACTTTGTATTTTAATATTTTAATGAAAATAGCGCTTGGAGAATTTTTTTCTGATTACATACATATTACATAATCATATAGGAAATTTAAGCACTGCGGAAGAATATAAAGAAAATAAAAGTCACCCAAAAGCCAACCTTCTTCAAGATATAATTCTTTTGTTGCAGTTTCTGTGATAAGATGAATGCACAAATTAATCTAAGTAGATAATATCTTCAAATTTTCATTTTTAATTAACCTGCAAATAAGTAAAGGTTTCTAATACTGTACCTTAAGACATCTGAAAACGTCCTTACAGCAGAAAAAGAAGACGAAATATTCAAAAAGTTTAAATGGCCTTCCTCCTATCACTCTCATCATTTCTAGTGTTTGGAAAGTAAGTTTTAAAAATTCTTCCAACCAGTGCTTTTACAATAATTTTTATCTTCTCATTTCATTGTCAACAGTGCAATGCAACTTAATGCAGCTTTTCTTCTCAGATATTAAAATGAGTGGATGCTTTCAAAGCATTTCTGTAGAAACTTTCATTTGTGAAAATGTTACAACTATCATCAATAATTGGGTCATTTGCTGGTCATTCCCTTGTATGTACGTGCCAGGCATGACCTGTTTGCTGGGGATGCAGCAATGAACAAGACAAAGTTCCAGATCTTGGGAAACTCTGATTTTAGTACTTTGTTACCCCAGCTCTTTGAGATAAAGTCAACATTCCCAGGCCATGGAGTTACAGATAATAATAAAGGAGGATGGTGAGGAAAATTTGGAAACCATCGCAGCAGATTCTAAAGAAAGCTAGTGACATATTGGAGGGTTTCATCCAGACTTCAAAGATGAATACGGATTTTTTCCATCTTCCCTTGCTCTCTGTCAGTTTAGTCTGTCTTCCCCTCTCCTGTGACGTGTTTACATTCTTTTCTACGAGGTCGTGGGATGACCACATGCTGAGTGATGCCTGCCGTTGGGTCCTGGATGAGATTTACATTCCACCAGCAGCTGAGGGTGGCATGGTAGAGTACAGGCGAACCCTCATCATCAGCTTACTCTTCAAATTCTACCTCAAAGTGAGGCGAAGACTGAATAAAATGGTAAATGACTTCTCTGGGTCTCTGAGTGCCTTGACATTCTGAGTGTGAGTCTGCACATGAAGGACTTCCCCTTCCCTTCCCTGCTGTAGCAAGGGTATCAGGAAGGGATGGAACCTGCAGTGTGGGGCATCCCAGCCTCTTTTGTCCCTCTCCTTCCTTCTCCCTTCTCCTCCTCTCCTGGGCTGAGAAGTGGACAGTCTTGCTATTACATTTGCCCTATAGGTTGTGTGACAATACTAATACGCAATATCAAGTTGATCTACATAGTGAAAAGCTTTCAGTAATTAAATTATAACATCTTTTCCTATTTTAAAGAAAATTTTCTTGTTAAAACAATACCTCCTTTAATATTTAGAAAATGTGGATAAGCCAAAAAGGAAGAGAAAATCCTTTGTAATCCCATCACCCATACATAACTGTTATTAATATTTTAGTTTGTATCCTTCTAAGCTCTTTTTCGTGGATGTGTGTATATATGTGTCACACATATACATCTATAGAACGGTTTAGCATAGCTGGCTTGTTTCACATAGTAACAAGCAGCTTTCAGTGTCATCAAATATTCTTCGTGACAAAATGACATAATGGTTGCATGATGAGCCATTATTTGATCTGTTCCTTACTTTTGGATATTTAGATTGCTTCTGGTTTTTTAACTGTTTTTTTTTTTCTTACCTAGCCTAGTTTAAAATGATCTTCACAGCAGTGTTTCTCAGAATGTGGTCCACGACTGTGAGTGTCCCCGTGATAAGTCGTGAGCTGACCCAAAAATGGCAGTTAAGGGACTACACACACATTTCTTTTATGGCTGAAAGCTTTACTCTGTCAATTCAGCGAGTCCTTTTTTATCGTTTTTATTAACATTATTTATTATTAGCATTAACATAATATTCTGTTGTAAATTATTATATACTCTATTGTATATGTTCATTATATATATAATTTGCATATATCTAATACATTACTACATATAATTTATTAAATATGTCTATTGTTTTATATTCTTATATATTGTCATATGTTCTCTTACATATATATTATGATTATATGTTCTATCTTTATAGAAAAAGCAAAAACAGAGAAGCAAAAATTTTAAAAATCAACTGTAAACCAATAATCCTACCATAAAGACTATTATTAACATTTGGAATGCATACATATATATTTCTCTTTTTTTTTTTTTTACAAGAAAAAGGGATGATACTCTGCATAAATTTTTGTAATCCATTTCTTCACTTAATTATAATTCATGAGCATTTTTTAATGTCCATAAATATACTTCTATGAAATCATTTTTAATAACTGCAAAATATTATATCTTATGGCTGTTCCAAATTTGTTTATTCAGTTCCCTCTTATTGGATATTTAGGTTAATTCTAGTTTCTTTACTATGACAAATGATCTGTAGCTGAATGTCCTTGTAGATTAATCTTCGTCTGCTCTGTTAGTTGCTTCTTTGTGATATATGCCCAGAAGACTGTCCCGGACTTGAAAGCACAGCCTCTGTTTGGAAGTGCACATATTTCCACCCATTCAAAAGGAGAGCTGTTCATAAAGGAAGTCTCCACTCCCTGGAAATAGCATTCACCTTCTTGTGTGCATGAGCAGATACAATCATGCTGCTGCTAGCCTAAGGAGCTCGAAGCTCAGGGCTTTCTCCCAGCAGATCTGGAGACTAATATCTGGGAGAATAAATTGGATAACCTATTTCTACATGTACTTCTCCAAGCTAGTGACTCAGGATGTAAAGCTAAATGTGAAATAATCTTCTTTTCAGGATCCCCATAAGTTTCCTGATATCCCAGAAAGGTACATGAGTGCCTTAGAAGATTTCCCCATAAAAACACCGCAAGGAATTCAGATGTTTCAGGTCAGTGTGTAGAGTTCTTATTTTTTATTCTTTGTATGCATTCAGATGCATGCATCCTGCATATATCTTCCTCTTTTCAATAGCTATATTTTTTATTATTTGTAAGGGTCATGTCTACCAAAGCCAGCCAACACTACCCATTGTTACTCACACATGATTTCACAATTTGCTTGATTTAGCTTCTATTCTATTTTACTCAAGTCTTCACAAGGAATTGGATTCTTAATGTCCCTCCTCAACTATTTCAGTGTTGTTGCTTAAAATGTTCTCCTTTTCTTAGTGAATGCCTGTTCTTTCTTCAAAACCTAACTCTACATTCACTGCTTCTAGGAAGCCTTCCCTGCTTTAATAAAGCCGTCCTAAATCCCCCAGGAATTGTGTATTTTCTTTGCACCATATTAGCTGTATAAAGTGTTCTTTATTGCTATATGAAGTTGACCATGTTATTTTAATGTGTGTTTGTGTGTATTCTGATATCCTTACAAGCTTGTGGAATTTTTAAGGATGAGAACAATGTCTTCCTTTTGGAGAGGTGAGGGGGTAGATTATAACCAGAATATATCTCTTACCATGGTACTCAATGGACATTTATTAACTTTGACTCACAGATATGAATACCGATTACCTATAATTTTTCTTGACATGTGAGTAAGCCAGATATATCAGACCCAATTTTCAGTGCATGAGAATGTCTGGAAGTAAAATAACTGCTTTATTCATTGACAGTGTGTGGATCCCTACCAATCCCCACAAGACCCCATCGGCCACCCAGTCATGCACCAGTCAGCCATCAAACATGCCACAGGGGAGGCTGTATTTAGTGATGACATGCCCCCTATTGCCCAAGAACTCTTCCTGGCTGTAACCACCAGCACCAGAGCTCACGCAAAGATCATGTAAGGAAATAAAAGATGTTTCTTTGTATTACTGGAATGCACTCACAATTTCACATTAAAATTGAGAACTTATGGGGCGCCTGGGTGGCTCAGTTGGTTGAGCGTCTGCCTTTGGCTCAGATCATGATCCCAAGGTCCTGGGATCCAGTCTCGCATAGGGCTCCTTGCTCAGCGGGAAACCTGCTTCTCCCTCTGCCTGCCGCTCCCCCTGCTTGTGTTCTATCTCTGTCAAATAAATAAATAAAATCTAAAATAAATAAATAAAATTGAGACTTTATTATATATTTAAGTCAACTAAGAACATTCATTTCCTCTTCTGGATGGATAGCAGTCCTTTTTTAAGCAAATTTTTGAAAGAAACTAATGCCAAGAGTCCAAACACAAGCTAAACATTGGCACTTTTCAACATAGAATTTTGTCCCATGATTTAGTTATGAGGTTCATTATAGTTTTTCCCTGTGTTTGAGTAATCATTTATATTGTACCCTGAACTCACCCCTGCAACTTTGATGCGCGCTTTCAAATTTTCCCTCCTAGATCAATTGATGCTTCAGAAGCCCTGGCCCTTCCAGGTGTTTTTGATGTGATAACAGCAGAGGACGTTCCAGGAGATAATAACCATCAGGGAGAGGTCCTCTATGCACAGAATGAGGTGTGTGATTTGTATGGGGCCTTTTACTCAAATGCTCAGTTAGAAACACCAAAATGACTATTGGTTCTGACTCTAACATCCATGGATTCATGTTCACATCACAAATACTTACAGGGAACCAAAGACTCCACATCAGTGATTCTCAAATTCTCTCTTGAATTGTGGACCCTTTTGAGATTCTGATCATAAGCCATAAGCCCTGTCAAAGACAGTTTCTTAAAAAAAAATTGAGAAAACCATAGAAGCAATATAGATCGTAGGACATTAAAAGAACCAACAGAATTTCAGGATGACCGGATTAAAGTGTGTGATATGGGAATGGTGAGGAATGCTCCCAAAGACAGAAGCCAGGTCGTTAAGTTCTGCACCCAGTTTTTGTACCCTCTAAATCTCACTCAGTCTAGTGTTTTGAATTTATTCTCGTAGGTAGAAAAATCATCTTTCTTTTGGTCATAAGAACCCAGTGGGTAAATGTAAGAATGTGGGAACTGTAATTCCTTTTTAATGATTCTTGTCTTAGCTAATGGCGACATGTGGCTTTTCTGCAGGTTATTTGCATGGGTCAGATTGTCTGCACTGTGGCTGCTGACACCTATGCTCATGCAAGAGAGGCGGCTAAAAAAGTGAAGATCACTTATGAAGACATACAACCAAGGATTATCACAATAGAGGTAGTCAGGCCATTTTGTGTCTTCTAGAATGACTAGGCCGGTATACTTCTGGCAGAACTCAACTGGTGGAGTCACAAAATAGTATAATTTGGGCTCCATCTATACTCTGCACTTTAAGTGCTATCTATATTTTCAGAGTGAAGGCTCTAGCTATCTGCACCTTGAGACATAATACTGAGAATTTCCCTGCCTGGATTTCCCCTTCCTTCCTGTGACCATTTCTTCTCCCATTGCCTCTTGCCAAGGCATGTCCTCAGAATACAAATAAGTAACACCAGAGGAATGTCCTTATGACTTCCATGTAAAACTAGTCAGTGGAAAAATCCAGAGCACTGTGAGACAGAACAGTTGTAACATTTACTGAATTGCAGCCTGGGTACTCTGTCTCCTGCCCACTTCCTCCAAGCTCTGAGACAGAAAACCCAGGTTTGTATTCTAACTCCATCTTTTAGAGGCCTCTTAATAGCAATGAAAGTTTTGCCAAGTTACTTAAATCCCGCTTACTTTCTTAGCTGTAGAACGGGAATGATAAAAGCACCCACATAAATGTCATTGTGAGGGTTCGATGAGAAAACCCAATTAAAATGCTTAGAACAGCACCTGGGAGACATGGAATTCATGCAGTAAATATTTGCTATTATTTTTGTTTTAGTTGTTATTAATGGGGGCATGGTGCTATAGCAAAGCGCTAAACTTGGTCCATCTTATTAAATGCGTGTGATGGAGGGAGAGATGAATAGGTGGGTACATGAGCAATATGAAACCCAGCCAGGTAGGCATCAGCCTTCAATATTCTCTGATTCCCTCTGTTCTTCCCAAGAGTTGCCAAGTTCAAGTCTTTCCCAGCTATCTTTTAAATGCCTTTAAGTCAGCCCCTTTCTTTCCATTCTCAGTTTCACCTCCATCCCACTTCAGCCCAGACCTCCCCATTTATTGTCCGACTTACTACAGTAACCACTTAAAGAGGCTCTTGTACTCCATTTCAACCTGTCTACCCACCACATTAACTTTTCTAAGCCTCAGTGTTCATCAGGTCACTTTTCTTATACAATCATGCCCCCCTCGATAAGGTTCTTAGCATAGAACTCAAAGTCTTTCATAATCCAACCTCAATTCACCTTTGAAGCTTATCCAGCTGCTTCTTGATAGAAAACCTGCTCCCTAGCCAGCCTGGCCTTGTTCTCTTTTTGGCCCCTCAGCTTTTTTTCAGCCTCAAACTATTGCTTTCTGAGGTGCCCTTGACTTCAAATGATTTCGCCTCCTGTCTGTAACTGTCCTAATTCCATGCAATTCAGCACCTAATTTAGGTCACCTAGACAAGGCCATTTCTGAGCATTTGCAGCTCCACCAGCCTCCTCCTTGGCCTCTCTCTACCCTCTTACTCCAGCCCCCACTCACACCACAAAGTTGGCACCTGAATACCCAACTGCCTCAGGTCATCCCTCAGCAATCTAGAGGGTGAGGCCCTGTTTCATATATGCTTGTTTCCCCCTCAGCTCTTCCTCAGAGCCCTGAACAAAACTGAGTCACCCCTGCCTGTACCCCATGGTATCCCAGTTTCTGCAGACTCTCCACACTGCTCGGATTGTCTATTGTGGTGTGTGACTATCTGATAAAGCAAGAGCATAGCAGTTTGATGGGGGATGAATGGCTTATTAGGATGTGAAAAAAACAAAACTTTTTATTGTTTTGGTTTGTTTTTCACTTGCAGCAAGCACTAGAGCACAATTCATTTTTTTCCATTGAAAAGAAAGTCGAGCAAGGAAATGTAGAGCAAGCCTTTAAATATGTTGATCAAATCATTGAAGGTAAGTGGTCTCAGGCCAGAAAAGTAACTCCTCTGAAGTTGAACACTCTAAGTTCAATTATCTGGTTTGAGAAATACTGAAACTCCAAGGCAGAGCTCTCAACCCTAGTGTGATTTTTAAATCAAGATTTAAAATGCACAAATAATAAGTTTACAGTTTGATGAAATTTTATGTCTCTGTACAAATCTATGTAAACACTACCCACATCAAGATACAGAGCACTTCCAGGGTGCCTGGCTGACTCGGTTGGAAGAGCATGCAACTCTTGATCTTGGGGTTGTGAGGTCGAGCCCCATATTGGGTGTAGAGATTACTTAAAAATAAAATCTTTAGAAATACATATATAGAACACTTCCAGCAGCCCAGAAAGCTTCCTCTTGCCCTCTCTCAATCAATAACTCTCCCAAAGGTCTTTATCACACAGAAAAGTTTTACCTCTTTTGAACTTCATACAAATTAAATCTTACAGTATAACTTTCTTTGTGCCTACTTCTTTTATTCAACATTTTGTATGGAAGATTCATCTACATGGTTGCATAGATCAGTAGTTCTTTTTCATTGTGTAGGAGTATTCCATTGTATAAATAATTCTACAATTTATTTATCCATTCTACCGTTGATAGACTATTTAGCTATTTTCAACTTGATGTTATGAATAAAGTTTCTTTAATATTGTACATGTCTTTTGGTGAACATAAGCAGTCATTTCCATTGAAATATACCCAGGAGTAGAATTGCTAAATAATAGTGTTTTTATATATTTACCTTTAGTAGTTAATGCCAAACATTAAAAAAAATTTTTGTTCCAGTTGTACTCCTGTTAGTGCTTATGAGAGTTGCATTGTTCTGTTGTTATCATCAGTCTTTTTAGTTTTATCTAATCTGGTGGAGTAGTATCTCATTGTGGTTTCCACTGAATTTCTTTGATGATAATGATATTGAATTTTTTCATATGTGTATTGGCCATTTTTAGATCCTCTTTGGTGGGATATTTGTTGAAGTCTTTTGCCTGTTTTTTAACTAATTAAAAGTGATAATTATAATTAATATTATATTGCTATAATTATATATAATTACTTTTAACATAATTAATAATATAATAATTACTTAATTTACTTACAAGTCTATAGGAGGTTTCTATGTTTTTTGGTATAAGTTCTTCGTTGGTTATAAGTATTGCACATATCTTCTCCCAGCCTGTAGACTGCATGTTCACTGTCTTCATTATTCTTTTTCATGAACAAAAGTTCTTGATTTTAATGAAGAACAATTTGTCAGTCTTTTCTTTATGGTGCCCAGTGTTGTTGAGCCCATGAAGAAATTCTTGCCTATCCAAAGGTCATGAAGATATTTTTCTATGTTTACTTCTAGAAGCTTGATAAAATGTTTTAGCCTTGACATTGAGGTCTCTAATCCATCTCAAATTAATTTTTCTGCCTGGCATGACGCAGGGGTCAAGTTTCAGTTTTTTTCAAGTGGATATCTAGTTGACCCAGCACCATCTATTAAAAACTATCTTTTCCTTTAGTGAATTGCAGTGCAGCTTTTGTGGTTTTCCAGGTGTCTACATATGTGTATGTGTATTTCTGAACTCTTTATTATATTCCATTCATCTGTTTATCTTTGTAACAGACCACGCTATCTTAATTGCTGTCACTCTATTGTAAATTCTGTAATCTGAGAGTATAATGTCCTTTTGCTAATTCTCAATATGACCTTAGCTATTACAGGTTCTTGCACTTCCATATACATTTATCATCAGCTCATCAATTTTCACTAAAAATAACTTTCTTGGATTTTGACTGGAATTGCATTGAAACGATATCAACCTAGAGACTGAAAATCTTAACAGTATTAAGTTCCAATCCATGAGCAGGATAGACCCTGCCTTTTATTTAGGTTTACTTTAATTTCTCTCAGTAACTGTAGTTTTCACTACAGAGCGCATCCTTCTTAATATTTATACCTAGTATTTGGTGCTTTATGATGCTGTTCTAATGACATTTATTTTTATTTAATTTTCTACTTGTTTGTGTCTAGTATATAAAAACACAATTAGCTTTTATTTAGTTAGTTCTTTAATTTTTTGTTTAAATTCAATTAGCCAACATATAGTACATCATTAGTTTCAGATGTAGTGTTCAATAATTCATCAGTTGCAGGGAGCCAGATGCAGGGCTTCATCCCAGGACACTGGGGATCATGACCTGAGCTGAAGGCAGACACTCAACTGACTAAGCCACCCAGGCGCCCTGATTTTTTTTTTTTTTTTTTAGTACCAATACCCAGATCCCACCCCATACCAATGAAATCAGAACTTTGAGTACAGGACGAGAGCATCAGTATTTATCTAAAAGCTTCCCAGATGATCCTAAGGTGTTTTCAAGATTGAGAAGCACAGTTCTTTAAGGAGAATTACTTCCAGTCTTGGGTAAAAGAAAATAGTAATTTTCACAGAATCTATTACCCCCTTCTAAAGAGTTGGAATAGAGAGTTCTGCAAGCTTTTAATCTTTTATGAAAACCTGGAAGAGAGTTTTTTTGGGGGGGGAGGGGGACCTTTCTGCATGACTCACCTTTTGTTGTCCAAAGAGATAATTTCAAGAAATCCTTTGACTCTTGGCAAAAATAACTTCTCACTTATTTTAACAGCACAGGAATCTTTTGGCTAATTTTTGTTGTTGTTATTCTTAGCTGAATTATGTTGACATAAATTTAAAGCAAAAATAGTGAAGTATTTAGTTTTTTATTTTATTTTAAAGTAAAAATGCCTTCCAAATGCTGAAAGTACGGCCAAATGCCTCTTCTGGTATAACCTAGAAAATGATAAGGATATACTGAGCAAGCCAAAAATCTCAGCTAAACCAGCAGGAGCAGGCTGGTTTTAGGGAAAGAAACAACCTCAGCTCTGCCATTTTAAACCTTTGTGTCCTTTCACGAACCACTGATCTGTGACTCAGTAATCCTGACATCACTGGACTGAGGTACATACTGTTATTACCCTCCCCTCTTTCCATTTTACAGAGGACGAAATGAGGGTTTAATAACTTGGCCAAATTCACCAAAGAGATGATGGTGCCTGCATATGTAGCTAGGTTAGTCGTATGCTCAAGTCCAGCACATCACAGATCTCACCACCCCATTGGACAGATGAGGCAACTGAGGCCAAGTGAGAGGAAGTGAATGACCCAGGATCATATAGCTGGTTGTACACAAGTCTTAATTAGAAAAAAAGTGGTTTAACCAAATGATATAAATTCCAGCTCTCCATAAGCTAATAAAGCAACCTGCTCCTCATAAACCAAATACACTGAGAGCCCCCAGTTTGGGACTTTCACGTAAGCACTGTCCTGTGTTTATACCTTATAGGTGAGGCCCATGTAGAAGGGCAGGAACATTTCTACATGGAAACGCAAACTATCCTGGCTATCCCAAAACAGGAAGATAAAGAAATGGTCCTATACCTTGGAACACAGTTTCCAAGCCATGCACAGGTAACAGGATATTTTTGGAAAATGGGACTCCAGATGTGGTGTGCTGTAGGGCCCTACAACCAAGCACTCTGCTCTAGGGGACTTTGGATTCCTTCGACTCCTGTAACTCAAACTCTCTGTATATTTGACATAAGCTACAGTCCAGAATGGAGAAAATGGGGCACATATTTCCCTTAAAGGGGAGACGTTTCAAAGAGAAATGAAAATTTCGCTACCTTCCAAAACATAGGTAAGATAAATCTTACCCTTAAAACAACTGTGATAGTATAAACCTAATATCAGGGAGGTCAAAGCCTTCTTATTATATTTAAATTTCCCTTTGTGGTTCACTCCTGTCGCTTCCCTGTCTCAGTGTTTGTATGTATTGGTGAGGCACGTGTAAAGCGATTGCGTTTTCATGCAGTAGCAGGTGATTTCCAGTCCTATTCCAGTGGTTGAGATAAAAGGCATTGCTGCACCCAGGCAAGTAAAGGAAATCCTCTGACACTCCCCTCTTCTGAGATGTGGAGATGTTGGGTCTAGAATAGTGTCTGGCACAGGGGGATACTTAAACAGTTATACTGAGAGGAGGAGTAATGACAAGCACTACTGAGGGGAAAAGCAAAAGCTGAGGGCTTCCTGGTAGAGCAAAGTGAGTTGGTACCTTGGGGTCCTGCAGGGGTAGATAGGCTCAGTGGGAGGAGGAAGCTACTATTCAAGGCAAAATGAAAGTCTGAGGGAACTGATGTTGAGCTGGGATGTGGCTGTGGCCTCCATGGTTACAAGTTTTGAAGTGGACAGCAGAGGAGTGAGGAGTTATGGTTTTGCCCTGAAAAACCTACGTAATCTCCCACAAGTTGCCGGGCACCAGTATCTTTTTCTATAAATTGAGAGAGGTGATAAAGATCACCTGTGAGCTCTCTTTTGACAGAGAGTATGCAGGTCTGAGCTCCAAAATGGATAAAATGCATGCCCCAGGTTATCATTGCTGTCTATCATCAATACCTTCTAAGGTATAATTAGTTAACTTCATGAGGCATTTCCCAGGGGTAACTAGGGTACAGGGTACTCACAGCCCTTCATACATTGCTGATACACATGAAAAATGGCACAGCCTGGAAAATAGCATGGCAGTTTCTAAGGATATTAAAGATAGTGACTACATAAACCCAACATTTCCATGACTAGGTATCTACCTGAGAGAATTGAAGTCATCTGCCCACACAAAAATTTATATGTGAGTGTTCATAACAGCATTGTTTACAAAGTAGAAACAATCCAAATGCCCACCAATTGATGAATGGGTAAACAAAGACGGTATATCCGTACAGTGGAATATTATTCCGCCGTAAAGGAATGAAGTACTGTTACATGCTACAACATGGACAACATGCTTTCAAAAACCTTGAAAACATTATGCCAAGTGAAAGAAGCCAGTCACAAAAGATCACATATTGTATGATTACGTTTATATGAAATGTTTCAAACAGGTGAATCTATGGAGACAAAAACTAGATCAGTAGTTGCCTAGTGCTAGGGAAGCCAGAGAAAGGTAAGGAGTGACTGCTCAGTAGATCCAGGGTTTCTTTGGGGTTGCTTAAATGTTCTAAAATTAGATTATGGTGATGGCTGCACAGCTCTAAATATTCTAAGTTATGGAACTAAGTATGTTCCATACTTAGAACTAAATAAATGTTCTATTTGTTGAATTACGGGTTTGACTAGGCAGACGGGAAGTGTACGGGTGAGGAAATAAACTATCAAATTGCACTTATGTGGCTTCGGGGACTTACCTCTTGCAGGAATTTGTGGCTGCAGCATTAAACATTCCAAGGAGTAGGATCGCCTGCCACGTGAAAAGAATTGGAGGAGGATTTGGGGGAAAAGTGACCAAGCCTGCTCTGCTAGGAGCCATTGGTGCCGTGGCCGCCAACAAGTAAGATTCGCGGTAGCAGCTGCTCCTGGCGGTGCAGAGACCATCGTGTCCTTCCGGTTGTGCGCCCCAGCCTCCATCCCGCGGGTCACAGCCTTTCATCTCCAAAGGGTGGACTTAGCATGTGGGCGGAGGAACACTGGACCGGAACCAGAGGATCTGTGTTCTAACCCTGCTCTTGAACTGCCACTCACTCACAAGGTCACCTTGACAAGCCACCTCAGTTTCTTCACCCATAAACTGGTGAAAATAATATCTACCTGTCTTGTAAGATTATAGGGTAAAATAGATGTAATCACTGTGTGTCTTGACTGAGATGTAACCACGTATTACTTTTCATTGACTTTAAAACTTTAAAATATTTATGTTTTAAATTGTTAAAATAAATCAAGCTCAGCTTGCCTGCGTGGAAGAAGGGTCAAAACCCTAATCTTACAAGAGACAGGTTTTGTCATGAGAAGAACCAATGTCTGCTGCTCCTGGGAATGTTCACTTAGCCTCTCCATCATCCAAATGGAATAACCAGACACAGGAATAGCTGTGACTTTTGTGAACCTTATAACTACTAAACCTCTCCAAATATTCAAGACAAACTTAATTTATCGTAGGCTACTGCTACAAAAGGAAAAACTGTGAATGCCTTAGGTCATTGGCACTTTCCAACAATGGAAAAGGCTGTCTTATACAAATGGGTGTGCAGGCACCAGGAACATTCCTTCAGAAGCCAGAGTCCTCAATGGACATTTTATGAACAGGGAGCTGAATGAAAAGGGGCCTGAGCTCAACAGAGCATTGGTTCTCAACCTTTCCAGCCTCAAAATCCCCCGTGGCAGTTATTTTAATGCCCCTTTTAATATCCCAAAGTAAAGTTCATAACAATATAACCTACTTATACACATAATTGCAAAATAATCATACAATCCCCTAATGTTATATAAAAAATTTTAAATGAAAGTAACTTAAAATGAAATAATGTAGCATTTCAATATATAAATTCTCAGTCATGATAAAACCAGGATAATAATAGGAACCATGTTTATTTTAATGTCCCCCACAAACTTCTGAAATGTTGTTTAAAGCATGTGACTTCCCCCCCTGAAAACCACTAAGCCTGATTATTTCAAGCCCCCTTCCCCATCTCTTTGTTTCTACAATTTATAAAGCATCCAGCATATTAATAGAGTCATTTCCTATAGGACTGGCCGCCCAATCCGGTTTATTCTAGAGCGTGGTGATGACATGCTGATAACTGCTGGCCGCCACCCACTCCTCGGAAAATACAAAGTGAGTGAGATCAAAAATTTTAGGAAATTGCCTAAAACATTGTTCAGTGATAACCAACCAACCGACAGGAGAGGAATATTTGGATGCTGCCTACAACTGACCAGAACTTTCTTGGAATCCTAGTCAACTTGGGCATCAGCCTCAGTGTCCCTCTGGTGACTATTACGTCAAACCATTTTCATAAGTTAGGTAGACTGACAACTGTGATTACATGTGTTTGTGTACTGACATGGTTGTATCGAGAAAGTGGTTTTACTTATATCACTTTGTAGATTGGATTCATGAACAACGGTGTGATCAAAGCTGCTGATGTTGAATATTATATCAACGGTGGATGCACTCCTGATGAGTCTGAGTCGGTAAGAAATATGCCTTTCCCAGAGGCTACCAGTTGAGCTGTATGTGTCACACTTTATTGGCATGAATATTTGTCATGCAAAGTAGATAAATTCTATGAAGGGTTCTAGTTAGAGAAAAAATTTGGTTAAGTGGTTTTGAATATTTGATAGATGTGAAGTGTTGTTTTGTTTTGCTTTAATTCAGGTAACAGAGTTCATCGTGCTGAAATCTGACAATGCATATTATATTCCTAATTTCCGGTGCCGGGGTAGGCCCTGCAAAACAAATTTGCCATCCAACACAGCCTTCCGAGGATATGGCTTCCCTGAGGCTGCAGTGGTGGCAGAAGCTTACATGGCTGCTGTGGCATCGCAATGTAACTTATCCCCTGAAGAGGTAATAAGTCAGCACCCCCTAACAAAACAGCATTGGTTCAGATATATCTTGAGTGCGTACATATAGCATTATATCAGCTTCTAAGTAGATTCAAAGAAATAAAGTACACCATCTGTGTATTAGTTAGCTTTTGGTATATAACAAGTCAACCACAAAATTAAATGGACTAAAATAACAGAAAGTATTTCTTCTGGTTCTCAGGATCAGCTAGGTAGCTCTTCTGGTCTGAGCCAGCTCAACTGGAGTTTTATGGTCTAAGACAGCTTCGTTTATGTGCCTGGTGGTCACTGGGCCAATTAGTCTGGGGGACATCTCAGCTGAGAAGGGTCATGTCCACTTCACCTCCAGAGTCTCATCCTCCAGTAGACTAGCCCAAGTTAGTTCTCGTGGTGGTGATCACAGACTTCCCAAGAGTGGCAGGAGTGTGGCAAGCCCTCAAGTGTCTGCCTGTGTTGGTCTGTATTGGTCTATATTGTCCCATGGGCCAAAGCAAGTCACATGGCCAATCCCAGAGTGAGGGCGAAGCCACCTAAGAGCATGAACACGGAGAATGAAATGATTGCCATTTGTGCAGACATTCTACCATGGCTGCAGATGTTAAGGAGCTAATTTGAACAGTTAAGAATAAGGAAATGTTGTGTAGGGGTAGAATAATTTTGAGTGGGGAGAATTTTGTCTCACCACTAACAAAATTTGTGGCAGGGTTCATAATAGTTGGTACCTGCTATTTCTCAGGGTCATGGTGAAGTTAACTGAGATAAGACACTTAGCCTACAGCCTGGAGCAGATGAAGTGTTCACCAGTAGTTTCTGCTGTTATTGTGGTTATTGCTGTTACTGTGATGTTTTTACATGTACTCTTGCACTTGCATATTTACAGACATTTAAATGGTTTCCTTTTTTAGAAAGACTTTCTTCATATCAGGTATATAGCAAAAACCCATGCCCCACTAATGGAGTAAGGATATGTCCTTAAAATCCATTTTATTGTCTTTCAGGTTAAAGAAATAAACATGTATAAGAGAATTAGCACAACAGCCTACAAGCAGACATTTAATCCAGAGCCATTGCGAAGATGCTGGAAAGAATGTCTGGAGAAATCTTCATTCTCTGCTAGGAAACTGGCTGCAGAGGAATTTAACAAAAAGAACTACTGGAAGAAGAGGGGGCTTGCCGTGGTCCCCATGAAATTTACCGTTGGGTTCCCTGTGGCCTACTACAATCAGGTGAGGTTGAGAGAGGTGTCTGTCTTCTCACCAGAAGCCCTTTTCCACATGACTGGCTGTCTGAAAATGGCAATCTTTGCAACTAGGGATGGCCTCCTGCGGGGAAAGAAGAAAGCGGGGCGATTCCTACAGCAGGGAACAAAGCAGGTTTAGGCAAGCGTGGGAGACCACAGGTATCAGGGCAGATCAGGTGTGACACGGTAGCAGGGACTCGGAGTGATCAATGGGTAAAGTCTAGTTTGAGGGGTCTGACCTTGGGCAGGGCCCCAAACACGAGCATTGGGGAATGAGGTCTAATTTCAAATCCATGAGAGAATTGGGAGAAATAAGAGGATCTCTTTCTCTCTTTCCTAAATTCTTAGTGGCAGCAGTGGGGTCATCTGAAGACAGAGCTTTCAAAAACACACGAGAACAGACAGAGCCACCCCATTCACGCAGGAACTTGGGGTTACTATGTGAAAGCTCCGTGACTGCTGTGCCTTGTTTTAGGTTTCACCTTGAACAGTGTTTCATGGGGCTCTGCTTCTGATTCTGTCTTATTTTTTGCTTCTATCCCCATCTGAAATGTCCCCTTAACAAACCTATGCCAAGGAAAGAATACAGGCCCCCTTCATGGTATGAATGCCTCTCACCAGATTATCTTCCATACACACCCTTCCTTGGCGTCCACTAACAAGGCAGAAAGCAAAATGAGAGGGCGAGAGGGGAAGGCCAGGAGCACTGCACGGCTTGGAGCCGCTGCTGTCTTTCCCCCGGGGGTGCTTCTCAAGCTAGAATAACACACAGACCCCCTTTAAAGGAAAGCTTCTGTGGACTCTGTGATCACTTAAATTACTTATTTTGATGTTATTTAACTGTGAATAACCTCAAAACAAGGAATAAGCTTCTTCTAGCTCTTATGTCTTTATAAAATACAAACAAAATTGGAAATTAAATAAAAATAGTATCACAAATGCCAGTAAGAAAATAATAACATTAACTTAACATAGTAGAAGATGTGGCTTCTTTAAAACTAAGTGCTTGCTCACAAAATGATGGTAGTGCCGGCTGTTGCTGCTGTACAAGGCATTTTGAAATCTTTGTCCTAAATGCCTACGTACGGTGTGCTGACTCACTGTCCCACCTCTTGCCTCTAATATGCCCCATTAATTAAAATAGCCCTACTTGGTGGTTGTACAATCATCAACATAAAATCTAACATGGGCTCTGAAAGCATGTGGCAATACCCACTGTTAAGTGGTTATCTATTACTCTTGTTAGATTATCATTAGGCGAAAACACAAAGTTTAAAAGTTCTTGTAGAGAACGTGACAGCCCTGAGATACAGCCTCAGACTCAGGAGACCAGCATAGCTAAATTAGTTGATATTTTCCGTGCTTGGTAGCAGGGGCATGGGCATCAGCACAGGGGTCGAGGTCCCAAGGGGGCACCTGCAGGGTGCTGGGCCACATGCACTAGCATGAGAGAGGAATTGCTGTAAAGAAAAATTCCAGCAACTTGCAAACCACCTAACGTAGACCAGCCTCCTTCCTCCTATGGCCTGGTCCCTGGAGCCACTTGCACAGGCTGTGGATTCTTCCACTGGAAGAGTCAGCCCCAGAGAAAGACAGCAGCAGTGAGTTTGAAGGAGACAGCCTGGCATAGGTGTGGAGGACACTGGGCTTAGGTTTAGGAGTTGTCGGTTCCAGTCCTGACTCTGCCACAAGCTAAGCACCTGGGTTTGGCCATTCTCCTCCTCCCCAGGCTTCTACTCCCCCATGTGCAAAGTGAAAATTTGGACAAAATCGGTGGATCCCAAACCTGGCCAATCTTCAAAATCACCTGGGAGTTTAAAAAATGGGTGCTTAGGCTCTACCTCCAAACTTCTACTAAGTTGGAATTTCCAGAATGAGACCCATCCTTTTCCCTACCATTATCCTGAATGTCAGCAGCATTTGGAAACCATTAAAACATCTCAAGGTTCTTCCAGCTCCTCTAGTTTCCAAGGCAGTTTGTGCCTGGAAATTTACTCATACAGGTTCTATTTGCTTTAAAATTAATTTCCCTGTTTTGGAGAGAAGAATAATAAACTATCGTACAAGGTGGGGCTTTGGAGTGGCCTCAAAGCAATCACACAAGGCCCCAGAAGGCCAGAGACTGGTAGGAGGGGAGATGAGCCACCATTCATACATTGACATTGATGGCTTTCAAGTCTGGGGTTTATTGACAGGGGTTGTTTGTCGCTACCTGTGAAGGCTTTCTTCTCCAGTATAAACAGTGAGAGATGGGCTCAATCAAGCAAAACCGTTCATCTGGCAACCTCAGCTAAACTCTCAGCAACATTTGGCCTTGTTATTTTCCAAACTGTGTAATTATTTCCCCCAGGCAGCTGCTCTAGTCCATATCTACCTTGATGGCTCCGTCCTGGTGACTCATGGTGGCTGTGAAATGGGACAAGGTCTTCACACCAAAATGATTCAGGTGAGATAAGTGCCCATCATCTCCACTGTAACAAAGTATAGCACCTTACAGTCAGTTTAGCAGCCTTTTTCCTGTTGAGCAGGAGAAATACCATCACGCTACATGCACGGATCAACTGTAAGACTCATCTTGATTTCAGGAATGCAGACTGTAGGGGGGTGAAGGAAGTGAGTGTTGGAACCGAGGAAATATGTGATATTATTCTTCCTGAACAAAAAGAATCAGGTCTTCTGACAAGTGTGATTCTGGTTTTCAAAGATAAAATACTTTTCAGCTTTGTGGCACCTGCTCAAAGCAATACAGTGTTAATTCAGATCTTCAATTAAAAATTGATGTGTTTAAAAGGATGAGAAATTATGTTCATAGAATTCACAATCTACTTAGGAACTCCACATGACTGGCCATTCCGTGTACTAATTCAAAGAAGTGTTTCTAATACTTATTAAAGAGCAAGAGATTATTTGCAATAGGAAATTTTTCCTTCTTTTTTTAATATTAAATAAGAATGTGTTGAATATGATACCTGAATCAAATTGTGGGAGCAGGTATGTGTGTATGGGGCAGGGGGAGGAGACAAAGCTGCTCACCCAATGAGAAATAGGGAGAAGACACTTTCCTTCAGGAAATAATATTATTTAATAGAGTGCTTGGAATTAGGAAATTACAAAAATCCACAGGGCCTTCTTTTAACGTATCTTGCTTCTTTACAACAAAATCCTTATGCCTGCAAAATGTCCCACAAAAGAACCATAATCTGCTAAATTATCTGTAAATCACAGAAGATGAAGGTCAAACAGTAAGATCAGGCCTCAGCCTTGCCTACTGCATGTGTCCTACTAAACTACATGTCCCAGAGTGACCATACTGCCGTATGGCTCCTTATGAAACTGGTATAAAAGCAAGCGCAAAAAGTTTCTTTGGTTGCTGCAAACTCATAATCTACATATGAAACCCTGTCTTATAGGTTTGTGCCAATAGGACAGTCAGGTTTTATATTCCGTTCAAAACAATTAAAATGTTTTTAATTTGGGGGGAATGCTTAAAGTCAATGAACAGAGAATATTAAGATGCTGTCTTAAATGTTTGTGCCAATAGGACAGTCAGGTTTTATATTCCGTTCAAAACAAGAATTAAAATGTTTTTAATTTGGGGGGAATGCTTAAAGTCGATGAACAAAGAATATTCTTCTTCTGCTTCTGACAGGTGGCTAGTCGAGAACTGAACATCCCCCAGTCATATATACACCTGTCTGAAACAAGCACCATCACAGTGCCCAATGCTAGCTTCACGGCGGCGTCGATGGGAGCAGACATCAACGGGAAGGCTGTACAGGTGCCTGTCTTTCAGTTCTCACTCAGTGATAGTGCTGGAGGAGACCTTGTCCCACCCCTTCTTTTATGGAAGATGAAACAGTCCAAGAGAAGTCAAGTGGCTGATTGCAGAACATTCAGCTAATTACCTGCAGAGCCAAGACTCCAAGTCCAGTTTTCTGGGGCTCCCATCTGGTGCTCTTTCTGCTGTCCTGGGCTGTTTTTTGTAATTAATGTTTGGTTGCATATGAAACCTGCAACCTTCAGCAACCTCCCTTTGTGTTAGATGAGAGAATCTCTCCCTGACCTCACCCCAGCACACCGGAGAAGTGCAGAGTAAGTGCATCACTAACAGGACATCCTCATTCCAGGAAGGGGTTGACCTGTCTTTTACCTCTCTAAGGATCAGTTTCCTCTTCTGTAAAATTTCACCTAACTACCACCCATCTCGTAGAATCATTGGGTGGCTTGCAGAGATCATGCAACAAAGCCACCACCACCACCTCCCTTCTCCCCACCCTCCAACCTCCAGAAAACCACTGACTGACCATTAGGGACCCACGAAAGACAAACACCTTGATTTAAAGAGATTTCAGCCTGTTGAATATGCCCATATATCATGTGAACCGTGATTCCCAAAGTATGTTCCTTGGAACAGTGGTCCCATGACGCTCTCAGTGGAAAAAAAGGATTCTGTAGTCAACAAGTTTGGAAAATGTTGCATACTACATCCCGCTCATAGAGACTTATGATGCATATTATCATAATAAATGCTCTGACAACTCCTGCAGTATAGAAACCTCTTTAACTTTGTTTCACTGTTTTTCCCAAGCTTGCTTAACCATGAAAACATTTTCATTAATAAAACCCCTCCTAATATCTATAGAATCAGCACCCAAGAAAAACAGTCTGGGAGATTCTCATTTGGTTAAAACACGTAGGTGACTGAGTCCATTTTTCACCTTTTATCTAGATTCTAGTTGTCTTGCAAACACAGGTGGCACAAAGACACCCAATGCATGGCTAGGCATAGTCTCAGGCATTGATAAAGCAGACATACTATAAAAATTTAAAAAAAAAAGATTAAAAAAAGGAAACAGTGTTTTTAGAAATATTTTTATATTTTATAATGAAAAATCATCATAAAAAGTCATAAATTTGTGTGACTTCTTCACACTTATTTTGTTGATTCCATATTGATTTAACGAACATTTACTGAGGGCCTACCATGTGCTAAGTAGTATAAGCACTAAGGGTAGGTAAAGCACTAAGTGAAACAGGACTAAGTCCAAAGAGCCTGATCTCATAGAGCTTACATTCAAGCAGTCAATCAATCAATCAGTCCTTGAGCCAGGTTGTGAACACAGCAAGAAAAGAAGCCATGCAGGTATTTGGGAGCAGAGGGAGCTAGCTTACTATGCTTGAGAAGCTGCAGCAGGCCTGGGGGACTGGAGCAGAGAAAGCAAAAGGGAGCAAGGTAGAAGAAGTAAGAAAGACAGTAGATGGGTAAGATTAGGGTGTAAATGTTTATTCTTGAAGCTGGATAAGGGGGGCTAGTGCATTATTTTACTTTTATGTATTTTAAATTTTTCTGTAATGTAAAAACTGGAAAATTTGTATCTGGCATTTAGAACTTCAGTAGAGGGAGGTGACCCTACCAAGGGACATAAGATGAGAGAATTCTCCATACAAAGAAAGGAGTTCGGGACGTCACAAAAGAATGAAATTGTTCTCTGCAATATCTCACTCTCTTAAAGAGAAGACAGTCAGACTGCTGAGTGTAAAGTTATGTGTAGGAGTATAAGGTCAGGACACAATTAGGAGAAAAATACCTGATATTTGGGCAGGCAGGAACCCTGTGACCTAGGTTTGCCTTGGATGTGACCCTCTTTTGAAATGCACCCATTTGTAAGAAGGTCGGTGATTGAAAGCTGAATGAATCAGCAAAGAGATTTATGAAAACAAGGATCTCTGGGGTGCCTGGGTGGCTCAGTCGATTAGGAGGCTGAGTCTTGGCTCTGGTCATGATCTTAGGGTCCTGGGATCGAGGCCCGTGTCAGGCTCCCTGCTCAGTGGGGAGTCTGCTTCAGGATTCTCTTTCCCTCTGCCCCTCCCCTCACATGCTCTCTCTGTTTCTCTTTAAAATAAATAAATTTTAAAAAAAAGAAAAAACCAAGGAACTCCCTAACACATGAGAAGCCAGAAACCACTTCCCAAAGAGGGGATGATAGAAAAGAAGGAGCAGAAACTAAGAGGGGGCATGAGAGGTGATCTGAGGCTGTGATGAGTACGTAAGGGCAGACATGAAGAGATTCATGTTTGAATTAAGGGTGGAGGCCAAGTTGGAGCCCACTGACACAAGGAGTCAGCAGGTGTAATCTCAAGGGTCTAAGATTTCACCTCGATCCTTCTTATTTTCGTTTCACTGATAATGTTTTGAAAATTTGAAAAGCACATTTGGCATCATCAGAATGACCACTTTATAAGTGACGTGTTGCCATGAGACCTCTGACCTCACATTTGGGACCAAGAAGTATACTTTGTGTCAAGGCAACAAGAAAACAGCACAGATGGACTTCCTAGGTCAAAGCTGTTTTTTCTTGCCCAGTGAAGAGCCGCTGATGGCAAGGTATAAAGTGCAGATGAAAATCTAGTGGTAATTTACATAAGAAGAATGGAGAGAAAATTGCTCTGTCAGCTGGCACGGAGCAGGCACACTCAACTCCACTGCACGTGGGCGAGAGCAGCCAAGATGGCCACTTTCCAGGCAGCAATTTAGCTTCAGAGAAACAACATCATCAACCAACTAAACTAATGTTGTTATTTTGAATTTTGTTGGTGTGTAGATTGGTTTGTGTGCTTTGTCATTTTATTTTTGCTTTAAAGGTACAAAAGAGCTATAACTCTAAGGAGACTCAACTAGCTTTATATTAGCATGTATTAAAACAGCATTATAATAAAAATAATGGATGTCAACACGGCAGGATCCATAAGAATATTTGTTTCCTTCAGAGGGGTTCCCTACATTACTCAACTTTAAGAAACCCTGCCTAGAGGACTAGCAAGCAGGTTCACAAAACTGACAGATTCCATTTGAATTGATTTGAGTACTTAACATTTTGCTATTTCCTGTGCTTTAATTTCTGATGTCATTTCAAATATTTATTTTTAGAATGCCTGCCAAATTCTTATGGCCCGTCTTCAGCCAATCATCAGGAAAAACCCTGAAGGAAGATGGGAGGACTGGGTGAGTGTTCTATTATCTCTGCCAGGAAAAGGCAGATATGTCCAGTTGGGCGATGGCCCTAAGTGCCTGGGCTGATGGGTGGTGCCCATTCAAGAAACAAAGCATTTATTAACATTTACTTCAGCTTTTCCAAAAAAGCAAAAGCAATGTCTGGATTCACTGAAACTTGACTTTATTTCAGAGCCTGATCTCTCACAAAGAATGATAACAGCATGGGCTCTAAAGTAAAACACACATTAGGGTTACTGTCCCTGCTCTGTCACTACTGGCTCTGGGAGACAAGTTTCACCTTCAGTGCCTCAGGACCTTGGTTTTCTCACCAGAGCAGCAGAGATAATAGCAGTCCTACTACCAAAGGATTACTCTATTTTTAATAATAATAATAGTTATTATTATTATTACTATTATTATTATCTTTAGTATTCTTATTCCCAGCCCCACCCAGGTTAATCCAGTAAGGAAGCTGACTTAATATACTGGGACAGTCCGTCAGATTATTTGGGAAAAAAGCAGAGTAAAAGTACATACGTATACAGACACACATACACATATAAACACGTGTGTATATGTACATAACTGTGTAGATACAAAAGTACACGAGTATGGTCTAGCCCCCTCTTTAATTTAAAAACCCAAAAAGCGTTAAAAAATAATAAACTCTACACTGTGCAACCCAAAAAATAGAGGGCCTCAGAGCATAGCTAGCAGCTGCCCCTGTACATCCCTCTTGAAAAGCATGACCCGTGCCTTGTACAAGGTGTACATCTCGACTGAGGTGAATACAAGTAGTAAGCTTGCTCCAAACAAGAGAGGAAAGGTATTTTTCATTACTTTCCCTAAATTTATATTTCTTTGGTAACCTATCATCTCTTCCAGATTGCAAAAGCCTTTGAAGAATCCATCAGTCTCTCAACTACTGGATATTTCAAGTAAAGGACATTTTTACTTTGGGTTAGATTACAGCTGGGCAGAGATGGTGTGCACTCATCAGTCTGAACAGATGCCCGGAGAGCCCGGGAGCTCTGCCGGGTCCCCACTGTCACCCTCAGGCCTGGGTCATGGCGGGGAGGCCTAGGGACTCCACCAGGAGGGACCCGCAGCTATTTACACACACTCGGACCCAGTCCAGTAACTGCCCTCCGGAGGGTAGAGGTCAGACATCAGTGGGGCTTCTCCCCGCGTCTGCGCTGCAACTACTACGATTCTGATCACACACACCCCTTGCCGAAGAAGGGGAGGGAGGACGGCAGCCATGGGGAGGGTGCTCCGTTCATCTCCAGGCCCCACAGTACAGTGAGCGATGAGACCACCACTGGGGAAAGGGCCCTTCCTTTTCACTGCTGGTTTCTCTTCTCAGAGGCTACCAGACGTATATGGACTGGGAGAAGGAGAAAGGTGACCCCTATCCATATTATGTTTATGGAGCATCCTGTTCTGAGGTTGAAGTTGACTGTCTGACTGGGGCTCATAAGGTAAAGAGCAACATTTGTGTTCACCATCTGCATAGTGTAAACACAAACATTGACGTGTTTTCCGTGTTGTTCATGACAATCAACTTGGTCCTCCAGCTGGAAGAACCAGGGACAGATATATAATTTTAGTAAAGATCTATTTTAAATAAATCATATTTTCCACTATATATTTTCTCTTGTAACAGCTCCTTAGAACTGACATCTTCATGGATGCTGCTTTCAGCATAAACCCAGCCCTGGACATTGGACAGGTGCGTAATACCAGGACCCTCTGACCACAGGAACTTTTGGTCAGTTCCATTCAGAAAAGTATTTCCCAGAATCCTCCAAATGTTGTTTATACCTGGTGCAAGTACTCGGCAATATATATTATATATTTTACACACGCACACACACACACAAATAGATAAAATATTGGACAAAAATTCAAGAAAAAGTTAACAATCATTGTCTCTGTATGGCAGGAATATGTGTGGCTTATCCTGCTTTATAATTCTCCGTGCCTTCTAATTTTTCTTCATGAAAATTAATATGTTCATAATGAGGGAACACTATATAAATACAAAATAATAAAGTTACATTAGGATTCATATTAAATTTAAACAGACTGCAATTTAAGGAAATATAAAAGAAAAAGATATACTTAAACATAATTTTTAGCCTCCTGCAGAATTTAATTCTGATTTTGATCTCACAAACAATAAAATTAATGCACCGAAAGTCTTTTTAAACTTTGAGTTAAAATATTTCCAGCTGTTGGTGTAGCTTTGCTTTTTTCTAGTCTTGTTACTGAAGGTGGAGCCAGTGGAGGGGCCACATGAGCCCACCCCAGACCTACTAACCACCCCCCAGGTGAGGCAGGGCAGCTGGTCCCTGGGGTCCACCTGAGTAGCATGCTGGAGCAGTGGAGAAGCTTGGCATCACACCTGACAGACCCATGGTACTTTCGACTGCCAACAGCTTCCCAGCACCCTAAGAGATTGGTTTATCTGGGTTAGCCATTGGGCTTTATAAGGAACAATTTTATTGATCCCTCTGTGCTTCTCAAAATGTGGTTCTCAGACTCTGCAACAGAAGTATTTATAAGTGTTTATTGGAAACATGGATTCCTGAACCCAGGAATTCAGTCCAGGCTTAAACTTGTTCCATCTTAACTTTGCTGGGCTGAGACAGAAACTGGCACGTTTAGCCTGCACCTGAAATTCATCTTAAGCCTGTAAAGTTTGAGAACCACAGCTCACCCAGTCCTCGCCTCCCCTTCCCTTTCCTATCCCTCCTCCCAGCTCCTTTCTGCCTCTTTATTGTTTAAGCAAAGGCAGAAAGGGAGATGCCATGATCCAGAAAACCCTACATTTGTCTCATTGGAAAAGGAAAGAAAACTAGAAGTATGTTAGACTTGATCTCTTGACCTCGATCTTTTACTTTAGGGATAAGCATTTGGAAGTATCCAAATACAGAATTCAGATTTGTATACCTTATTCCTTAATTTTACATTTCCAATAAAATGCAAACTGTGACTCTCCCTCAATTCTTTAACCTCCAGGCAGACACCCCTTAAACCTATTCCCTAGGGCATATTAGTTTGTAAATAGAACTCATCATGACTTTTAATAAAAAATATTTAATTTAATATAAGTTTTTTCAATCCCATCTTGTTTAACATTATCTACTCTACATGGTAATTTATAAAGGGAAGTAAAGAAATCCAGATATTATAATAACCTACAGTGTTCCATTTATTCTAGTTCATGTTCCTTTAATGTTAGCTTCTTTTTCATCTAATTCAACAGACATTTATTAAGAACCCATGTACCAGGCCCCGTGCTAGTAACAGAAAACAAGAAGGCCAAGGCCTCAAAATGCTCATAAACATGAGAAAGAGCAAGATGGGAGATGTGAACAAGGAAAATACCCTCCGAGAGCCACCATGATGGGGGAATGTGTTCAAGAAACTACTGGAGGAAGTAGTTTCTAAATCCACCCAGGAGGTGGTAGGAGGATCCAAAAGGCTCCAAATAGGCAGGAACTTGAAGAATAAATAGGAATTCTCCAGGGGGAAAACCTGAGGTAGGGAGCAGTGAAGAGAGTCAGGAGAAACTGCAATACAAAGACTTGAAGGTCTGAATGAAATCTGGTGGGCTTGAGAATTACCCGGAACTTGTCAAGTGTCTGGTACCTGGCAAGTGGGTCACCTGGGCAAGAAGAACTAGGGATGAGGCCAGGCAGGATGGCAAGCACCAGACCCTGCAGGACCCTTTGTAAGTCCACCCCAGGCTGTCAAGAATGACTCGTTACGGTTCGGAGCACCATTTTCAGTCACATTGGAATATTTATTCAATCAATATCATATACTTACGAACTGCGAAATTCTTGCCTGTAGATTGAAGGAGCATTTATCCAAGGCATGGGATTCTATACCATAGAGGAACTGAAATATTCCCCAGAAGGTGTTCTCTACTCTAGAAGTCCAGATGACTACAAAATCCCAACTGTCACTGAGATACCAGAAGAGTTCTATGTCACTTTGGTGCGTTCCCAAAATCCCACAGCCATCTATTCCTCCAAGGTAAGAACGCAAGACCTCTATATTAGTTTGTAGGGCTACCATAACAAAGTACCACACACTACGTGGCCTAAACAACAGGGATATATTTTCTCACAGTTCTGGAGACTAGGAGTCCGAGATCAAGGTTTGATTTCTTCCAAGGCCTCTCTTTGGCTTGCAGATGGCCGCCTTCTCACCATGTCCTCCCATGGCCATCCCCTCTGTGTGCACGTCTGATGTCTCTCTCTGTATGTCCTAATTTCCTTTTCTTATAAAGACACCAATCATATTGGATTAGGGCCCACCCTAAAGACCTCATTTTAATTTAACTTCACCTCTTTAAAGACCTTATCTCCAAATATGGTCACAGTCTGAAGTAGGGGGTTAGGACTTCAGCATATGAATTTTGAGGGAGCATAGTTTAGTCTATTACAACCTACTCTTTCAAGAAATAATGAAAGAGTCCCCTGAGTTTGTTTACTCCTTTGAATTAAAAATCCCAACAGGAAAGGGGAAAAGAAAAGCAAATTCATGGCAGAGTGGTGCTCACTGACTTCAGAAGACCGAGTAGACTCTTCACTCATGAGAGAGATCATGAAACAAATTTAATCAAACAAGAAAGGTCAAGGAAGAGTCAAACATCTTGGGTCGTTAGGCTAAGTGCCATCATGAGATAAAACTGAAATTGTAAGCAAATTTCACCAGCCCAGAACTTTCTTTTCTGCACCCTTCTCGAATGTCCTCCAGACTCAATTCTTTCTTGTTTATCTGCCTCTCTCCACACCTCCCCAAATTGGAATAGTCTTTCAAACAAGTTTCTCACTATTTGCTCTGAGCTGTTAATAGCTGCTGATATAAGAGGTATTGACCCTATGTTCCCTGGAGCATATGGGCTCTAATTGGCTCTTAAAGACCTATGGTGAGGTTCTTGAACACAAGTGCACAAAAAAAACACAACTTCCCCCAATTTAAGTTCTATTCTGAGCCCACATCTGGCCAGACAGATGGCAGGCTAACCTTAGATTTTTCAGGAAATTGCCTGTCCTTCTTAAAAGTAGGTCGAGATCGGGAGGAAAGCAGGACTTCCTGTCTGAATGGCCTCTATCTCTACGTCTGCACCAGGACCATCTCTAAAGACCATCCTGACACAGCGTACAATCCTGCCTTTTAGGGTCTAGCCACATCCCTGCCAGTGTGCTCCAGATAGGACATTTCTGCCCCCCTCCTCCTCTTCAGAGGAAACCCCTCCTTCTACCAGCTCTACCTCTCCTTCTACATTTGCTTTAGAGTAAAAATCAAAGCCAGCGATAAGCTTTATTTGCTTAGAGATAAAGGCCAATTCTCCACTAAGGCCCTAACCACAGACCACAGACCAGATTACTTTGAAGAAAGAAAGAAGAAAAATCAGCACAAAGATGCATTGGTGAATCATTCAAAATATGATGCCACTACACTATTAATTCAGAAACATCCAGCACACACCAGGGAAGATAGCACACATGCAACTTCAACAATTCACTCTTTAGAGTCAACCACCTCACTGTCTTTCAGGCTCAGCTACAACGATTGTGGTGGTTTTGTTTGGGTTTTGAGTTAAACAAAAATGGTCTGGAGCCCAAAGTGGAATATTCTAGAGGGCACCAAGGGCCTTGGTTTTTAGGACTTTACCTGAGCAGAGGAGCAGGAGGTTTTAGCTGCCCCACTATCCTGATGTCCTGGGGCATTTTCATGAGCTACTTTGAGGAGGACCCCACACACAAATCAGCATGGGGGGAATTCGGTTCTGGCAATTCAGACATACTCCAGTCTAATGATTATACAGCCAGAAGAGGTGAGTGAGTGAGTGAGTGAGTGTGTGTGTGTGTGTGTGTGTGTGTGTGTGTATACACAAATTAGTCCTAACAGAACCATGCATTTCTGACAGACTTTTACCCTCCTCTCAGGGGTTGGGTGAGGCTGGAATGTTCTTGGGATCCTCCGTGTTGTTCGCCATATTTGATGCAGTGACTGCTGCCCGCAAAGAGAGGGGGCTGACCAAGACCTTCACCCTGAATAGCCCAGCAACTCCTGAGTTTATTAGGATGACTTGTATGGATCAGTTTACTGACATGGTAAGGGTGGTGAGGAGAGGTCTCTGGTAATCACCACTTACGTGGACTTTCAGGTTCTTGGTATGGATTTGGTAACCATGACAAAATCCCAGGGCAGGTTCATCTTTTCCAATGAAAATTCTCACTCTGCCTCTACCTGCTACTACCTATATACTTTAAAGCAACTGCAAAGTGAGTGGACCTCTTCAAATGATGGCTTGTTTCAGACCCCAAAGAAAAGCTGACTCAATTGAGCCAGTGCTAGTAGCAAATCCACGTGGTAGCTAACTTCACCTTAATAACTAAATTAGATGAAATAGATATCTGATCTGGTCAATTATTCAGAAAGTATTTGTTAAGCAAACTAGTAAAAATAATTTAAATTAAAATATCAAAGTCACTGGGCACTCTTTGATATGCCTTGTAATGACACACTAATAGAACACAGTTTCATTTTCCAGCTGCTGAAAATATGTCTAGAACCAACATAAGAAACTATTCCTATATTGAACTGCTTACTGCAGCCCTAACTGAAGGTCTAGTATAAAGTTAGATTTCACTTTATGCTTTTGAAAGTAACAGGGCTTCTGAATAAGATGCATCTTATCCCAAACATAAGAAGTTTATGAGGATAAAGAGATTTATGACTCAAGGATTGAAAGGAATAGGAAAACTATATATTTTTGATAAGAATAAAATGGACATTGGCTTGTTCTTTTTAAAAAAAAATAATTTTTCTTCTGAATTACAAGTTTTTCATATATAACATTTTATTAATTATCTTCCCTCTTGATTTTTTTTTAGATTCCTAGAGATGATCCTTCAACATTTACACCTTGGTCCATCCATGTGTCTTAATCCTATGTTTCTCTTAGAAGGTGAAAGAATACATGATTGACCTTAAAATTTTCAAACCAAAGCGAAGTATAGATTGGCTCCTGATTGTCAAGGATAATTTTAGTATCTTTTAGTTATTCTCCATGGTTTAGGTTGCTGCATGGTTATGTTTTAGGACATAAGTTTACACCAAAAGATATAATGAAGCTTAGAATCAAAAATTCTTCTTTTCATTTGCATTATCCTGAAGATCTACAACATCATGATTTTGAAACATGGTAGAGTTTTCATTACCTATTATCTTCAACAACTCCAGAAACTGCTCATGCTTTGTTCTTCAGAACTCTGATCACCCCTAAAATCATCCACCCCAAAACTCTCAGGATTGGATCCCCAAAGTCAGTGGTGTGATGGTGATAACCAGCTCACCTTGAAAAATCCATGATTGATAGTGTTTGCCAATTTCTGTGGTGTAAACACACCCACCTTGGCCAATTCTAAACCACTAACAATGAGGTCTCTGAACATGGGGTTGGAAGAAATGTACATAATTGGCTCTGGTGATCTCCAGCACTGAAAGCCCACCATGATCCTCAGGTTCCTGCCACTCCCACGTGGCCTGTTTAGATGAGGCTTAGGGGTGTAAACCATCCCAAGCCTCCAACTGGTCCTCATCTGCCATGAGCTATGCTCATGGTACAGTGTCTTCCTCTCCTGGGAAACCACATAGAGTAAAACAATGATCTCAAATCATTCTGCAGTCCCTTGATTTCGCTTAGTATCCAAAAGATGAAATCAGCACCGCCTTCCTTTTGTCATTTCAGAGGAGCAGAGAAATCCTGAGGGTTGGTTTGTTTGTTTGATTGATTTTTCAGTTATTTCTTAGCTATTTTGCATTGCATTTTCCTGAGGAAATGCAGGGTTATGCCAAAGGAGATGTTCAGTCCCTATGAGGTTTGAAACAAAATAAACAAATCACTTGTCGGGATTTGTATACCAGATATTAAAGCTCTGCACTTATTAATAGTAATTTTGTGTGTGAATGACTGTTCTTGTGTGTTTGAGACCAGATTGGAAGAATAGAAGGCTGGCAGTAGAAAAGAAAGGCTTCTTTCCAAAGAAAATTCTCGTCCGTCAGTCAGTGTCTCTTATTCTAAGAGAAGTGTGTGTATATGTGTGTGTGTGCGCACATGTGTGTGTATATATATTTTTAAATGTCTATTTGAATTCACCCAATAATTTAGTTTGCCTGGAACCCAACCCACACAAGCTGTGCCAGACAGAACAGCAAAAATAGGATCACTGGTATATTTTTCTTTTTTTTTTTTTTTTTAAGATTTTATTTATTTATTTTGACAGAGAGACAGCCAGCAAGAGAGGGAACACAGCAGGGGAGTGGGAAAGGAAGAAGCGGGCTCGCAGCGGAGGAGCCCGATGTGGGATTCGATCCCGGAATGCCGGGATGACGCCCTGAGCCGAAGGCAGACGCTTAATGACTGCACTACCCAGGCGCCCCACTGGTATATTTTTCTAGTAGTAAAATAGGAAGACACATTTATCACAGACACAAATTAATTTAAAAAGTATTGTACTTCACAGACCATATGGTCAAAGCCTCTGAAAACGCAGAAATTGAATTTTTGCAAAATAAGTCTGATCACTTCAGCAGTAGTTAATTAACTTGAAGAACTGGGGTTTGGGATGAAGTATTTACAAAAATAGTACATCTTATAGGATAGCAGATACCAAATTCTAATGCCCTTAAAATTTGACAATTTTTAGTATCTATTATATTAAAACTTAATCCATAGTACTAATTTAGATAAGTATCTTAAAATTTAATTATTGACTGTCTAATTTTAAATTGTTATTACAGTGATAGTTGCACAGAAGTGTAGGATACGATCTTTCTAACCAGTGATAAATGATCAAGAGCCCTTCAATGATTAAAACACACGATCATTATTAACTTTGGGCCAAACTGCCATTGCTTGTTACTTAGAAACCCACCATGGCTATTGCTTAATTGTGGGTTCAATAAAAGTTCATCAGAAGAGAAGTAACATGTGGCAGGTCTACACGCTGTGTCCTCCTTGCTCCGTTCAACCTGCGAGGCCAAGGACGTCTTACTTCTCCTGGACCAAAAGTTGATGACAGACCTGTCTTGTTCCATCTTACAAAAACACTGGGCAACTGGAGCTGAGTGAACAGTAGTGGGGAGGGATTTGATTTCTGTTCAGTGTCTTGAACCTGTAGACACTCACATGCACTTGGGTTTTAGAAATGGGATTGGTCAAAAAGAGGGCTGGCACAGGAGAGCTGGGACATCTACGTTGTTTCTTGAGAGGAAAAAACCTTTAAATCCTCTGCACTTGATGCTTTCAATGGTGGAAACTGGCCAAGTTCCTCACAGTCTCAGAACACGTGGAATCACAGGCTAAGTTTTCTGGAAGCAGATGCTGAGACAGAGTATGGGGAGCAGGATGTTTTTCAGGGAATTGATACTTGAGACAGGAAGGTTGGAGAAGAAGAATCGGGCAGAGGGAGAAGTCAAGCAAGACCCTGGAGGCCTCAGGAACTCAGCATGGAGCCTTGAAGCAAGCACTGCTCCCATGACTTGTCCCCCTTAGGCTGAAATGGACAGGCTGTGTCATGGGCAGGGCTGCCCCAGGAAGGACACGGCCTTGAGGAAGGAGGCTCTCTGCCCCTGAGGCAGACCCTGAGGGAGCTCCCTTCTCTTTGCTGTATGGGATGCTGCCCAATTCATGAATTGTTGCATCAAGCCAATTAGATCTTTACATTTACTCAGTTGAATTTTCTTTTTAACAGTATCATGTATCAAATACATAATATAAAGCATCTTAAACTATGGTTTCCATTTTTTTGTTGTTTTTGCTAGTTTGTTCAGGGATGAGTAATTGCATTTCTTCTCTTAATTTTGAGGTTCTACTATACCATTAGTTATACATTTCCATTTACTTTAAGAAACAAACACATATTTCTCTACTGCTATTTGAAAACAAGCTACCAAATGTTTCCCCCATGAAAAGTTGCTCTCCCGGCCTCCTGCTCTATCTCCATATTTCCACCCTTTGTCCCAGTGAAATAATACTTTTGTAGCTTTTACTTTCCCCTCTCCTAGTAAACCCCAACCCTTAAGTTGTTGGGGCTGTGGTCTGTTTTAGTTCCAGACTATTAACTGAATTTCCTTTATTATAGGACTCGTTAGCATTTATATTACACTTTCCCTAATAGCCTGCCCTATCCACTTAGACTTCCTCTCCCCTTTCCCTTTCCATCCGAATTACTTTATTGTTTGATCCTTTTCCTCAGATGGGGTGGTCTTTATCCGGGAGGAAGAGGATATTTTGCTCCACCTACGTGGTCCCCATTGCCTTTCTTTCCTCTCAGAAACCGGCAACTGCTAGTCTCCTGCCCTCTAGCGGCCACTGCGGCAGCCAGAAGTTTGATGCCAGGAAGCAGGTACTCACCAGACCCAGAATCTGCAGGTGCTTTGATCTGGAGATAAGACCTGGGAAGGGAAGGGAAGGAACCTCATAGTCAAAACGGTTGAGACTAGAGGGTCTGAATCTAGGTGTTTAATGACCAACCCAAGGGTCCTAAAAGTGCCCTATTATTGGTCCCCTTGCCTGTGTTCTGCCTTTGGGTTTTGAAGAGCTCACCACAGAAGGCAACACCTTAGGGACACTGAAGTCATGGCCAGTACTTTTCCATTTACATCTGTGAGCAGGAGTTGTTGCAGGTTTTTTCCAGAAATAGGTTTGTTTGGATTGTTGGGGAGGGAAGTGTCACATCCAATATTAATTCTTCCATTGGGTAACAGGGACTTTTTGATGTACCTTTTTTTATAACAAACATAAAATCTCATTGGCCAATATATGTCAAGTTTCTCTCACCAGAATAATCCATTTTAAAGTGAAGAAATTTAGCATTCCCTTTTCATAAAGGAAAAAAAGAAAAAAGCAGTGGTGGCTTTTTTTCCTTTGTCTTGACTAAGATCTGAGAGTCAGAAAACCTTGGCAGAGACTGCATGCTACCTTCGTACTGTGGGCAACCTTTTGTTCACTCTGCAGTGAGTCATGTTTACACTGAGTTCCCCAGAGCCCTGGGGCCTTCTGAAGCAGAGAAAACCAGAGGACTTCAGGCCTCACCCCCAGCCCTCTGGGCTAAGCAGTAACCCTTTTGTTTAATTTGTTTACACTTTATAAGATTTCATTCAAACAAAAGTTTCCCTGGCTGAAACAAGTTTGAAAAACACTTCTCTAAAGCCATTCAAGGTCAGATTTCAGCTTCCCAGCAATTAATGTATTTGGTTCCGTAATTCAAACTACTTTTATATCTTCCAAATCTAATACCATAATCACACTTTAGTACCTTAAAACTGTTCTTCTATGTTAAATGCTTGTATTTTATGTTGACCCTGAAGGATTTATTCCTATAAGTATTTTGAAACCCCATGATCCAAGCTTTTCATTGTCAGTGTGTTTGCTCCTGTCAATGGGAACCATGAACTCTTGGTGTTCACTAGTTTCCCTCTCCTAGGGGCAGAGCCACGTGGTGAATGGACTGTGGACCCTGAAAAACAATCCCTGTGTCAGTTTTCTTCTAAATGGAAGCAGCCATTAGGAAAAGCCTCCGTCTCCACTTTTTCTCTCTCCAGGCTGCCTCCCCTCCATTCCTAGATCTCATAGAATCAGCTCCCACTCATCTGTCAGGACTAGATGTCTCTTCCTTAGGCCTTCCCTGATCCCCCTCCCCAAAACAAAGCTAATTCCCCTGATCCATGCTTCCCAAAATGATAAATATTTAATGGTATGTCAGTACCTACTGGGTGAATGAATGAATGAATCACTAATGCTTCCTTCACTTAAAAGTATCTTAGGTAACCAATCAGGCATACATTCATCCCCTCAGTAAACAAGTTGTCATCCATGCTGAGCGCTGTGGAGGATACAACCATCTATTCTAACTTCCAAGAGCTTGCTACCTAATTAGGAAAATGAGATACAAACATCAGTAGACAACCAACTATTAGTGGCAGATAAGAGGCTAGATTCCCAGTTCCTGGTTTATTAAATGAAAAGTAAAGAAGCAGTTGGTTGGATCTGCAAATGCTTTTAGAATTGACAGAAGAGAGAGTGAAAATGAGAACACAACTGCTCAAAACCTTTGGGATGCAGCAAAGGCAGTCCTAAGAGGGACATGTATAGCAGTACAAGCCTTTCTCCAGAAACAAGTAAAGTCTCAAATACACAACCTAACCTTACACCTAAAGGAGCTGGAGAAAGAACAGCAAATAAAGCCTAAACCCAGCAGGAGAAGAGAAATAATAAAGATTAGAGCAGAAATCAACGAAATAGAAACCAAAAGAACAGTAGAAGAGATCAACGAAACTAGAAGCTGGTTCTTTGAAAGAATTAATAAGATTGATAAACCCCTAGCCAGACTTATCAAGATCAAGAAGAAAAGAGAAAGAACCCAGATTAATAAAATCATGAATGAAAGAGGAGCGATCACAACCAACACCGAAGAATTGGAAACAATTATAAGAACACATATGCCAACAAATTAAGCAATCTGGAAGAAATGGATGCATTCCTAGAGACGTATAAACTACCAAAAAGGAAACAGGAAGAAATAGAAAACCTGAATGGACCCATAATGAGCAAGGAAATTGAAGCCTTAATCAAAAACCTCCCAACAAACAAGAATCCAGGGCCAGATGGGTTCCCAGGGGAATTCTACCAAACATTTAAAGAAGATTTAATACCTATTCCTCTGAAGCTGTTTCAAAAAAATAGAAATGGAAGGAAAACTTTCCAACTCTTTCTATGAGGCCAGCATTACCTTGATCCCCAAATCAGACAAAGATCCCATCAAAAAGGAGAATTACAAATAGCCCTGATGAACATGGATGCAAAAATTCTCACCAAGATACTAGCCGATAGGATCCAACGGTACATTAAAAGGATTATTCACCACCACCAGGCAGGATTTATTCCCGGGCTGCAAGGGCAGTTCAACACCAACACATCAATCAATGTGACACACTACATAAATAAAAGAAAGGACAAGAACCATATGATCCTCTCAATAGATGCAGAAAAAGCATTTGACAGAGTACAACAACCTTTCTTGATTAAAACACTTCACAGTGTAGGGATAGAGGGAACATACCTCAATATCATAAAGCCACCTATGAAAAGCCCACAGTAAATATCATTCTCAATGGGGAAAAACTAAGAGCATTTCGCCTACGGTCAGGAACACAGCAGGGATGTCCACTATCACCACTGCTGTTCAACATAGTACTAGAAGTCCTAGCCTCAGCAATCAGAAAACAAAAAGAAATAAAAGGCATCTGAACAGGCAAAGAAGTCAAACTTTCACTCTTAGCAGATGACATGATACTCTTTGTGGAAAACCCAAAAGACTCCACCCCGAAATTGCTAGAACTCCTACAGGAATTCAGCAAAGTGGCAGGATATAAAATCAATGCACAGAAATCAGTTGCGTTTCTATACACTAACAATGAGACAGAAGAAAGAGAAATTAAGGAATCAATCCCATTTACAATTGCACCCAAAACCGTAAGATACCTAGGAATAAACCTAACCAAAGAGATAAAGGATTTGTACTCTGAAAATTGTAGAACACTTATGAAAGAAATTGAGGAAGACACAAAGAAATGGAAAAATGTTCCATGCTCATGGATTGGAAGAACAAATATTGTTAAAAAGTCTACGCTTCTATAGAGCAATCTATACATTCAATGCAATCCCTATCAAAATACCATCCACCTTTTTACAGAGTTGGAACAAATCCTAAAATTTGTATGGAACCAGAAAAGACCCTAAATAGCCAAAGGAAAGTTGAAAAAGATAACTAAAGCTGGTGGCTTCACAATTTCAGACTTCAAGCCCAATTACAAAGCTGTGACCATCAAGACAATACGGTACTGGCACAAAAAGAAACACACAGATCAATGGAACAGAACAGAGAACCCAGAAATGGACCCTCATCTATATGGTCAACTAATCTTTGGCAAAGTAGGAAAGAATATCTAATGGAAATAAGATAGTCTCTTCAACAAATAGTGTTGGGAAAATTGGACAACCACATGCAGAAGAATGAAACTGGACCATTTTTTTTACATCATACACAAGAATAAACTCAAAATGGATGAAAGGCCTAAATGTGAGACAGAAATCCATCAAAATCCTAGAAGAGAACATAGGCAGCAACCTCTTTGATCTCAGTCACAGCAATTTCTGGCTAGACATGTTTCCAAAGCAAGGGAAAGAAAGGCAAAAATGAACTATTGGGACTTCATCAAGACAAAAAGCTTTTGCACAGCAAAGGAAGCAGTCGACAAAACCGAAAGACAACCTACAGAACGGGAGAAGATATTTGCAAATGTTTTATCAGATAAAGGGTTAGTATCCAGAATCTATAAAGAATTTATCAAACTCAACACCCAAAGAACAAATAATCCAGTCAAGAAACGGGCAGAAGACTAGGTGATGGACATTAAGGAGGGCAGGTGATGTAATGAGCACTGGCTGTTATATACAATTGATGAATCACTGAACTCTATCTTTGAAACTAATCATATGCTATATGTTAATTAATTGAATGTAAACAAAATTAAATTTTAAAAAAAAAGAAGGGAGAGGAAGTTCAATGCTGCTTTTTGATGATAAATAAAGAGGGAGGGAGGGCAATCATAGCGGGATAGGAACAGGGTTGTTATGACTGCAGACATGGAAAAGCCTTCTTCGGCCATTTAACAAATACTTATTGGGCATTTATTCTGTGGGAATTTACTCATTCTAGGATACAGTGGTGAGTTGAAAGTAATGTTCAAACCCTCATAGAGATTATGTTCTACTCTAGTAGAGAAAGCCAATAGAAAGGTGAACAAGTATTCATGTCAGGTAGCAACAAGTGCTATGGAGAAAATGAATCAGTGTGGTAGAAAAGAGAATGCCGGAGATACTACTGCAGACTGAGTGATCAGGAAAGATCTCAGACCCACATAGCAAGAAGGCACCAGCCAGGCCAAAGTCTAAGAGAAGAGAAGTTGAGGCCAGATGAATAACATGCACCAAAGTCTTGGGACAGGAATGAATTCCACATGTTCAAGAAGCAGGGGAAGACCAAGATAAGAGGGATTACAAACAAGGGAGGAAGTGGTTGAAGATGCGGTTGGAGAGGTAGGCAGGGCTAGTCCCATGGGGCCTCCTTAGAAATCATATGGGGTTTTGCTAAGTGCTCTGGGAGGCCATTGGAAGGTTTTGAGTAGAGCAATGTCATATTTAAGCAGAAGAATGTCAGTGAGGAGAGTAATTTGGCTGGAGCATGAGATTTTTTTTTTAAAGATTTTATTTATTTATTTGACAGAGATAGAGACAGCCAGCGAGAGAGGGAACACAAGCAGGGGGAGTGGGAGAGGAAGAAGCAGGCTCATAGCAGAGGAGCCTGATGTGGGGCTCGATCCCATAACGCCGGGATCACGCCCTGAGCCGAAGGCAGACGCTTAACCGCTGTGCCACCCAGGCGCCCCAACATGAGATTTTTTTTGAAAAGCAAAAGAGTCTAAGGCCTGAAACTATGGAGGGCTTTGCACCCTGGGCTAAGGAGTTAAGACTTTATGTCCCAGGCCTCGGAGAGCTATTGAGGGTATTTTTAGCAGGAGTGACATGATCAAAAACACTGACCTAAAGGTCATACCTGATTCACAGCATGATCTCCAGCATCTCCTCTCAGGACCCTGTTGTGGGTTTATTCAGCAACTTTTTAACACATCTGAAACACCTGCATACACACCCAAACACGTGTGTAAACACTTGTCTCCACAAGTATAGGAAGGTGCCTGGAACCTCAGCATTAGAATTGTAAAGAAAGTTGGAAGCTACTAACTCCATCTGATTAGGAGTGTTTCTGGACTAGCTCTTCAGGATTCTGAAGCCACATGTGGACCAAGTGGGAAAGAGGATCATCCTCAGCCAAGTCGGGAAGATGCTAGGTCTTTGCCATCTCTGGCCTGAGGCCCTGTCACAAGGTGAGGTCAGCTTAAGACAAAGGGTTGACTAAAAGTGGTGTGCCAAGGCTGCATGCACTTGTGAAGGAAGTGTTAGGGAGCAGAGGTCTTGCTTCCTCTCTTGAAACCAGTCCAGTTGAGCAGCTACCTGCTTTACTCATACGTGAGGCCAAGTCCTAGGCATTACTTTAGCTGAAAGAACAAGAACTGCTTGATTTTATCTCCTCATATCTAACTGGAGAGGTTCAGAAAGATCAAACATTGTATTTTTCTTTTTATTAAGGAATCTATCTATACACTTAAGATGTTTTAAGCCAAGAGATCTTGGTTTGGGTTCCTGCTTTGCCACTTAACTTTCTGTGTGACCCTGAGCTACTGATTTCACATATCTGGGCCTCATTTTATTCACCTGCAAAGTGATTGCCTTGACTATATCATTCTTTCCCAGTGGAGCAATGGGGAGGAAGTAGGGAGGGTAGAGAGGGGCTGGGTGATTGTGGCACCCCACACCTCCACTTTAGGGCACAGAGTGCACTTACCCATATGATTTCTTATACGGAAGCTTCTGCAGCTAGAGTAAGAAAAAAGTTGGGAAAAGTAGGAGGTCTCAGAAAGCCTACTTCTAGCTCTCTTTGAGAAGAATGAAATCTGTCCAGAATATATTCCTGGGACTGAGACAGTGTGCAGAGTGGGTTTAAGTTTAGGTGGTTGTTTATGGTTTTCACACTAAAGCCCTCCAACTCACAAGAAAACAAGAAGAGTGGGTGGTGCGTGGAGCAAGCTTTGAAGCTAGGATTGGTGGGAAGCAGAGGAAGAGGCTGGGCCACACAGGTGCCCTAGACTTAAAAGGCCACAAAGCAGGGAAGTCTCCACCCCTTGCCCTGCTCTCTGGAACTCTAAGCTGCCTACTTCTGCACCGGGAGGGATTTCAGCTGCTTGGCACTAGATATTCATTTCTCTGACTGGTGCCAAAGAACATCCACACCTAGAGTTGTAAGGCAAAATTTATTTACAGGTGCAATGCCTTGCCCACCGAAATCGGATGACTTGGTTTTCTTTGTGAATGGGAGAAAGGTAAGTGTTGGATGATACTACTGTGGCTTGCAGAAACAGCAGGAAACTACTAGCTTGAGGGCAGTTCTTGTCCAGTCAGGGACAAAAAGCCAGGGACTAGGAACCCATACCAATTTGGCCTCTTGTCCACTCAGCCAAGGCTTAGCTTCTGAGAATATGGGGAGGTGGTAAGCATTGGGGTTAATCACACTTGCTTTGGCATCAGGCAGTCTGGTTCCATTCCAGCTCTGCCATTTACTGTATAACTTTATGCAAGTTACTTCACCTCCCTGAGCCTCAGAGTACCCGTCTCTAGAATCTACTTCCTAAAATGATTAAAAGTGAGATGCTTCTTTCGATTAGGAATCTGCAAAGTCCTTATAAAGCACTTAGCACTGGGCCTGATATCCTGGAAGCACTGTATCTAGTAACATATCTTGATCCTCAAGCTCAGGAGGACAAGAAATAGAACTTTCTTTATTTTTGTATTTATCAACTTAATTTTTCTGTTGAGGCTTCATTAATCAGAATTAGTTGAAATGTAATTGCAGTCAATTTTCAATCCCCTCTTTCCCAGGTTGCAACTACGTTTTAGGGGAACCTATATGACAAGAAGAATGGGCACACATTGTCGCTCTCCTCTAGCATCCCCCTGTCATAGCTCACCATCCATCCACACAGGCTGCTGGTTGACCCTCAGTGCCCTGTGCCAGGCAGGTCTGCTCTGCTCATGAGCCTCTATCTCTCAGGGGAACCATTCTGTAGTTCCCAAAGCATGTGGCTTCACTTCAGTCTTGCCACCTCCTCCAAGGCCCTTCACACTACAATCCCACAAGCCTAACTGGGATTTGGCCATGTCCACCCTACCACCCCAAGAAAGGAGATAGTATATAGAGTTTTCATCATGTCCCATGTAACTCTCTCTCCTGTAACCAGTCTCCACAGCCAGCAGCCACCATACATTTTTCCAAACCTTCATTCATGAGCTGAACCCTAATTCACTTGTTTCACTGGCCTAGGCTTTGGAGCCTCCTTTGTCTATTTTCTGTTCCTAATCCCTTCTGAATCATGAGCCCAAAACTTTTTGGGGGGCCTACACAAATTCATGTTTTTCTTCTAGGGAGAAAGGAAGACCCTAACATGAATAGCCCACTGTGTCTTCCTTTCCTCTGATGCCACAGAATGGCTGGAGGTGTTTACAGGACACTCTAAGATAAAGTCAAAGGAAATATCCCAAAATAAGCAAGTGGGAAAGAAGCACCAAAGAAGATCCCTCCAGGCTTCTGAGTGATAATCCCCCACTTTTCAAGGAGAGGGACACCCTGGGTCCGTGGGCTGGGACAACAAATCTCAACATTAGCCACTCTGCCATGCGGGGACTAGCACACTCAGGGACCCCTTCAAGATGACACCAACTCTCCCCACCTCCCATTTTTGCCACCAACTCTTGAGGTCCGTGATGTAATCACATGTGTTCCCAACTGGAGGTGTCTCAGAGGTGCCAGATTAGAAACTCTTCCTATCTAGACGTCTTCCCTCCAGGATCCTTCATTGTACACACACACACACACACACACACACACACACACACAGCATCCAAGTCTCTCCCCAATTTCAAACATCCCAAGAGTACAAAAGACTGAGTTGGAATATTCCACACACATAGGTAGTGGAGCAAACATGAAGAATGTAACTCCCATGGGGGCTTACCCAGTGGGGACTCCCCACTCCAATCACATATAAAAGCATTGTTGTCACACTTACTTGGCAAGTCTTCAGCTCTGTACATGTATGGGAAACTTGTTTGCCTTCAGAGCAAAAAATAGTTGGGCAAATGAAAGTATTATACCTGAGTCCCTAAATCAAGCAGGACAGCAGACATTACCCTGGGTCACCCATTCGATCCCCATAATAATCTCTTTTCTGTTTCCAACACAGGTGATAGAGAGGAATGTGGACCCAGAAGTCACTCTGCTGAGCTTCCTACGAAAGAACTGGATCCTTTTGATCAAAGTCTGGGCAGTGTCTATGTTTGCCTTAAAACTTCAGCCTGCTATGATTATGAAAACTAATCTAACCTCTCCATCTCCAGTCAGCTCCATTGGCCCTTGCTGTCTCTTCACTTTGG